>NW_027530179.1:7660350-7860997 GCF_008692635.1 Crocuta crocuta
ATTGAGAGGCAGAGAGAGACAGAGCATGAGCATAGGAGGGGCAGAGAGAGGGGGTGACACAGAATCTGAAGCAGGCTCGAGGGTCCGAGCTATCAGCACAGAGCCTGATGCGGGGCTTGAACCTACTGAACAGCGAGATCATGACTTGAGCCGAAGTGAAAACGACTGAGGCACCCAGACGCTCCTGGAATTCCCTTGCTCTTGAGGAATTCCTTTGCGGATCAACACGGAGGAGAAAGGTTGGCCAAGAGACTGATGGTGGTCTAGGTCCTGGAGGGTGGGTTCAAGGACATTCTTCAGCCCTCCAGGCCCTGTGTCTGTACCTGTACTTAAATAACTTGCCTAAACCAGCCCTTGCCATACCTCTGAGAAGTCTGTGTGGATTACTGTGGGACTAGAATGAGGACACCAAGGCACAGAGAGGTTAAGCAGCACTCCTGAGGCCACAGAGCTATTGGGTCATCTGGTGGCCAGATCCATTCCAGATCCGCCTTAACGTTTCACCACTTAAAGCTCATATGCTTACATGGGCACGAACTTTGCATGTTAGCCCTGTGAGGTGAAATCCCCTCAATAAATTCATAGTCTTTGCTGGAGGCTGGGGCTTTGAGGAGGCCCAAAGTTGCTCGGGCTTTAGGTTGTCTGCCCAAGGCTGTGGGTTTTGGAAACCAGATCCCGAAGCCTGTTCCCTCATAAGCACACTCTGCTTTAAAGCTGCAGACATTCCAATCAGAATATGCATGATCATTTATGTACTTTCTTTAATTTATGCAGAGATGTCAGGATTTTCAATTTATGCAGAGGTGTATCGTGCCTTTCCCTTCCACAATGATGGTTTTCTGTGCAAGCTTATAAGAAAGCCTGCTTAACCTGGGTGCAGGTAATGGCTCCTGGGAGCAGCCCTCAGCCAATAAAGGATGGGGATTGGTGGGTAAATGTGCCAACTTTCTCACCTCTCTGGAGGACAGCCCTGAGACATCTCCCAGAGATACCAGTAAGCCCCAGTATCCCCAGTATAACCTGCTGTCTAGAGTGCCTTGTGCTGGCTTCTTCCATTCCTGGTCTACTCTGCGTTCTCCTGGGATCACCTTCATATAATCCTTAGGTCCTTGAATCAGGTTCTACTTCTGGGGGAACTCAACCCAGGACAGTCACATTGAGGAGCAAGGGAGTCAGAACTCAAACCCAGGTCTGTCTGACTCCAAAGCCATATCTGTGTGACCAGGAAAGCCATACCCACACAGACGCTTACCTTCTGTAGGCAGACATGCATTATACCAAATCTGCTCTTTCTCTGACGGTGTTGAGGGCACATGGTAAATGCAAGAAACTCTCCTTTCCCTTTTGTATTTCAGGGAATACCTGGTGCTTCCAGGTATTGGTTTGTAGTATGCTCACCAGCTAACCAAGTTGAATTGAGTGTCTCTGCTTACCTAACCAAGTCTTACCCTCTGGGCAAGGGAAAGAAGCTTCTTTCCATCCAGTCTCACTCAATTGTAGATAACCTCCAAAGGACACAACTTCTTGCCTCCAGGCACGTTAAGCAGCTCTATTAGGCTTGTAGGAAATGGAAGCAAAACGGTAATGGAGAAAAGAACTAGATGGTGTTTTCTTGCTCCTCTTGCAGAGGAAAGAAGTTAGGGGGAAGGGCATGGAAGGTCTTAGTTGAAACACAATTTCCTAAAAGCACATGACTTTTTGACTTGGACTCACATTTTCATCAATGTTGACTCCCTTGAGGTTGGGGAAAGTATCTTCCTGTCTCTCTGAGACTCTTCCCTTTTACCCAGCATTTCCAACAGGTTCTAAAGCATGTGCCTTCCAGGTCAGGTTTTGCCTGGCAGTCCCTCAGGGCGCAAGCATGGTCCACCCAGGTGGCTGGTGCATCTCTGGCTCAATGGCTAAAGGCTCAATGAACATTAAAAAATTTTATCTGTGGAAGTAGTTGCCCAGGGAGGTCAAGGCCAAAGGTAGAACCAGGAAAGGAGCCGATACCTGGAGTAGAATTTATATTAACTGCTTGTTATTCTTATGGTCATGACCTGTCCTTTGCTGGGATGCTTGAAAAGACACATGCAAATTCATTGGTATGGCCACACACCAATGAATACAGGGGAGTTTCTCTGTCTTAGGTCTCACTTACAAGATGAGGCCTTCTCTTCCCCCTTGCTACTTTATTCCACATTTTCAGCCATTTTCCCTAATGAAACTATCAGGCAGAACTAATCCAACATCGGCTTAATTAATCAACATTTGGCAGTCTATAACTAGACGCTCCGGTCCAAATTACTTGTGACAACTTTCTTAATACAATACCAAAACATCTACCAGGAGGCAGTGGTCCCTTCAGCTGGCTGGAGAGCACCGCTCTTCAATTTATCTAATATATTTTAATAAAGTCACAATAAACCTTCCATCCCCCAGGTATGACAGGGAGCATTTTGCTATCAGAAAATGTCATTATTTTATTTTTAACTTTGTCAAGAAAACATAAAGTGCCCTCATGGAAGAGATGTATTCTCACCAAGAGCTACCTCTGGATAGAGGATGAGGTCATGCCCCAAGGGTGTCTTTGGGTCAAGTGCTCAGACCAACAGAGTCCCTGGGGGCTGGTGCTCTGAACAGCCAAGAAAGTAAATGCAGCTGGAATCATTCCAGAAGGTATGATTCTCTTTCAGAGACTGACCTCCCAATAGGAAGAAGAATCAGAATAAGAATGATCATTTTTCCTATTTATTTACTACTTCATGGGTCATAGAATACTTTCATGCATATGGTCTTGTAATATCCCTGGAACGCGGGGAAGAGAGAAGTGCCTTCCTTCCCGTCTTATTCCTTCATTCAACACCAATACACATTAAGTATAAGCTGGGTGATAGGAACTGAGTCATCCATTAGAGACTCAGGGGTAAGCAAAGAAGATGGGTGAGCAAGGTAGATGTTATCCGGCTGTACTGGCCATCTGAATTTACCCCTCCAGGTCACCATCCATTTCCTGACTCTGTTACGTGTAACTTCATATAGCATATAGGCTGGTGGCCTTTAACCAAATCATTACACAAATAATTGCAAACGTGATATGTGCTACAAAAGATGGGTGCCATGTTGTGTGACAGTATGTAAGCAGGCATCTGACTTCCTCTTGGGAATCAGAAGGGATTTCCTTGCAGGGGTGATATTTAAAGGGGCTGAGGAGAGTAGCTCTGAGGATTTTAGGTTGGGTGAGGTGGGCGGTGTTCCAGACAGAAAAAATGACATGCTTGAAGCCCTGAAGGCTGGAAAAAGCTTTGTTTTGGAAGAAAGCTGGGAGGCCACTGATGTGAGTCGGCCTTTAAAAAGACCAGATGTGATCACGGCCCCTCTGGATCAAGGGGAAGGTGAAGAAGTGGGAAGGAGACAGACTCCAGTTGGGATTGAGGGCTGGGATGAGGGCATGTAAGTGAGACACTAGGGCACTAAGTAGAGGGAAGTGTTGGCTCTCGGGGCCACAGAAGTGAAGGAGTGGCCCTGACTATGACGCTTCCTTCAATCTTATCCTCTAGGCGCCTGACTTGCTTCACCCTAGTCCTGGCCTTACATACAGAATTCTGAAAACTAGTCTAGGAAAGGGAGGGTCCTGGAGCGAAACTGAAAGCGAGAACCAAGAAAGGTACCCTGGGCAGGACAGGTTTAAATGGAGATGAACTTAAGGGGAAAAACTAGGTTTGAAGCAAAGGAACCAATGCAGAAGTTCAGAAGGCACGGGGAGACAGAAACTGGGAAGATTCTCTACGTGGCTGGTAGGGTAGATCTGAACTCACTTTCCTAGGATGTCTGTACCCTTGCCTGTGATTGGGGAGGGAGCTTCCAGGGGCCCCGAGCCAGAGTAGACAAGTGCATCTTGGCCGGGGCCAGGAGCACCTGTAGGCAATTTCCATTTCCTGCTTATAGGTTGGAAGTAACAGAACTGGTCCTAGAATCCAGAGCTCTTGACACACAGCCACCAGTGTTCTGGCTCGAAATAGTATCAACAGCAACAGCCTGAGACCCAAGCAATTACCTTTCCTGTGCGACTCAGATGAGTGTCCTGTCAGCCTGGCCCTTCCTTACCAGCTGCAGAGAGTTTACGGTGAAGGCAAAGGGAACAGACCACACACAGAACCACCTCATTTCTGACATCAGCTTCAAGTTGCATGGGGTGGGGGATGCCAAAACCACTCTCCTAGTTGATGATTTACTTGGAGCACGCAGAGAACTTACTCTCAGCTATTATACTCATGATTATGATTTGTTAAAGGAAAGGATATAGATTTAAGCCAACCAGGGGACAGAGGACAAGAGTTCAGGAAAACTCCCACTGCCTTCTCCCTGGGAGCTTGCAGACACGTCACTTTTCTGCCATTGGCATGTGACAATACACTTGGAATATTGCCAACCAGGGAAGCGCACTTGAGCTTGGGGTCCAGAGTTTTCACTGGGGCTCCATCACACGTTGCTTGCGAAGCTCACCTTATTTCCAGTCCTCTGGAGGTATAATGGAGACCCCAGAGCCCAGAGCCCCCATTTAAATCTCACACTGTTAGTCTGTCCGGTGGCCAATGCCCTCAGCAAACAAATTCACTGTTCAGAGACGTGATGACATTCCCAGGGCCTGGTAGCAGAGAGCAAAGGCCAGACCTTTCCTTGGGCAAAGTTAATTCTTCGCTGCACATTAGCCCTTGTGGAAGACCTCGGGGTTCCTGAAAACAGCTCTCCAGCCTTGTTTCCACCATAAGCCCATAGCCTGGAGGGCTCATGTCGGTTTCTCAGATGGTAGACAAAGAACCTCAGGATATTTAATCTAATTTTTAAACATATATTTGTCGTTTTGTTTTATTATAAAATTAACAAATGCACCTAGTGAATTTTTCTAACAGTACAGAAATGTATAATATAGAACGTTCCCCATCATACAATGTAATCCAGAAGCATACATTAAAACAGAAAGTTCCCCATAATTCAAGAAATAACCGTTCCCCAAAATTTGGTTTATATTTTTCCATTTTTTCATGCATATTTTAACATATAAATATGTAATTACTTTTAACAAAAATGATATATATATCATTATATATATCATATATAGTGTTCTGCAACTTGCTTTTTCTCCTTAACTGTATATCACAGATGCGACATGGAAACGTCACCACATATAAATGAACGTCAGTTTTTCAACGGCTGAGTAGTATTCCAGTGTGAATGTTCCACAATTTATTTAATGGCTGAATAGTATTCCAGGGTGAACGTAAAATTTATTTAACCAATTGCTTATTGATAGTTACGTGGGTTCTTGCCAATGTTTTCCTATGGCAAACAATGCTGCAATGAACACCCTTGTACACACATAATTGGGCCCTGTGCTAAAATTTCTGGAAGGCGAACTCTTTAAGGAGGAATTTCTGGATTAAAGGATATGTGCATTTTGCAATTTAATAGATCTTGCCAAATTGTACTCTGAAAAGCTCATCCAATTTATACTCATATTAACGATGTATGGGAGTGCTGGCTTGCTGCCCCCTTTGCCAACTGGCTGTTATTAATCCTTTACGTGAATCCAAATATTTAAAGTAAAACCAGCATTACGCTCTTCTCAGTCCTAGACCTGGATGGCTGCCCACTTCCCCCTCAATGTCCCCACTGGGGGATAGTTCTCCTTACCCCAACCAGAACCTGTGAGGATTGGGTGGTAGGGAATGTGGGTGGTGCAGGAAAGCTGAACTCTGGAGGAAAACAGTCAAATGGGGACTGATGTAATGTTTTGTTCATGTAAATTCTTGGTGTGAAATTGACCGTTTGAAATCTACTCTCCTGGGTATGCCTAATGCCCCATGGTTTTTTCCTAAGTTAGTTGTATCAACTTTCTGTTGCTGTGGAACACAGTACTACAAATTTGGTAATTCAAAACACCATGAATTTATTATCTCACAGTCTCAACAGGTCAGAAGCCATACATACGGTGCCATAGGTGGGTTCTCCGTTTTGGGCCTCACCAGGCTGAAAGCAAGGTGTGGTGGAGGCTGCAATCCTATCTGAAGCTGGGGCCAGTTGCTTGTGGTCTTACGACTGACATGTCTGTTTTCTCGCTGGCTGTTGGCTCAGGATGATTCTCAGCTCCGAGGCCATCCTCATGTCCTGGCCGTGTGGGAGTCTCACAACATGGCAGCTTTCTTCTTGAGAGCCAGCAGGAGGGTCTCTCCCCAGTCTGCTACCACAGTCTTATACAAAGTAACAGTAATCACAGGAATGAGTATCTCATCATATTCCCATGTCTCACCCACACATAAGGGGAGGGGATTATTCAGAGGTGCAGGGCAGGGAAGTGGGAGTCTTGGAAGCCATCTTGGATTTCTGCCTACCACCTTAGCTAACGTGTGAATGGATTCTGTGTGCACTGGGCTTCCAGGGAGGGCCTGGGGAGAGCTGTAATCCAGGTGGACTGCCTTTTGGCAGGATAATTGTAGTCCTCTTCTATTTTTGTCTTTTATATGGTTACAGTGGAAACTTCCTGATGGGCCATACAATAGTATTATTGGGGTATCTGCTGAATCTCACTTCTTTTTTATCTTGTCCCCTCACTTAAAGGGATGGGTTCAGGTAGTCATTCTATCCAAATGGGGTAGGTGACAAAATAGAGCAATGGACTTCTCCCTCCTGAAAGTTTAAAAGCAGGGTTGAAGTTATGAATCAGTTGCAGGACATACTGAAGCTCAGGCAGGGGCAGCAAGTTTATGCCACCTGCGTAGAGAAGAAGGAATTCAATCAGGAGAGAAAAACTAAAACCTGAAGGGAACATGTGAAGACAAGTAATGACAGGGTGACAAATTCACGTGGTTTTCCTAGGACTGAGGGGGTGCCCATGACATAGGACTGTCAGTGCTAAAAGCAGAAAGTTTATAGCAAACCAGGATGAGTTGGTCATCCTCCGTAAAGAGGGACCTGTGGCTTCAGACACGGGGAGAGGAGCTTCCTTGAATCCTGATGCTTCCAGGAGAAGCCTGGCTGAGTTTCTTACCCTGAGTCCCATGGACTACCCTATAACCTCTCAATCCCTTTTTGTGTAAGCTGGCCTGGAAGTTTAACTTCCAGGAAGACCACACTTCTCAGCCTCCCTTGTCATCAGAGTGGCTCCTTGTGACTGGATCCTTGCCAGTGAGGAGGTGAGCAGATGGGATATATCATTTCTAGCCTCAGGCAGTTAACCTTGAGTGTGTGAGCGCCACTCACCCTCTCTCCTAACCCTGCAGCTATAAGTGAACAATGCTGGGATGGCTGTGTTGAGGAGGGGACTGTCCAGTCCTGATGGCAGTCAGAGACCTGCTGGACCCCAGAGGGCTTTATGTGAGTGAGAAATCAAACTTTTTGTGTTAAGCCACTGAGATGTCAGGGCTCATTTGTTTCTCTAGCAGAGTTCTCTGACTAATACAGTGGGTTTCTTTTACTCTCAACCAGAGAATCTTCTAAGATAGCTCAGGTTGCCAGTATCCTCAGTTTTGGAATGTCTAAGAAGGTTCTTATTTGCTCACTTGTAGAACAATCATGCTAACCAGTCTACATCCAAGGGCAGGATTTAGGTGTCAGAGTGCCAAAGAGACGCTGAAGGATGTCAGCTGACTTTGCTAAGGTTTCCACTTCCTGAGGTGGCTTTAGCCCATCAGCAGGTAACAGAGTTGAGGATATAAGCAGACAATCCTTGTGGCCAGAGTAGGGCAGTCGGCAAGGCGCCTCCACTGCACTTGGGCCAACTGAAGAGGCCAGAGACTGGGCTTGAGGACAGGGC
Source organism: Crocuta crocuta (assembly GCF_008692635.1). Classification (NCBI taxonomy): domain Eukaryota; kingdom Metazoa; phylum Chordata; class Mammalia; order Carnivora; family Hyaenidae; genus Crocuta; species Crocuta crocuta. Next base: position 7,668,146 of record NW_027530179.1, read on the forward strand.
TAGACAAAGGTGGACGCTTGAGAACAGACCCACCTGGCAGCAGGAATCCTGCCTAGTGCCACCTGCTGAGGGAAGGTGGAACCTGGTTTCCAGATCATAATGCTTACATCAGATAAACTTCTAGAAACACACACATTATCAAAACTGACTCAAGGAGAAATAGAAAATCTTGGGGCTCCTGGGTGGCTTAGGTGGTTAAGCATCTGACTCTTGATTTCAGTTCAGGTCTTGATTTCACGATTCATGAGTTCAAGCCCTGTGTTGGGCTCTGGGCTCCAAGCAGAGCCTGCTTGGGATTCTCTCTCTCTCCCTCTCTTTCTGCCCCTCCCCTGCTTGTGTGCTCTCTCTTTCTCACTATAAATAAATAAACTTTTTTTTTAAAAAAGAAAAAGAAGAAATAGAAAATCTGGACAGATCTATAATGAGCAAAGACATTGAATCAGTAATTAAAAAACAAAATGCCAACAAAATTTCCAATAAAGAAAAGTCCAGGACTAGATACTTCACTGGTGAATTCTACAAACATTTAAAGAAGAATTAACACCAATCCTTCTCAAACTCTTCCAAAAAAAATCAAAGAGGAAGAGAAAGAGGAAGTAACACTTCCTAACTCACCCCATCGCCCCATGAGGCTGGTGCTACCCTGATACCAAAGGCAGACAATGTTAGCCGGTGTCCCAGTTTGGGGGGCAACACACCCACCGTCTGCTGGGGCTCAACACAAATGAAATGGAGACACTGGGCTGGATGGACAACTGGGACAATTAGCTCTGGATCCCCCCTAAATTCCCTGCCAAGGGCTCTGTGTTTACTGCAGGATGTCCCCTACAACCTCTCTCTGCTTCTTGTGGTCCCCAACCTACTATCTCACCCCCTCAGTCGATGGGCATCATCCCCAGTTTGAGTCAACATTTCTCCTGTTGCTGTTCTGTCTTCTCCTTCTCCTCTCCAGTCCTTCCCACACTGTGCACACGGATCACCTGGGGTCTTGTTCAAATACAGACTCTGGTTTAATCACTATGGGGCGGGGTCTGAAACTCTGAATTTTTCACAAACCCCCAAGGAATGTCCAGGCTTCCATCCTAGGGCAAGATTTTGAGTACCAAGGGTCTGGAACGCCCATTCCAGAAATGCTTTTTGGCTCCAATCTACATGGCCGTCTCAGGGAATTCTGGGTAAGTCATCTCTATCTGGTGAGTCCAGACAGCAAGACTGTTCAACCTGTGCCAAGGAAGAATCAGAAGCCTGTCTTCATCAGGGCAGAGGCCTCTGCGCACTGCAGACCATACACACATGCACACACATGCTGCAGCATGCCCCAACACCCCACATACCACATATACACATGCACATGGACACTCCCAATATACCCACATTCCATACACACACATGCATGGGCACACTATAACACTCTCCAACACCTCAATGTACCCCACTCGCTCTCTCTCTCTCTCTCAAAATAACACTCTCTCTCTGACCCTCCCCTGCTCACTCTCTCTCTCTCTCTCTCTCTCTCTCTCTCCTAGAAATAAATAAAACATTAAAAGAAAAACCAAACAAACAAACAAAAAAGGGGCGCCTGGGTGGCTTAGTCGGTTAAGCGTCTGACTTTCGCTTAGGTCATGATCTCGCGGTTTGTGGGTTCGAGCCCTGCGTCGGGCTCTGCTGACTGCCAGCTCAGAGCCTGGAGCCTGTTTCAGAGTCTGTGACTCACTCTCTCTCTGTCCCTCTCCTGCTCACGCTGTCTCTCTCTCTCTCTCTCTCCTAGAAATAAATAAAACATTAAAAAAAAAAACAATAAAAATAGACATAAAAAAATTGAATGATCCCTTCCTGGCATCCCAGGCTGACCACCTGACATGGAAGAGCGTGTAATCCCTGCTCTGCTGTGCCTCTCCTCACTTGCAGGCTCTCTCCCTGGAGGCAGGCACTGGGCAGGTGTTGTCACACTCCTCTCAGGGATTACACTAATTACGCATTTATCTCCTTGGCCAGGATGCATGGCGTCCTCAGCCATCATGGCTCTCACTCTCAGCCTCCCAGACTGGCTGCCCTTTGTGGGTCCCCAGCCTGTTGGTAAGTTGTTACAAGCCCCAGAGGTGCTGTTTGGAGAAAAGGGACAAAGAGAGCTAACATAAATCCCCCTGTAGGGCTCACCTGGCTCACCAAGCTCTGCATGGGGACCTGGGAGGTGCGATGGGAAGACACAGTCCCAGTGCTCAAGGAACAACGCAGGCTGGAGAGGGAGGGAGATGCAATGTGCTAAGGGCCATCGTACCAAAGGGTCAGAGTGGGTGTCAGTGTCACCATGAGGGACTTGACAGGAGAGGTGATGTTAGAGATTTGAAGGGTGAACAGGGCTTCATCAGGCGCAAAAGGAGTCTAGGGGTGAGGAGTGAGGAGGGGACTTCCAGACAGCAGGAAGAGCATGTGCAAAGGTGAGGGGCCTAAGGAACTATGACATGTTGAGGGAATGGTATGAAGCTTGGTGTGGTTGGCGCATCAGGTCTGTGGAGCACTGCTGTTCCAATGCTTCCATGGCCGGTGTCTTTATACGTGTCTGTCCTGTTCCTCAGCTAGACTGGAAACTCCTCGAGGGTAATTCTATTCAGTTCCAGATGATTCCATAAACATTTATTGAGAATATGTTCTATGCAGGGCACTCTGCTTTTTCTCAAGGGGAAGCCCAGACTAGGGCAAGAGTAGGTTCTTGCCACACAAGGGCTCCCAGTCTAGTGGGGGAGACCAAGTCACCTCCTCGGGACCACAGAGCAAGGCAGGATGCACAGAGCCCGAGTGGAAACAATGAGGATTTGGGGAGTCTGAGGTTGGGTGGGAAAGAGATTAATGCCAACCAGGAGGGATCAGGGAAAGTTTATGGAGGATGTGGTGTTGAGCTGGCTCTTAAATGTCAACAGGAAAGATGGTGGGGAGTTTATCTTCATAAGTGGAAGGACTGGCATATGTGAAGTCCTAAGGTTTGAAAAATGGGGCTCAGTTTTGGAACGATGATGAGATTCCCAAGCAGGGATGGTAGGGATATAGGGTGTGTGTGTGTGTGTGTGTGTGTACGGTGGGGAGAAAGTTGGGAAGAAACTAAAAACCACACTTCGTAACATTTACTGTGGCCAGTCTAATATTTATTATATATATTTGCAAATTTCACAGGTATTAACTTAGTAGTCTTTATAGTAGCACCATGAGATAGAATGGTAGATTTTTATTATGGTTCCCCAAGGAATTTGAGGCCCAGAGAGGCAAACTAACTTGCCTTAGGTCACACAGCTAGTAAGCAACAGAGTGGGGATTTGAACTCAGCCATTCTAGTTCTCACACTCTGAACACTACACTCTGATGGTAACGATAAAATGTGGCAGATACTCTGTGTTGTCTGCCCACTGCCATTTACTTCCTGCTTGTGCGAAGAACCCTGAGTTTGTTTGGCTGTCTCCTCCTCCCCACAAGATTCAAGGGTAAACCTCAATTAGCTTAAAGCAATTATGGTAATCTGATCGCTCTTGCCCGTCATTGGTTCAGAAAGGGGTATGTAACCTAATCCTGACCAATGAGAGAAGAAAATTCTGCTGGGGGACTTTGGGAGAAGGTTCTTCACTAAGGAGCAGAGGCATCCAAGAGGAAATGGCCAATCTTCCATAATGTGCTATCAAGGTCTAAAAATGGGCTCTTGAGCTGTGGGGGTCATCTTACAACCAGGAGGGGAGGTAAACCAACATGCTGGTGATTTGGAAGGACACAGAGAACCTACAGAGAACCCATATCAAACGAGGAAATCAATCAACCCAGGCAGACCCTCTGCTCTGGGACATTCTGTGGTGTGAGATCATTAATCTTCCTGGTTAGAGCCAGTTGAGGTGAAGGATTCTGTTACCTGTTGCCCAAAGAAAGCATCTTCTGATGCTTACAGAGATGGGCCATGGAAGGGTTTCCTGGCAGCGTCTTACACTGACGCAGTGGCAGCTGGGGACACAGGAGCCTCCAGGATCCTTGCGAATCACAGATCATAGCTAGACACTGCAATACAGCTGTGGACAGGGTCCACACCCTACTACAGGGCAGCAGTGACTGAAGAGGTGGGGGAGGGCGCAGGGACTCAGCAGTTCTGGGGCCCAGGTGTGGTTCCACGCCGAACCCACTGTGTGGCCTTTGGGGAAGCCCTCCCCCTCCTCTGGGTCCTAGCTTCATTATCAGTGAAACAAACTGGTTGGATGACACGTTCTTTTAAGGCCCTTCCAGCTTTCTGATTCACTAATGAGTTGTCATCTGTCCAAACCCATTAAGCTGCTTTATTTAAAAAAAAAAAAAAAAAATTAAGTGGGGGATGGGGGTGGCTAAAGTTGGGAGCGGCAGATGGCTAGTTTATTCCAGGGATTGCCTTTGTGTCACCGAGACTGGCAGAGAAAAAACGTTTCCTCTACAGACAAGGTGCAGAAGGATTGGGAATTGTCCATTTTCAAGGGGATCAGGGAGAGAGGGAGATAATGGAGTGTGGCGTGACTGCTTCCCAGGCTTGGGTGCTAAGTCGGCTCTGAGAACCACAAAAAGAACACTGTTCCCTTCGTTACAGGGCAGCAGTCTTGGTGGCAGGGTTGGGGGGGTGGGCACTCAAGAGCCAGCTGCCGTGGCTCTTTGATCCCTCCGGCTATCGTATCCTGAAGACGGAACAGCATCACCAACCCTGTGCAGCCAGAAATACGGGATTGCTTCAGGCTGTAACATCTGCTTTACATTCATAATCTCAGGCAACCGCTAGGCTAAATTTTAAGATGTAAAATATTTATGCAGTTTCTTCTTCTCTTTCTTTTGTTCCCCTGGTCTTAACCTATCTCTTGGACTCGGCTTCCTGACAATTGCTTTTTGGATGCCGGGGCCACCCACCCCTCACCCATTCCTACCCCCTACCACTCAGCCCTGGATATTTCCTGCCTCCCTGCCTGTCCTTCCTGAATAGCTCTGGTATTGTCTTTTCCTATTTTAAAACCCAGCTCGCCCACAGCTCTCTTTTCCCAGTAGAGAGGCCTCAGATAAGTGTCATAAAGGCAATCTGGTTTAACAAATTCATACTGGACTGTGAATGACTTCTGGCTTTTTGCTAGAACTATCTCTTCCTTCCTTCCTTCCTCCCTCCCTTCCTCCCTCCCTTCCTTCCTTCCTTCCTTCCTTTTTCTTTCCTTTCCGTAAAAAGTTTACTAAATTGAATTAATTTCTGATTGTCAAAAATGTTGGATACCCTAACAAAAGTGAAGAGCCTATTTTCTGGCAGGGAAAAGCAATTTGGGAGGAGGTAGGCGTTGGGTCATAGATTCAACTTTCTCTTTTATGTGCTTCCTTTTTGTTAACCTCAAAATATCCTACACAGTCAGCAGATACACTTGGCCTCTGGAAGCTAGAAGTCCAGCATGTTTAACCTGAGAATGTTAAAAATATCCTACAGTTGAAACAGTGCTCTGGAAGTGGAAGGAAATGGGACTGGGCGACTGTGATATATATCACGAAAGGGAAAAGGATGAAACTGTGGGAGACCCAGCTGGTCTATGCAACGCTAGGATTTGGACAGACCTCGGGGCACATAATAGCTAGTGTACACCAAGTGACCATGAGCCCCTGCTCTGATGCTTTACATGTTTTATTTCATTAGTCCCCTCAGACAAATCGGTGAGGTAAGCACTACTAGTATTCCCATTTGACAGATGAGAAAACTGAACAATCACAGAGAGTTAAGAACTTTCTCAAGGTCATACTGTAGCAGAGCCAGGTTTTGACACAAGGCATTGTGGCTCCAGAGCCATGCTTAGCATAGTGCTGTTTCTTCAAACCTATGACGGGTAAGGTCCCCCTCATGTCCTGAGCCTCATGCTGACTCACTGTGGTTTAGGGATCCACCTTCATCTAAAGCTTTTCCTGTCCATTCATTCAAAATGGGCTGACCCCTGCACTATCCACCTGGCTCATGCCATGAAAGTGTAATTAACCCACGTCAAAGTGTACCAGGTGAGTGTTGTACTTTAGTTATTAAACATTTCTATTTGTTTGTTCCATGTCTAACAAAGTGCTAAATACTGTGAGGAGTAAAAAGATCAGTGCTATACGGTCCCTCACTCAAGGAGCTCATAGTCAAGTTCAAAAGAGAAATGTAAATAAGTCTGATGCTGGATAGAAAGGGACGTGAGCCACAGGATAGGTAAAAAATAAGAAGAAGAAGAATAAAGAAGAGGAAGAGATTACAGCCTGGGGGTTTGCTCTGGAGGTGGATGATATAGCTTTGAGCTTGGCTTTGAAGCCTGAGCGGAAGAAAAGAGCAGTCCCACTGGCAGAAGAGGCATGAGCAAAGGCCTGGAGACAGAGACACACGAGCAGATTGGAGGAATGGAAAATGACCCCCGTTAGGTGGAGCAGTGGGAACAGCTGGCGGGGAGTAGGGGTTGAGTTTTGCCCAAAACAAAGTGGGTGTACAGAGTAGTATGAAGGGATTGGTTTTACCTTCTAGGCGCCACATATGCAATTGTACGGTGATGTTCTGACAACAGCGCTGTAGACCCTTGATTCTCAAGTTGGGGGCGCCAGCTTCCTGGGCATTACCCAGCCATGTGTTGGAAGGACCAAAGCCACAGGGTGATCACGGTGCATCTCCTTGGAGCAACATTTTTATTTGATGGATAGTATTTCAAAACTTCACTTTCATAAAGAAACAAATAAGGGTGAATAGCACTTGCTATCCTTCTTCACCTAAGACAAGAGACTTCAGACAGGCCATTTTGGGCTGCAGTTGGAAATGACAGCCAAACTTTAACACCCAGTGGGGGCAGAAACCAATCAGAACTGGAGTGGGTCCTTAAAAGACCCCAGCAACATCGGGGTTAACCCTTTAGTTGCTGGACCATGGGGAGGACTGGAGCCCTAAGCGAGGGGCTGGGGTGGGGAGGCACCTAGAGGCTCAGGGACAGCATCCATTTACCAACTGGTAGGGAGCCATGTCAGTTCGTTACCAATCAGCTGAATGTCCATCCTGGCTACCCTCGCAGCTGCTCCAGGGAACACCCACAGGCTGTCATCGTCCATTAAGTCATCAACGTTGGGAGAAACTTGGGAGAGCAGTGCCTTGACCTAAGGGGTGACTCCATGTGGGAGTCGAGGGATCTGAGGATGGGAAACAGGTTTTCCAGGGTGCAGTGTGGCTCTGGGGGCCCCCAAATCACAACATCCAAGTGACCATATTGCTAGGCTTTGCTGTTGGCCTGGTCTGCCTGATATGTCCAGTGCTAACACAGCCAAGGGAATCCCCATCTCTGAGCAGTGTCCCCCCACAACACAGTCTTCCTGTAAGAGAGCAAAGCCCACTACGCCCTCGGCTCACCCAATTTTACCTATAAGTATTTTTCTCACAAGTGCCTTGGAGGAAAAAAAAAATCATCCAGACTCTTAGCAATACATCAAGGATACTTGAATGCATTTGAAATATAATGAGTATGCAGCCATAAAAGACATGCCTCATAAGAATCTTTTGAAAGAAGAAATAAAACAAATGATCCTGCCTTTGTATCTTGCCTCTCAGAGGCAGCAATGAGTCCCCTGGTGCTCTCCCCAAATCACAAACTCAGGTATAAATTACAATTAGTAATTAGGTTCTCGCGCAGGAAGCGCCATCGTTAATGTTAAGCAGGCCAACCTTCCACCTTTGGCTTGGCTGCTTGGAGCAGTTCCTGTCTCCTCAGGCCCTTCCCAGCTGGCACAGCCCGCTCCCCAGGAGAACCCTGAGACGCGCTCCATTCTTCCCTGTCAGCCTTTCCTGTGGCCACAGTTGGCCTGGCGACCCGATCTGGCCAGTGAGATATAAGGAACAGTCTGCAGGGGGCGTAGGAAAATCTTTGCTCTCTCCTGTAAAGGAAAAGATGATGAGAGGGCGCCTTTGCCTCCCCACTTTGTTACTGTTTTGGACACTCGTGTGACGTGAGGATGTGATGCTGGTAAGGGGAGGCCATCTTGTGAGCCAAGAGTGGAGACGAGGTTGACACGCTGAAGATGGCAGAACCCATGGATGGGAGGGCCTGGGCCCTTTTTAACAAGGGTGAGCTCCTACTCCACCCCAGGAGCCATCTACCTCTGCAGGCTTGATTATGAAAGAGACAGCTGCTATTCTTACCCCGCGCTTAGTCATGCACTCACTGCGACTTGTGGCCAAAACCATCCTCCATTAGTCAGGAGAAACTAGACTCGGTTGCTGTCACACGTTGATTCACAAACCTTGCAGTTTAAGAACAAAAGGTTTCCTTCTCTTTCCCTTTACGGCCATAGAGAGTCGGGCAGCCCGCCTCCGTGTGGTGGCTGTCAGAGTGGACCCCCAAACGTCACCGGGCTGAGGGAGAGGGCACTGCAGGACTGTGTGACTCGTGGAAAAGGCCAGGCCCGGAAGCGGAAGTGACTGACCTCACTTCCGCCTGAAGTTACTGCACTGGGGGCTGAGACAGGAAGCCTCCCCGTGGGCACCTGCAGCACTGTCGCTGCCACACCCCGAACTTGGAATCTAAAACAAGGCTTGGCAGTCTTATGCGCCATCCACCCCCAGGGCTCAGAGCATTCAGCACATGGGAGATGCTGAATCAAGTAGCTAAATAAATATATAGACTACATTAAAGTCTATTAAAATTTTTTTTAATGCTTACTTATTTTTTGAGAGAGAGAGAGACAGACAGACAGACAGAGCATGAGTGGGAGAGGGGCAGAGAGAGAGAGGGAGACACAGAATCCGAAGCAGGCTCCAGGCTCTGCCAGGACAGAGCCCGATGTGGGGCTCGAACCCACAAACCGCGAGGTCATACCTGAGCCAAAGTCGGACCCCTAACTGCGCCACCTAGGTGCCACTAGACTATATTAACATATGCACACATTAATATGAAGTCGCATTACAATATGTACATATGTTAGATTATAGTAGTATTTTTTAAACTCATGAATCGTCCGTGTCCTCAAGAAGCTTAGTGTCCGGCAGGGAGTCAGATGAGTGGATAAGCAGAAGTACGCGCTGAGGACACCCTCACAGAGGCAGCAGCTCAGTGAGCACTGGGGTAAGAGGCAGAGGCACGTGGGCCAGCATGGCGGGGAGAAATCAGGGAAGGCTTCAGGGAGGAGATGGCATGTGGCCAGGGTCTGGGAAGCCTGGGAGCACTCAAGGAGCAAATCAAGAGAAGGCCTGGCTGGTGGGGGCACAGCCAAGCGTGTCTCAGCGGGAGCATGTGCAGGATAGAGAGAGGTTGTGGAAGGGAGGGTTTTCAGGGTGGGGGCAAAGCATGAAGGCTCTAAGGCGAATTTCTCAATCCTGGCTGCATATTAGACTCACTTGGGCAATATTTTTGTAGTTTAAGAAAGTTTTTAAAATGTGTTTATTTATTTTTGAGAAAGAGAGAGAGAGAGCACAGTGGAGGAGGGGCTGAAAGAGGGAGACACAGAATCTGCAACAGGCTCCAGGCTCTGAGCTGTCAGCACAGAGCCCAACGCGGGGCTCAAACTCACGAACTGTGGGACCATGACATGGGCCGAAGTCAGAAGCTCAACCAACTGAACCACCCAGGCGCCCCTCACTTGAATGAATAATTTTTTTATTTTTTATTTTTTTTATTTATTTATTTTTTTAATATTTTTATTTATTTCTAGGAGAGAGACAGCATGAGCAGGGGAGGGTCAGAGAGAGAGGGAGATACAGACTCCGAAATAGGCTCCAGGCTCTGAGCTGGCAGTCAGCACAGCGCCCGACGCGGGGCTCGAACCCACGAAGCACGAGATCATGACCTAAGTGAAAGTCGGACGCTTAACCGACTAAGCCACCCAGGCGCCCCATGAATGAATAATTTTTTTAAATGCCAGTGCTCAGGTTCTGCTCACAAACCAGTTAAATCAGTTTCCTTTTGGGCCCAAGCGCGGGCGCCAGTATTCTTTAAAGCGCCCGTGCCATTCTGAGGGGCAGCCAGGGCGGAGCGCCAATGTTCCAGAGGTAGGTGGGGGCAGGTTTGCTCTTCCCGCTCAGACACTGAACCGCAGCCCTGTGGGACGTGCCTTTCTTCCCTCCTTCACTGATCTCAAGACTCCTAAAAAAGGAAGTCTTTTAAGATCAGGCTGGGGGGAGAAGAGAGTTGCCAAAATGTTCCTCTGTCATTATTTTTTCCTTCGCTCATCGTTTTTCTCCGCCTGGGTGGTCCCCCTTCCCCCTTTACCTGCGGCACCCTGGGGCCCGCAACAGCTGCGCTGGCAGCTGGCAGGAAATTTCTCAGCCTCTGGAGGCTCCTGAGACAGAGACAGGGCAGAAGCCAACCTCTGATCCTGATTAATCATCGGGTATAACTGCACCCCGTCCCCCCCGGGAGGGAAGTCCCAGGCCTCGCTCTGTGTACAAACAGCCTCCTCTCCCGTGTGGCACTTCTCGCCTTGTGCCCCAGGGCCCTCAGGGCAGCAACACCCCCCCCACCCCCCCGGCAGAGGACGTCCCTGGAAGACTGACCAGTACTGCACAGTCTGAGTTTGGTTATTTACTGAGCAGCTATTTCATTACTGCTTCTTCCATTTGCTAGTCTCTGGCATCCTGGGACAACATCCCCTTTTCTCCTTCTGCAGCGGCCTTTCTGGGCGATTCGCCTCCTCTCACCTCTCTGAACATGTTCCCAGAATGCAGGCTCATTGTACCCCCAGCCCACAGAGAGTTCGCTGCGGGAACGGTTGTAGAGCGCCTTCTAGAACCGAGGAGGGGTGCAGTTGGCACTGGCGGTCAGGTGGGCAAATGGCGGCACCTCAGCCCCCACGGCCGCCCCTGGAGTGGAGTCGTGGGCCCTGCTTGCTGCGGGGCAGACGTGAGGCGTTCGTTCTGAGGCCCTGCTGCGGACTCTGCCCTCCTGGGCTGCACCTTTTCCTCAGTTTGGATTGCCAGTGTTTGAAGGGTCTGTGCCCTGGAGCTCATTCATTCATTCATTCATTCACTCATTCATTCATTCATTCATTCATTCATTCATTCATTCACTCATTGATTCATTGATTCATTGATTCATTCATTCATTCATTCACTCATTGATTCATTCATTCATTCATTCATTCATTCATTCAGGATGTATACTGAGTGTCTCCCTCCTATGTGTTTGCCCACTGCCATGAGGTGGGCGTGCAGAGGCGAACGGGCCCTACATGCGAGCAGTCTGCGGTCCAGTGGGAGCCATGATGTGGTGAAAGCAGCCTTACCTCTTGGATAAAGTTCACCCCCAACAGACACCACACCAGTGGTTTTTCAAACTTGGTTCCTTGGAACCTCTGTGGAAGATAAGGTGCTTTATACTGAGCAGGATACTGTCCCATCTCTCCCTCTTTCAGCATGGCAAGTGCTCTTGTATCTATTTTAAGCACTAGAGATCTGCCTGTCTTGGGATGGTTAATTTTATGTGTCAATTTGGCTGAGCCATGGCGACCAAATGTTATTTTGGATGTTTCTATGAGAGCCTTTTTTTTTTTTTTTTGGTAAGATTAACATTGAAATTGGTGGACTTTGAATAAAGCAGATTGCACTCTACAACATGGGTGGGCCACATCTAATCAGTTGAAGGCCTTGATAGAACAAAGGCTGACCTCCCCCAGCAGGAAGGAATTCAGCCAGCACACAACCCTCAGACTTGAACTTCAGCAGCAGCTTTTCCCTGGATTCCCAGCCTGATAGCCTACGCTGCAGAGTTTGGGCTTGTCAGCCTCCATGATCACAGGAGCCAATTTCTTAAATACCCCTCTCTCTGTATTCATTCATTCATTCATTCATTCATCATTCATTTATTCATTCATTCATTCACCTTACTGGTTCTGTTTTTCAGGAGAACACTGACCAATATATATTTCATCTGGAAAATGTTCACCTGCTAAATAGAACTTTAAAAACTACAAGGCTAAGGGTGCCTGGGTGGCTCAGTCAGTTAAGATTCCAACTCTTGATTTTGGCTTGATCATGATCTTGCAGTTTATGAGATCGAGCCCTGCATCGGGCTCTGCACTAAGTGCAGAGCCTGCCTGGGGTTCTCTCGCCCCCTTTGTCTCTGCCTCTCCCCTCCTCACTCTGTCTCTCTCAAAATAAACAAATAAGCATTAAAAATAAAAAATACTACAAGGCTGGAAGAGCTTCTGTTTCTTTACCTAATGCTCCATGTTCTGTCCTGGCGTTGCCCCACGGCTCGACCTCAGGTCTGGCTTCTGTCTTTCCATTGATCTTTTGTGACCCTCTGACCCTTGGATGCAGCTTCTTCTTGGTTCCCGATGTCTGCCTGGCTGGGGCTTGGTTGCTGGGTCCTGAGGTAATAGCAGTTACAATTTAAACATGTCTAGTGATTTACTGTTTTCAAGTACATTACAAACATTCTCTCACTTAAGCTCCACAACACCCACTTTACAGATGAAAATGTTGGTGTCAGGATGGCTTACATGACTCGCCCAAGGTCACACAATTAGCAAATAGCAAATGCAGAGTTGAATATCCCTGGACTCAAAACCCTAGGTATTTCCCTCTGTTCCATGCTGTCAGCCCATGTAGTGTGTACACAAGAGAGCTCTAGGCACTTAATATTCTTCCAGCAGAGGGGAGCTAGAGGATCCACCCCCAGAGAATGACTTGCTCCCTGATTTCCAGAACGAGCAGGTGGAAGACCCTTGCGATAGTGAAAAGTGACCTCAGATGAACCACAGCAGCTGCTTGTCAAGCCAGCATCCTCTGGAGTTGGCCAGGTTTCCTGGCATTCGCTGGCAGAGTGTCCGTGATTCATAGCAGTGTGGGGACTTTACGAGCCTGTGATAAAACAGTAATCATCAGCTGTGAAGTTGACATGAGATTATGGAGCTGCACAGTTGAATTGAGTTACTGTGCTTTCCCGGGGCTGTTCATGCGACGGCAGTATTGACCTAGTGAGGGATCAGTGGCGAGGGGGCTCTGGGTGGAATCTTGCCAGGCTGCCTTCCCTGGGCTGAGGACCGGGGAGGGGGCAGGCGCAGGGTCAAAACGCTCCTGCCTCTGTTGTTGTTGTTGGTGGTGGTGGTGTGTGTGTGTGTGTGCGCGCGTGTGCGCGCACATGGAGGACCTCAGAGGCACAGGGTTGAATTAGCCATTCACCTAGGTTCGTGGTATGCCACTCCCTCCTAGAAGCCACATCCAAATCTGTGGGCAAATCTTTTAAACCACATTCAGTGGGTCCCTTCTCACCAGCCCCCTGCCATCACTGTGCTCAGAGCCACCTTCATCCCTTGTCTGCTTCACTCTACGAGCCTTCTCTTGGGCTCTCCCCCTCCCTGCTGCCCCGTCTCACTCCCCATGCTCCACACAATGGCAAGAATGATCTGGTTTAAATGTCAGGCCCCTCCTTTCTGCTCAACACTATTCCATGGCTTCCCATGTCCATCCGTGTGAAAGTTGAAGGTCCTTCCAGTGGCTTACAGGGCTCTGTGTGCGTGGATCCCTGGCATGTTCCTGCCCATCTTCTCCCGGGGCTTGTCCCCTCCCTGCCCCAGCCACGGTGACCTCCGTGCTGGTCGAACACATCAAATCAAGCTCACCTCACCTCTCCCAAGGCTCCACACAGGCTGTTTCCTCTGCTGGAAAGCCCTTCCCCCAGATTTTCACATGGCTTGCTCCCCCTGTCCTGTACTCAGTGAGGCTGACCTGCTGCCTTATTTAAAGTCACAACGCCCTGTCCCTCCTGCCCCCCAACCTCCCTTACGCTGCTCTACTTTTCTTTGGCCTCATAGAACTTTTCAGTTTGTAACACACTAGAAATACATTTATATTATTAATTATTGTCTACCTCCTAATAGAAGGTCATCTAGAGAGCAAAGACTGTGTTTGTTTGGTCATTGATGTATATCAAGTGTGAAGTAGGTGCTCAATTAATGTTTATAGAATGAATAAACAAAGGGCTGTAGTTTTCCATCAGACCAGGAACTCTGAGAAAACTGTTTTCTCTATAAGATGGGAAGTTCCCCTAAGGCGAAGAGAGTGCCTTTCCCACTAAAGATCCCCTTCTTTCATCACACTATGCTGCTTGGCCCTGCCCTCCACCTAAGGTTTTGCAAACCACAGCCAGGGAGTGGATAGGGAGACAAGGCTCCCCATAGGCATGGGGGGGGTGCAGTGGTGGCTGCTGGTTTCTAGGGGTCTCCCCTTGTTGACTTGATGCTTCCCACCAGCCTGTGGACATAACGCATTATGGGTGTGGCCTAGGGACCCCCATCCCTCTGACTTCTCTTAACCTCTGGGTGGGCCGGTTCTAAAGCCTGGATATCTGGTGTTAGGTAACCCTGTGGAGCACCCCACTCATTTTCAGGGCAGCCTACCCTCCACGCCAGTGAGTGGGGACCCCAGCCCCTAACAACCCTGCCCGCCATGCTCTACCTCCTTCCCAGTCTGGCTGGGTCCTACTTCTTTCCACTCCATTCACCCAAAAGGTACTTGCCTCTTAGGACAGAGTCCCAAACACTGTCTGAAAAATCCCTTGATTCTGGAATTGACGTCCCTAATCTGTCTTGTTGCCAGGCCCTGGTATCAAATCCATCTGAACTCACGGAGGAGTGCACAGACCCAGCAGTTGTGACAAAGCACCTTCCAGACCTCTGACTGATGTCGTCATGCTCCCAGCCGTGTCTGAGAGTGGCAGAGCTGCTAAGACCAGCCCTCTCCGGGCAAGTAGAAACCCTGTGATGGGTCATTTTGGCTTAGGACTCCGCTGACCTGGGTGAGCCTTCTCTGGACTGGACTGTAGCCCAAGACGCTCTCACACAACCTTCCTTCCTTGCAGCTATGCCGGAAGCCGGGGTCAGACTTCCCCCGGCTTCCCTGCGTGCCTCCCCACATGGACACTGCCCCTCATCAACCTCTTTCACACCTCGTTCTATGTCGGAGTCTGCTTCCGGGACAGCCCAGATCAACACTCCCGCCTTGGAGCCAAGCAGACGTGGCTTTGCGTTGTGACTTCCTAGGGCTGTGGCTTCTGTGTCTGTTAAGTTAAAGCAAGCAATCTCTACTCATGAGCTGATTGATGGCAGGATAATTAAATGAGTGGGTGTAAACAGCCCAGTTCATGAGGCTTTTTACCCCTAAGCCTGCCTTGTGCACCTTGCCTTCTTCGCGCTCATTCCAGCCCTGGATCTGGGCGTCTTGCCCTTGACTCTAGTGACTTATCTTATCCGGGCTCCTTCCACCTCTCCGGTTCCTGCTTTGAGTCTCGGCAGCCTGGACCAGAGCTTATGGGATCCCAGCCAAGCGGGTCCTCAGGACTAAGTGTCCTTCAGGGCTGAGTTCTCGCGGGGTGCACGGTCCCACTCGGGATGGCAATTCGTCAGCTCGCTGCCTCTGAAACAGGACCAGCACATTTGCCCACATTGCGGTCCCACCCCATCCCACTAATGGGTGTTTTAGAGGGAGCTTTTCCACTTGAAGGCTTTTTTTTTTTAATCCTAAAAAGGGAAATTACTTGCTTAATTTAATTTGTTTAATATTCCTGTTAAAAATGAGGTTCAATTAAGATACCCAGAAAAACCATAATGTTCATTTAACAGAAGAATGAAATTTGAGTTCCACAAATGCATTTTTTCTTCTTTCTGTTTTTTTTTAAATGCAAATCCAGCTAAGTGAATTACTGATCTTTATTAGATGCTTTAATTACAGGTTGTTAATGGAAATATTACTGAAATTAAACTCAAATGTGTTAACCAAGGAAAAAGCTTTATGTGTCACTAAAATAACCAAATTTCAAGACTTTGTCGATATGGTCAATTGAAATAGCACCTGAGAAATTATCCTCTTAATTGGGATATAGTGATAGACTTTCTGTGGGGGGCTGGTCTTTCTGAGGCCGGTGGTAAACGGACCCCACCCACATGATGCAAAAACTTCACATATGTGGGTTGGCTCTGCACCACACACAGGCAGTCCCTGCTCAGAGGTCCAAACCACCCGGATAAGTCAACTCTGCACACGTAGCAAGGAGCCCTTTATGCAGAAGGGGCTCAAATACAACCCAAATGCACACACTCTACAAACTCTGTTAGGTCTGGAGATGCTCTCTGGGAAAATCCAGAATCTCACCATATATTTATTCATCACAACCTTCCTACATTTCTCTCCTTGAAGATGCTGAAATGCTGTGTAAATAAGGTCTGGCCATGATGAAGCAGGCCAGCCACTCTGAGGAGTTTCCGCCGTGTTCTGGAAGCCCACTTCCCAAGGGATTGGTGGGGTGTGCTCTGTAGCCCCTTTCCCTTCTTCTTCCCTTTGCTGGATTTCTCTTGGGGTGACACTGCATACAGCCCAGTCAGCTGTGTGGGGAACAGCAATTTCCCCTAGAATTGGGGGGACAGGCTAAGCACCATATGCCACTGGACCTCATATCTTTAAAAAAAATTTTTTTTTTAGCGTTTGCTTTTGAGAGAGAGACAGAGAGAGAATGGGGAGGGACAGAGAGAGAGAGGGAGACAGAAGATCTGAAGCCGACTCTGAGCTGACAGCACAGACCCCTATGCGGGGCTCGAACTCACGAACTGTAAGACCATAACCTGAGCTGAGGTTGGACACTTAACAGGCTGAGCCACCCAGGCGCCCCAGTTCTCATGTCTTAGGCAGCTTGGCTCACTTAACAGGAAGTTGGGTCTCTTTTCCACTCAGACTAGCCGGCCAGCTCAGTCTTCAACTTGTCCCTAGGGGCCATTCTGTCCTTTCAAATTGGGCTTCAAGTACAACTACAAAATTTCCAGTGAAAACTACCCTCGATCGGCCTGCCTAGTTGTGGCGGCTGCAGAGATGCTTGTGGTGGGAGGTTTTAAAGCCAGCCGGCCAGGGCTGTGGTTCCTGCACCCCTGCTCACTGTCAGCACGGCCTCGGGTTAGATTGTTTCCCTCCCTGAAGCCGTTTCCTTAGCTCCGAGATGGGGAAACTACTGCTCTCCCTCAGCTCTCGTTCTCCCCCTCAGCTCAAGAGCTTGCCAGTGCTCTTTTCCTATATACACCCTTGGACCCCTGCACTCTACTTTCTCACCTTTCTCCTGAAAGCTTAGTCTGTCTCCCTATGTCCCCGTCTGCACAGCCAGTTCACTCCCCCTCAGTCAGTGTCCTCCTGACAAGTAATAGAACCTACTCTGGCCAGTTTAAGCAGAAGAGAAACAAATGAAGGGATCCCAGGGATCTTCCATAGAAACTCTGGGAAAGACAGAGAAGACATGGAGCGTGGGCATGAGGAGCAGTGCCCACAGTCTACCATTGGTCTACACTGGCAGCTCTGCTGACCTTGGCTGCAGGGGGGGACCCGAGCTGTGGCTCTGCCACTGACCATTGGCTCTGGGTGCTGAAACAGTCTGGAACAGCTGATCCCAGGGTGCACACCTCCCTACCACTCCAGAAACCAGATTCCACACAGGGATGCCTGTGTCCTCACCTTGCTCTCTCTCTCTTCCACATCTAGCATCCCATTGGTGTGGCTGATTGGTGGAGCCCAGGTCACGTGGCTGGATCGCAGCTGCAAGGGCCGCTGGGAGAGGGGCGTTTTTCTCCAGGAAGAGCTGCTCACACAGGTGAGAAACTTACCACGCGTAGGAGGGGTGTTTGGGGCATTCTGGCAGGCATGATAGGCATGTGCTTCACTCTCAACCACTGCCCCTGGGTCTCCAAGTCTTCTAATCCTCCACCAAAGTGCTCTGGGAAGACCATCTTGATTCTGGGCAGCTTCTCTTCATCCCTCATGTCTGTCCACCCTCCTCCACCCTTGCTGTCTGCCCCCAAAGGCTGAGCTGGGGGACCTATATCTATCTTCCTGTTGCTTCACCTGTCTTCTGGCTTCCAGTTGAGTGTGGTCAATAAGGAGCTTTGGCTGGAAGCTGGAAGGAGGAGGGAGGGTGAGGTCAGGGAACTTACCTTGCCAACTTCCTATGCGTGGGGTCTCGCTTGGCTGGCTGTGTCCCTTCACAAACTTCCTGAGCCTGTCAGACAAAGCTCCCTGCCTCCGAGTTCATGAACTCCTCCTTCTTTTGGGTCCTTTGGCCCAAGGGGCTGACTGTTGAGGTTCTTCCCTCAATATCAGCCATCAGCCACTGCACTCACTTGAGGCTTTCCCTGCACCAAGCTCTACTGTTCCAAGACCCTTTGTTAAAATCTCCTGAAACTGCCCAACCCAAGAGTTTTCTTTCTATTCTGTTGGGACCCTAATAAGACAGCCACAGTGACCTCCACTTTGCCAAAGCTGGTAGATGCTTCTCAGTCTTGATCTTCCTCAACCTCTTACCTGCATTTAACATGGGGATTCCTTCTTCCTAGATCCCCCTGTTCCTTTGGCTTCCAACTCTGGATGTGTCTGCTTAGTCTCCTTCAGGGGTGTCTCCTCTTGTGTATGCTCCTGAGCATGGCTGTTTCCCAGGGTTCTGTTTATGGAGCCTCTCCTTTCTCTTGACATGATCTCTACATGTGAGCTCATTTACCCTCTTAGTTTTAACCCCAGCTCTTTGCTGATACCTCCCTATTCTATGTCTCCAGGCTATTTCCTGGGCTTAAGTCCAAGTACCTACTGGGAGCACCTGGATGTCACTTGAGTATCATCAACTCAACAAAACCCAAACTGATTCATTATCCCCTCTACCCAATCTGCTTTGCTCGGTGTCCCAATTTTTCATGAAAGGCACCTATTCGGTATCCCAAGACGCAGTCTGGAGACCATCAGGCTCTTCCTTCTTCCTCCCAGGGACTTCCCGTCCTGTTCCCTTCTTAAGTGTTCCTTGACCCAGTCCTCCTTTCTCCAGTTATACTGCCAGTGCCTTGATCAGGGACCTTATCATATCTTGGGTGAAATGTAACAATTCTCCTTCACAGCCTCCTAGGATGCAATCTATCCTAGGGAAAGCTACTACCNCCGCCCAAGCCAGAGTTAGGATTCTAGAATGTGACCTGACTACGTTAGATTCTGCTGAAATCCCTTCAGTCCTCTGGAGCATTGAGTCCATGCTCCTTAGCCAGACCTTCAAAGCCTCTTGAGCCCCCACTCCTGCCCACCTCTGCTGTCTTATCTCATGTTATTGCCTGTCTCCAAGCTCATGCTCTCATCAACTGGTCAGCTGACAATTTCAAACACAAACCGTGCTGTTCCACACCTCCATGACCTTGCTTATGTGACTTCCTCTAACCCAAGGTGCATTCTCCCCCTTCCCTCCCCTACTGTTCTGCCTTCAAGTTCAGCTCCTGTGTCCTTTCCCCATGGGCTGATGTCCCAGGTGTGGGGACCATGCATTCAATCTTTACATTTCTCGTTTATAGTGAATTTTCTCTTTGTGTCCACCCTTGCTAGGCTATAATTTTCCTCATGGCAAGAATTGTCCGTTAATCATTTCTAGCACTTACTGTCTGGCACATAAATGTTTATTGATTTGAATTGAAGGTATTGGGTGAGCTGGGTTGCAGAGTGTTTAAAAGCCCCAATACCTTTAAGTTCTTGGGGACAGGATTGACAAGAAGATACACCCCCTCCCTGTTGCCATCCTCACTCAAAAGTGGTTTGGGTTTCTCATACAGGAAATTAAATAATTCCAAATCCCCTTCCCTCCAACGAATAGCTCTTAGAGCTGGGGAAATAGCATGTACCTACTAGTTTTTTCCCATGGTCCGAAATTCACTCCGGCCAGAGTTAGACCCCCCCTGGCACTCTTCCATCTTCCTAGCGCTCTGCCTCTCTGGCCATGCTCTCGCCTTGGGTCTCCTCACTGGAAATTTTACATTTTTTCAAGGTTAGAGGATCCAGAGCAAGAGCTTAAGAGTCATAGAGGCCCAGCTTAAAATCTTCTTACCAGCTTTGTGACCTTGGCAGTTCCCTGACACACACCCTCCCCAAGCTTGTTTCCTCATCTATAAGATGGGAGTGATAATTATAACACCCAGATCATGGGGGTTTTGTAAGGATTAAATGAGATAATGGGCGTCAGGCACTTAGCTCACAGCCTGGCTCCGAGGCTTAATTCAAATCCTACCTCCCCTGAGAAATCTCTGGTGACTCAGAGCCAGCCCACAATAGTTTCCCTCCTCAGAAGGGTGTGACTGAAGGCTCAAACTCTCTTTCCGGCATTGAATCACTCTCCATTTCTGAGCCTCTCTCATCCCCCACGTGCTAGCCACGTCTTTGTTGCCTGTCTTGGCTCTCCCATTAGATTTTCAGCCACTAGAGAACAAAGATCATGAAACAAATAATTCGAGACATCGCAGGCACCTTGGTGGGTACCCTCCCTTCTCTCTGTCAACCAAACACCTTAAAGTATCTGGCACAAAGCTGGGGGTGTGCACAGCTGCTCCTTGAGCTGACCTGGATTTCTTGCACAAGGTGGAGGAGGCAGGTGAAGGGGAGGAGGAAGGAACAGACTGTAGGTGTTGCAGGGATACGTGGCCCTCTTCTGTCGTAACACTGAAGGGCTAAGTAGTTCCTAGAAAACCTTTCACTCAGATGAAGCACAGGGAGGCTACTCAGGAGATAAACAGGACAGCTTATTCCTCCCGCCATCTGCAAAAAGATGCCCAGTTCTAGTTCCGGGAAAGGCACCGGAAGTCTGCTGTTTATTCCCAAACAATGCCAAGGAAAGGCTGGCAGTTTAATGAGCTCGGGGTCCACGGAACTAAAGCTAGGTGGGTCCCCTTTAGAGAAAGCCACCACCCTGGGACGCTTGCACCAATATCTGCCCGTGCAAGGCACGTGCCCCTGTGTGTGATTGTGCTCTTGTGCTGGTTTCTAACGCAGCTGGAGGAAGACACTTAACACACCCAGCACACATCGCTGCCTGGCCGCACAGGTGCAGCCCCGCCCCCATCCCTGCGGAACAACCAGAGGCCTTCAGTGTCAGCAGGAGAAACCTGCCCAGTGCCCCTGGCATCCCCGCACGGGGAGGCAGCCTCCTCCTGACCTTTCGGACGCCCCTTGCTGGCCTGAGCGCAGGAGGGCGGGACGGAGCTTGGAAACTCGACCCTCCCCCAAATCCACCCCAAGCTTGGGGCTCTTCCAGGGCCCGGGTGGCGGGTCCTCTCAGCCCCACTTCCACCAACAGTCACAGCAAGCGCCTGTCACGCCTGCGGCGACCAGAGCCGCCCACGCGCCTTAACTGGATGTGAAAAGTTAATTTAGGTATAAACGTGAAGGCTTAATGAAAGGAGAGCGCGGCGGATTAATTATGCCCCTTTTTGCCAAGGTAACGGCACACCCCCCCGCAGCCCTGCTCGCCAGCGGCTGGTGCCCCCGCCTGCGGCCCCTTGGCCTTGGCCTCTCTCCAGTGCCCTCCTTGGCAAAAGGCAGGCCTGGGGACTGGGCGGAGGAGGTGAAACATTAGTATTAATTACGGCGTTTGGGAGCAGAAATCCGCAGGAGCAGTTGTGAAAAGATGCGTGGCAGTGCAGGCCTCTTGCCCGCCATTGAATCAGGCGCCTCCACTACAGCTCGCAAACCCGCCAGTCTTCTGTGACCCTCAGCTGGGTGTGGAGGGGATTTACAGAGCCACAAGACACGCTCCTACCCTCAAGGTGCTGGAGCCCAATTAGGACTTATTGTTGTTAACTATCATTAACAATAATTATCATTATTATTACCGCTTGCTGAGTACATCCTATGGACAAGGCATTGTACTAGGCCCATTATAGGTTCTTCAATTTCATCTTGTTTGGCATCTTATGAGGTTAGTTGGTCTTGTCCCCATTTTATGGATGAGGAAATAGAGGCTCAAAGAGGAAAAAGTAAACCGTCCATGGTTGCGCAGCTAGAAATGAGCAAACCTGGGTTTTGGTCCCTGTTCGGAGGGGACCCTGTTTGCTTTCGTGCTGCCTTCTGTGTTATCTGCTCTTTAGGAAAGACACAGCCCAGGATTGCGAATAAACAGCCCCGAGTCATATAAAGGAGTGCGTAATTCTGCATAGCCGACAACGTGTGATGCTTGGGAGTTCTAAGTAGGAAGATGCATAAGGCTTGGGTGGGCAGGACGGCTTCCTGCTTTGAGGTAGGTTATTAAAAAGCCTGGGAGCTTGCTTCCTTGTTTCCCCCACTTCCAGACTCCCCCTCACCCCTCTCCACCATGAGCTCATCCTACAAATTCCTATTTCTTCTATAATGTTGGAAAGCAACCCAGCCGGTTCCTAGGACCTAAGGGAGGAGGCTCCAGCCGATACACGTTTTCCGGTCCAGATGGGGAGTCTTGTCAGAGAGGGCTGTTCTGTCATGCCGTGACTGAGCAGACATGGTCTCCATGCCCTGTTTCTCTGTCCCAGAAGTGAAGGAACAGAGGGAGAGCCAAGGAGTCTGCCTGGCTTCAGGCTATGTCTGGGGACCAGAGCTTCTGTGTCTGTTAGAATAGGAATTCTCCAGGGGCTGTTGAATCAAGGGACTTATCTCTCCACAGCTGCATGTGTGTGCCTCGCTTTCATCCTGGGAGCACCCAGGGCTGGCTGCGGCTGCTCAGACACTGCATGGGAATCTCAAGGGCAGCGTTCAGCAGCATGATCTCCTAACCTGAAGAGCCATGGAGTGCCTGGGAGGTGGGGTGGAGGGAGGGCAGCTGGTGGAGTTCAGAGGCTCGGAGAGTTCAGGAGATAAGCTCAAGGTCACAGAGTGAACCAGAGGAAGGAGAAACCCCAAATTTGCATTTCTAGGTATCAGTGTTCAGGCCCCTGGTCCTGCTGAACACCACACGTTTCCTCTTTGGGTGTGACTTCAGTCTCTGGACTGGGCTCTCTGGAGCCAACCAACAGAACAGAGAAGCGGAGGGACTCATCTGTGACAGGTGAATGTGGCACAATGCTGATCACTGCGACTCGCTGACCACTTAGGTGCCAGGCATGGGGAAAAGTGAATTCTCTGTGTAGGTAGATGACTAACCTCCCCCCTCCATTTTAAAGATGTAGAAACTGAAGTTTAGAAAGATAGCTTGAATTGCTCAAGGCCACCCAAGTGGTAAGTGGTGGGACCTACATTGGAAATCTGAAGAGTTCAGGGTGTCTATGGAAAGGGGTGGCTTAGGATTCTTCCAGGAAATATTTACGGGGCACCTCATGTGTGTCGGACAGCGCACTTCTACTGCAGATACAGCAGTGAACAAGACAGATGGGGCCCCAGTCCTCACCGAGCCTGTAGTTCAATGGGGTTGGTTAATGTGCCCCCCATGACACGGGGGGTGTACTGGCATGGGTTTTGCTCAGCAATGATTCTTGCAGTGCTGATTCTCCACTCTGGCTGCAGGATAGGGTCACCCACCACCATGCAAGATCACGAGTAATGTCGAGGTCCCACTGCAGACTGTTAGAACCCCTCCTCAGTGGGGAGGGGCCTGGGCATCAGTACGCTTCAGAAACAATTCAGGTGATTGCAACTGACCACAGGTTGAGGACCACCACTGGACAGCAGCTGCCATAGCACTTGAATGAAGCAAGCCTGGGACATATGCCTTAAAGTAAATACTTTGGGGAGGGTTAATGACCATCAAGACTGTGCCTTGGGAAGCAGTCATGTCCCTCAGGGAGCAGAAGTAGAAGGCGGAAAGGGTTCCTGGGGGGACCCAAACACACGCCTTCGAGGCTGCCCCAGATGACAGAATGGTAGTGGCAGAGTGACAGGTTGATATGAATGATCTCAAGGTTCCTGGCTGTCATCTGCCTGGAAATATTTTATTTATTTATTACGGTTTCTAAAGAGGGTCCTTTTACTAGAGTGCATTGAGAGTTAGGTGTAAAATTTAAAGCCCTAATTAAAATACATAAAACATGGCATGCAGCAATTAGAGTGGCAGGAAATGGCATTGAAAAACCTCATCAGCTGTGAGTATTTGAAATTGGGAAGAGTCCAATTTACTGGGCAGTAAATGCCTTGCCCCTAACATTGAAGGTCAGGAGTGAAAGGGTGTGCAGAAGCCCCTACCCGTCCAAGTTGGATGTGGAAAGATGATCTGTAACCATTGGGAGTCCAGTCGGAGGGGAGACACAGAGCTGCCTTTAGGGAGATCCTCATCGGATGTCTGTGTATGCAGTGAGTGTCTTCGAATGCATCTGTGCAAAGTCACTTTATGTTGGGGAAAGCCACCAGTGTGGGTATCTGTGGTTATTTGCCCTCAGTCCCACTGGAAACTGTGTGAGAGGTTGGGTCTCAGCGTTTTAATCAGATACGTGTGCTATCCCTTATATATGTGTGATTTATAAACACTTTGTCCAAGAGTATCTTTTTTTTTCTCTTTAGTATCTATCCCTACCAGCTAATAGCCAAAAAGAGACCCAGAAGGTCTATGTTTACCAATAATAAAAGCTGATGGTTATAGGATTGTGTCAAGCACCGTTCTAAAAACTTCACATACCACAAGTCATTTCATCCTTACAGCAATCCAATGACATGAGCACTAGCAGCCTGTTTTTGAACTGAGAAAACTGAGGTACTAAGTCTAACCTCCTCGAAGTTACGAAGCTGGTGAGAGCCTGACCCGGGTGCCAGCCTTAGACATGCTAATCCCAGAGCCCTTGCACTGGAGGGTGGCGCTGCCTGAGGGTGGCATGTTGGGCCAACTTCTGGGCACTCCCGAGGACCCCTGAGCCCCAGCGATGGGACTGTGTGCAGACCCCACCCATGGGAACCATGTCTTCAGTTTATGCACAAGGACTTGGGGTCCTGGGTCCAGACAGCAGCTTGTGGTATGACCTGACAAAGCCCTTCTGCCTGTCTGAGCCCCAGTTTTCCATCTGTAGGAGAGGGAGCTGGGTTAGACTCACCTTTGGTGCACACAGATTCACCCTCCGCAGGTGGCTCTTTCAAAACACGGATTCCTGAGGCTTAGTCGGTTGAGCTTCCGACTTCAGCTCAGCTCATGATCTCTTGGTTTGTTTCATGAGTTCAGGCCCCACATAGGGCCTGCTGCTGTCAGTGCAGAGCCCACTTTGGATCGTCTGTCCCCCTCTCTCTGCTCTTCCCTCACTTGCACTCTTCCAAAAATAAACACACGTCAAAAATAAAGAAAAGAAAAGAAAAGAAAAGAAAAGAAAAGAAAAGAAAAGAAAAACCACCACCACCTGGATTCCTGAGGCCCAACCCTGCAGGGTTTTGGTTCGGCAGGGATCCAGGAGCGACTGAGGATCCTAAGGCACTTCCAGCAATACACTGAGAATAATGGTACTTACTGTAGCAGAAGCTGGTCTTTACTGAGCACTTACAATGTACCAGGCCCTGTGCTGTGTGTTGCAGTGACTTTCTCACTGAATCATCACAGTGATTCTGTACTGATGATGCTCTTTAAGATGAGGAAACAGAGAGCGATGAAGTGGCTTGGCAAGGTCATGAGCAGTGATGACCATAGCCGGGATTTATACACAGCTGGCCTGACTTCTTTCATATCCATGATATTACACTGGTGTTTGGCTTGTTCAGCCCATGGCCCTGCCCTCCCCCTGGTCTTGCTGAATGGGCAGTGGGCAGTGTGACCTGTCCTGCAGCTGTTTCCACCAGAGCTGGGCAGGTGACTCACACCAGCCACTGGATTGTCTGGCCAACACCCATTCAGAGAGTTCATCGTGAGAATTTGAACTGTGACATGGAGGGAGACCAATTGGATTGTGTTTCTCCCTGGGGGGATAAGGTCAGATTTGGGGCTAGAGCTGGCACATAGCAACTCAAAGGTACGTTGGCACTCAATTTATGGGGACCTTTTCCGAGGAGGCTGGTTTGCAGAAAGGAGGGGAGAACAGATGGACTGAGAGAAGAGAGACTAAGAGATGAGAAAGAGAAAGGTCTCTGGATGCCTTTCAAGTCCCCTTGAAACCCACCTGCCTGAACTGAGGACCCACCACTCTCCACCAGTGTCTTTGCAATAAATCTCCTCCACTTAAGCTAACTCGGTGGGTTTCTGGTGCTTACGGTTGAATTATTCCCTAAAATACTTGCCCCAGCTTCTCTACAAAGTTTTTAGGATCAAATCAGATAATGTATGTGAAAGGGCTAGTGACCTGGAAGGAACTGCACCGATTATGAAATATCTGGAAGCAGTTCTAAGCTTAAATATAATCAATGGATTGCCGCAAGAACTGAGACAGGAGGACTTATTGCAGAGGTAGTTTAATTACAGGAGCTTTACAGAGGCAGCGGTTGTGCAGAGATTTGCAGGTGTGGGGTATGGGCAGCAAGAGAGAGAACGAAGACCCTCCAGGCAGAGGAAACAGTGTGAGCAACCATGTGATGAATATGGGGAGGGGTGGCGGCAGGAGGCTACCTTGGCTGCTGACTAGCAGGGATTGATTTGCAGAACTCCAATGAGTGGAATTTTTTGGTATGTGCTGGGCACCAGGGAGCCCCTGGAGGTGATTGGGCAGGTGGTTCTAGACAGACAAAAGTGATCTAATGGATTAGTCGAAGGAAAGAAGGGAGAGACTAATTAAGAAGCCAATGTAGTTTCAGGGGTCTGGAAAAGCATGCAGAAAGAGAGATTTCCTGCATGAAGAGTAATCAGGACTAGGTCAGAGGTTGGACTCACTGAATGGGTCATTACATTCATTCATTCGTCCAACAAATATTTATAGGCATCTATCATACCAGGCACTGTTCCAAACAGGGCTGATGTGGAGTGAATGAAACAGGTGTGGTCTCTGTCCTCTTAAAACTTGCAGTCTGGAAAAGGAGATGGGCATTAATGCAATGACAACACAGATCAACACAAGACTACAAATGGTGAGAAGAATCCACTCCAGGGCTTGAGCAAATTGGGAAGAGGACAGAAGTGCATTCACTAAGGAAGTAAGGCTCTCCCTGTGAAGTGAAGTCTGAGTAGGAGTTCTCTCAGTGAAGAGCAAGTGGGAAGACATTCCAACTAGTGAACACAAAGACCTGGAAACAGTTGGAACCCAGAGCAGGACACAGAGGCAGGTGACAACCTGGTGAGGGAAGGTGCTGGGAAGGCAGCTGAGGCCTTATAGGTCATAGTAGACATGTTGGTCTTTATCTTGAAAGTGGTAGGAAGCCATGAGAGCATTTAAAAATTTATTTATTTTGAGAGAGAGAGAGAGAGAGGCAGAGAGAGAGAACTCCAAGCAGGCTCTACCCTGTTAGCACAGAGCCCGACAAGGGACTTGAACTCATGACTGTAAGATCATGACCTGAGCCGAAGTTGGATGCTTAACCAACTGAGCCACCCAGGTGCCCACCATGGGAGCATTTTAAGTAGGAATGGGCATGATTGGGTTGTGCTTTTGGAAGTCCACTTTTTATGGAATATGGGGAACGGGTAGGAGAAGATGAAAAGAGAATTCCAGGAGGCCAGTTAATAGGAAGCATTGGAAACCAACCCTGATTGTCTCAGGCACAAAAGGATGGACTGGAACTCGTCAGGGGACTCACAGAAAGTCCCCTCAGTGTCTGCTTTGGGTTTAATCCCCTCAAGACTCTGTCTGTTCTCATCATGTCCTTGGGGTCCTTCCCATGCTAGGGTGGCTGACAGCTCCTCTGGGCCATATCTTCATATTCTACTTAGAGAAAAGGGGAAATTGGGAGGAAATTCTCTGATTGGGTGACATGCCTACACCGGAGTCCAATGGCTGTGACTTGGAGATGTGCTGGGGCAGGAGTCCAGGGGTAAAGGCCCATAAGAAGCAGATGGGATCTGAGAAGAGCTTCTTCCTAAAGGAAGGAGTGAAAGACTGGTGGATCCTGCTGCCAGAAAATGACAGAAAGGATCTGGCACAGGCAGAAGGGATATAGGTGTTGAATGTAGAAACAATTGCAATAATTTAGATGGGGAATAACCTAGCCCCAAGAATGGTTTTATCTTTGAAGGAGGATGGAGAACAAAAGTCACTCTCATTTAATTAAGTTATTGTATGCCCAGTAGTTCATTGGGTTACTTTCCTTATCTTCACTATATAGCCCTATGGTATAAGACGCATTTCACAGATGAGAAAACAGGCTTAAGAGAGATGGGGCTGCTTGCCTGAGATCACGTAGCATTCAGCAACAGAGCTGAGAGTCGATCCTGGGAATTTGGGGTTGACTCCAAATTCCATACCTCCTTGTATCCTGTGTGTAGTCTTCCTGGGAAGTGAGTCTGGGAGGAGACTATAATACTGGTCTTTGACCCTGACTTTCTAATCATGGGGAAGCCAACCAAAGAAGACAGCTTTGGTGGCAGCTTGAAATCCAGGATGCCAGGGAGCGTGAGGAATTCAGGATAGATTTAGAGGTTGAGAGGTCATCCTGGGAGACTCCGAAGCATGTGGTTTCCCCATTAACGTGGATCTCCGTGAGCTGTCTACCTCCATTCTCTTCCCCTCCCCCTAGATGTGGTTGCCTGACTGTTCACTTTTTACTGATCTTCTAAGGAAAAAAGGTCCAATTGCATGATTTTTTAAAAAACTCATCTTTTAGGAAAGGAAGCAAGATGATTTTACACAGGTTTGTCTGATTGCCGGATTAGCAGGAGCCTTCCAACTTCTTAATCCTTATTTAATTCTTTGATCAACCTCCACGTAGCCTGCACCTAGGCGTTCAGGAGAAAAGCTGTGTTTTCAGGAGTTAAGCGCTGGCATTGTGCTTATTCTTTATATGATCAAATTGTGCCAGTGTCTGTAATGAGAGGGACAGGCTCACAAAGAAGCGATCTGCCAGGTACAGAATTCAAAGAGCAGAGTCTGGATCTTGGAAATAATGCTGAGGAGAGGGACAGAGTGGCCAGCTTGGGAACAGAGAGGGGAGGCGAGGGGGACTGGTAAATTGTTCTGTGGCCTGGGAGCCCCAGGCTGAAGTGGAGATTGCTTACATCACAGGCAGGGTGCCTGCAGGAGGACATTACATTCTGATTGTGTCTACTGAAGGTGAGGACCGAGTGTAGACAAGCCACTGGGGATGATGCAGTGTCCAGGACCAGGACTGGTAACAGGGGGTCAGTTCCACAGCAGAGCAAGCTGTGCGGAGGAGACCTTGTGCCAGGAGCTGGGACCCTCCCTGTGCGACCTGGGGAATGAGCACCCCAATCTCATCTTGCCCCTCCCCCTGATCACTTACTGCTGTTCTTCATTGGCCAAACCCAACTGGAAGCCAGGGTCAGGAAGCCTATTGAGGAGTCCCACATAGAGCAGCCCCCTGCAGTACAGACAGGGGGAGGAAAAAGGGGTGCAGATATAGAAGGGCAAGCAGAAGCTGTTCAGCACAGTTCTCTCCAGTCATCCTCTCGGCCTCGACCTTGGCTATGGGCTGTGGAGAAAGAGCAATGGGTGGGTGGGGTGAGGGCCAAGTTCCAGCCTGTGTTTGCTGTTCAAGCCTGGCCTCTGTTTCCTGCACAGCCAGCCTGGCCAGCCCTGTCTCCATCCCCTTCCTTTCTCCATACCTTCCTTAAGGTTTATTGGCCTCTCAGGGCTTGTTAGGTAAGGGGAGCTAGTCTGACAGATTGAACCTGGTTTAAATCTGTGTCTCCTTCATGTTCATATAGACGAGAAGCAATACTCAGCTTCTTAGAGCTGTTCTGAACCTCAGAGGAGTTTGGACACAGACCCCCTGAGGAGGAGAGAATCAACCTATGTCAGGTGTGACAGGCCTGCCTTGTCTTGACTGTCATCATTTCCAGGATCTGAGAATCTGCTGGAGTGGGGCATCATTGAGACATGTTACTCCCTCGCTCTGGACCTTTCTATGGTTTAGTGGATACCTGTGCTTCTCTGCCCCTTCCTTCCAGGAGGCCTTCCTGGATTACCCCTTCCGAGTCAGTTGCCTCTACTCCACAGCCCCTCATCATTCACAGGTTTGGGTTTTTCTGGATATGGCTCTGGTGGGGTGGGCTCTGGTCCCCTGGACTGTGACCACCCCCAAAAAGAGTCTCTTTAGAATGTCCCCTACCTCTCCTTCCGCCATCTGCACCAACTTGGTCAATGTCTCTGGGAAACGTGTGTGGTTGGGGTAAGGCAGGATGCTCTGTAGAAGCAACTGCCCAGACCCCAGAGAAACATTGCTCAGAAGTAACACATAATATATTCAGGCTCCCATGGCTCTGGGAACAGAGAGACCATTGAACCTGGGTCTTGTTGTTAGGATTTTGGAAGCTGAATTTGTTCAATGTGGAAAGAAGCAAAGAAATCGCCCAGGGTAATGGTTTCCACCAGGTTTGGGCTACAGATTCTTTTGTTTCCCACAAATGCAATCTTTCGTGTATTCCCACAGATAACATAAACAGCAGCTGCTTTGATCGGAGTGGTGAGGGATTGGAGCTCCATTTACTCAGCCTCTGATGGTCCTGAGGCCTTAGCACCAAAGTCTCCATGTGGTATGAGGCCAAACCCGTGTGAACACCCCTGGTGTGAACACTGATGCTGCAGAGGGGGCCACCTACTTGAACCATGTACCGGCCGAGGAGGGACTGGCCCTGCCAAGCTGGTGGCCCTTCTTCTTCCCTGGCCTCCCATGCAAGTCCTCACAAGCCACGAGCCCCAGGGGCAGTTGGTGTCCACTGGTCATTTTTGGCCGGCTCTCTCCCTTGCCCACCGGACGTACCCCAAGGAACCAGTCTGTAGGGTGCAGAGCATGGCTCATGGAGCTGAGCCCAGCCCGTGGGCAGTGCAGGACCATCTGACAAGCCTCAGGCCATCTCCTGACTCACCCCAACTTATTAAACCCCAATTACTGAGCAATCCAGTTGTCAGGTGACCCAGGATTTGGGTCCCAAAGGACCCAGACCAGCTCCTCTCCTGTCCTTAAGATGGGCGCCTTCCTTTCTGACCTTCCCCATCCAGGAGCTCTGAGGTGGCTTGGCTGCTTGGTTCTGTCTGAGCTCCTGTGTGAAGTTCAATTAGCATGCCCGACCAGTGCTGGCTGGCTCCACATATTATTTGCACAGGTTAAGTATTCCTGATAAGGCTTCTCAAATCAGAGGGCTGAAATGAACTTAATTAGAACTCAGAATACTCAAGGTAGAGATAAAAGTCAGTACATCTAGGTCTCTGAAGCAACACACGGGGGGTGGGGGAGGAAAAGGGAGAAGGTGAGGGAACCTGGTCCCAGGCCATGATGAAACCCTTTCTTGTCTGGAATAGAAAGGAGACTGGGGCTGATTCTGGTCTGCTCTCACTGGGCTCAAACTCAGAAAGCAGGTATATAGTCCATACTTGGGGCCCCAGCGGCTCTAGGGTGAGAAGGGGGGTTGGACTGCGAGAGGAAAGGGAGTTTGATTTTTATTAAAATTTGAGTGATCAGGGGGCACCTGGGTGGCTCAGTTGGTTGAGTGTGTGACTTCAGCTCAGGTCATGATCTCACGGTTCGTGGGTTTTAGCCCCGTGTCAGGCTCTGTGCTGACAGCTCAGTGGCTGGAGCCTGCTTCGGATTCTCTGTCTCCCTCTCTCTCTGCCCCTCCTCTCCTTGCACTCTGTCTCTCTCTCAAAAATAAACATTAAAACAAATTTAAAGTGACCAGCAGCCTGCGTCTCTTTCCAGCGCCCCTTACTTCCTCCAGGAAGTGCACCAGCTCAGATGACAGTTATCCCTCACTTTTGTTCAGGGCTTTACAGTTCACAACACCTACCTAACTTGTGAGGAGGATACTCTGTTACAAATATGAGATCAATGTGCTGTAATTTCCCCCACTAAACTGCATTCCCACGCAGGCTTCCTCCTCCAAGGCTGAGCCATGCATTCGTCATCCCAGGGAAGGAGAAGGCGGGCCGGCTTTGAACAGAGACTCGGTGGTCTGGAATGCTCCGGCAGACTGAGGGGCGTTTGCACTATATCTCTGACTGTGACCCTGGCCACCCAACTTCTCTGTGCCGCCTAGCCTTTCACCTGCCCCTCCCCCCCCACCCCGCATGGAGCTATACTAGTGCCTCCTTGGTAGAGTAGGTGTGAGGTAGACACTGCTACAGCAGAGTAAATGCCTCATACACGGTAGTGGGCCTCGGGGACTTGCTCACAAGGCTTTATGTAACGGATGTCCCTCAGACAGAGTGGGGAGCCCATTCATTCCTGTCCTGCTGGCTTAGGGGAAGGAGGGAGCTGGAGATGAGCAGGTAGGCAATAAGACTCACATCGGATCTTTCTCCAGGATGACCCCCTCCCCCCAAGGAGAAGGGCATTAAGGATTCATGGAGGAAACACCAAGGGCGGAGGAGATTCTGACTCCATTCTCTTTTAGGACTCGAGAAGGCCATCACCTCTCAGGCTGCTCCTGTTCCAATGTGGGGTGGCTACACTGAGGCCATCCAGGTGCTGTGGTATCGATAAGGGGAGAGGGCCTGAAGTTGGGTCTCCAAGCTCCTGAAGTTATACGAGTTGGGCAGGGGAGTTTTTCAGAGGGTTCAGAGAAGGCTGCAGGGCAGGAGCTCAGAGGGTTCCCAGCATCATTAAGAGGCAAAATGGGACCAGTTTTATTTAGAGTGCTAAGACAGGCCAGCTTTGATGGAGTGGAGGAAGAACATACCAGAAGGTTATCAGCCTTGTCCAGTAGCAGTGGAAGTCCTGCTGAATACTTAAGGTAGACCACACCACCCTAACTTGATGGGCATCAACACGCAAACACCCAACAACTGGCTTGAGGCCAAAGATGCCCTTGCCTCCCAGTGCCATACAAACCATGCCCATCCATGTAGGCACCTGCCTGGAGAGCAAGAGGGGAAGAGAGGCAGAAAACTGAGACATCAACACTCTGTCCACAAGAAATTGAATAGTTCCCTTAAAGACTGTTTAAATCATTCAATCAGATCTAGATCACTGCATTGGGCTAACACTTAGCTGCCCCCTTCCTCCATTACCCGTGGAATAGGAGAGCAGAAGACAGCTCCAATTGGCTAATGGAAAATCAAGAAAAGTGGTTTTCTCGCACATCGGAGTACACTGTGAGTATGTCTGTGACCTTGCCACACATATATTATCCTGTCTGATTTCCATATGTGCTGGAAAATGACCATCACCAGGGGTCAGCTTAGAATGGCCATATAATGTGGAATGACAGGGGCCATGGTGGTGCACCCAAAGTCATCTTTATTGTCACCAGAGGCCTCTGGTTCCTCCTGATGGCACTTCCCTCTGTGCTGGGTTCTTAGTTGGGCTGAGTTTCATGAATGAGTAATTGAAGGTCGATGCAGCATGACTGAGGGGAAACAGCTCAGCCTCTGGAGCCACCCAGACCAGACCCAGTTTGAGATCCCAGCCCTACCACTTACCAGCTGTGTGACCCTGGGGAAGCACCCCCTCAACTTTGCAATTGAAAGTGAGGGTTAGAGGTGTGTGTGGAGCACAGCACCATGCCCTGGGTGTAGTAGCTACTAATAAAAGGAAGCCTATTTCTGAATGGATGGATGGATGGATGGATGGATGGATGGATGGATGGGTGGATGGATGAATCAACCGTTTGCAGAGATCAGCACACACACATGCATCCCATGCTGAAATGCAGTATAATGTAGCATCTAAGAGTGAGGGCTGTAAAGCCAAAAAGCCTAGGCTCTAATCCTGGTTGGGTCACTTCTGTGTTATATCCATGGAAAAGTTACTTAACCTCTCTAAACCTCAGCTCCCCCATGTGTACATGAGGAGGAGGATAATGATACCCATCGAACGGGGTTGCTATGATGATTAAATAAATTAATGTCTATAGACCTCTGGTAGCGGAACCTGGTACAAAGTAAGCATTCCACAATGCCAGCAGTTATCTGTGTGACGATATATGAATAGATGACATTCCATCCCATCCCTGTGCCCAAGGCTGCTCTAGGTCCCATGTGGGATAGATGAGCAGCATAAGACATGACATCTGTTCTCAAGGAGCTAATTGAGGAGGCCACGTGTGCATCCCTGGGTGCCGGTGCTCAGTCCTGCATTATCGGCAAGCATGACACCAAAGTAACCGAGGACCCAGGGGAAGTGCAGGCAGTAGATGCCACAGGGAGCAGAGGACCAGCCCAAGGAGGCTGGAGGGACCCGGCAAAGATTGGGGAGGGAACGTGGTACCTGCACTTGCGTCGATGGGCTGGACATGCTCTTCGAGTTTGACACACCCAAGGTCTCCTCACCATTTGTCACCCTGGAGGCACCTAACAGTTAAGTCAGTGATGGTGTAAGGTACAAGGGCTGCCTGGGAGTCCAGACACCTGGTCCCTTTTGGTGTGCTTCCTGTTTTGAAGAGCCGAAGACTGGGCAAATTCACTGACCTCTCTGAGCTTTAGTTTCTTTAAACATAAAATGGGAATAAGAGCATCCATCCTAAGCCAGGGACAAAGGGCCAGGCAGGTTGTTGTGATCTTTGTATCAATTAGCCAGTGTGTGAACCCCGAGTCCTCGGAGTCCCTGGAGAAGAACGCAAAGCTCTGAACCCCTCAAGGAAGAGCTGGGGTACTTTTTATCGTTGCTCTGGGGAGAGGGACAGTCGTATAATCACACAAGCTTAGAGACTTCCTTTACTTTTCAGTTTTAATTTCCCCAAAGCCTTGACATTAACCGTGGGGCAAATAGCTGACATTTGTATTTTTCCCTCACCTCAGCTATCTGCCCCTGGATGTCCCAGCGGGTGAGGACAGAAACACCACACTGGAAGCTCCTTAGGGGAAGAAGATATTATCATCCACCCCAGGGCTCTTTGTTGAAGGGTGACCTTTCTTCTCTGCCCTCATGCGATGCTGGCTGAGGGGGCCCCATCTACTCACCCCTGCCCACGCCATCCAGCCCTGCTCTCTGCCCCCACCCTGTCTTCCTCTGCTCATCCCCCAACCCAGAAATCAAACTTAATCGCCTTCCATCCAGCTTCTGCTTTGCAATAAATAGTTGTGGTATTCTTCTGAAGAGGAAAAAAAAATCAGCATATTTAAAATATTGAGCCACTCAGAAATAATTATTCATGAGGTTTTTGTGCATGCATTAGACTTTTCCCTCCAGGCTGAGGGCTGCCTGCTGGAATGAACTTAGCCACAACGTGGCCTTTCTTTCTCTGTTTTCCTTTTACTTTCTTTTTTCCCCCTCCTTGTGTTTATGATTCCTTAACATATTCAGGCTGAAATATTAAAAATGCTCATCAACGGGACATGGACAGGGCCATTCAAGGCTCATCAACGGAAGGAGCATACTGATGGGGAAGGAGGAGCTTTCTGACGGGCTGCCCTGCAGTGTGCCCATGGCTGGATGTGGGTGTCCAGTGTGCTGTAGGGGAGATACAGCCCTGCCTCAGGGAGCCCCAGGCTGAGGAGGAGACACAGTCCTGCCTCAGGGAGCCCCATTCTGAAGGGGAAGACACAGCCCTGCCCTCAGGGAGCCCCAGTCTGAGGAGGGAGGCACAGCCTTGCCCTCAGGGAGCCCCAGTCTGAGAGGAAGACACAGCCTTGCCTCAGGGACCCCCAGTCTGAAGGGGAAGACACAGCCCTGCTCTCAGGGAGCCCCAGTCTGAGGGGGAGACACAGCCCTGCTTCAGAGAGCTCCAGTCTGAGCAGGGAGACACAGTCTTGCCTTCAGGGAGCTCCCAGACTGAGGGGGAGACACAGGCCTGTCCTTAGGGAGCCCCAGTCTGAGCGGGGAGACACAGCCTTGTCTTCAGAGAGCCCAATCTGAGGGACATTAGATAACACTGCCCCCAGGGAACTCTAGTCTGAGGGAGACATAGGCTTGTGTTCAGAGAATCCTCAGTCTGAGGGAAGAGAGACGGCTCTTGCTCTCACAGTGCCCCCGTCTGAGGGAGGAGACAGCCCTGCTCTCAGAGGACTTCCTGTCTGAACAGAGGTTCCATTCTGATATGCTCCCAATCTCAGTGACTTTCTAATAGGGAAATGTGTTCAACGGTTCCATTTTCAATGAGGAACTGTACTCATTCATTCGCTCATCCATTCATCTATTCATTCAACAATATTTATCCAACACATGTTGAACTTCTACAGGGAGCATTCATAAGTACTGGGGAATTCTCTTAAAAGACTCAGTCCTTGGTCCCTCAAAAACACCTTCTCATTTAGGAGACAGATACATAAACGTTTTTACAATCAGCTCTGATAAGTGCTTGTAAGCAAGATGAGGTCACGGTTGTGGGGAGGATATGGTCTAACCTTTTCTTGGTGGAGCTGGTATGCCCCTCCTCCACCCTCAGGTCCCCCATGTGTCCATTTTGCTGTGGAGTCCTGAAAATGATAAGAACAGTGAGAAAACAGTGTCAAATATGGATTATTTCAACCTCTGTAATGATGTTTTTCACTTATCTATGAATTTGTTCAATAAATATCTTTGGAGACCAACTAGAGTACAGTATTATATAAAATTTGGGGGCTCGAGAGGGACCTTGGTATCATTACTGCTCTCAAGCAGCTCATGGCCTGTAGGCCTCTCAGCAATTCTCATTTGATATATTCCAGAGCCTTAGAGCAAAACTCACCTGCAGGTCGTGTGGCCTTGCCCCCACCTCCTGTACACAGGTGGCTGGGCTGAGACCCTGACCTTCTGGGAAGCGCCATCTGAAACTCATCACATCGCATTTACCTGACCCCTGCTCTTAAGAGATCTCTGTTTATATCTGATCAGTTTTCCTCCAAACCTCCTATGCAAAAGTAGCCCCTTCTCATTTCAGAGTGCTATGGAAGAACTGTGTCCCCAACCTACTTTCTCTGCCTTTTTGGTTTTTGCTGTGCTACACAGGGACCAGGCATCTCTGTGGTTTCTGCACACTAAAACCCCCTGCAGATGATGACCAGAAGATAGGTTTCCAGGCATCCAGAATCAAGATCGAATAGATATTTATTTCACTGGTCAAAGCTGTATTACACACCATGGAGATGGGGGTGTGGGGAGATCAGCTGCACACTTTGGGGATCGGAGCAATGGTTTTAGGGCCTGACAGGCCTGCCCTAAGGGACTCAGGGTGAAGGGATTACTTTCCTGAGACCTGAAATGTGAGAATATTACTCATGGAAGGAGCCATCATTAGAGGTGGTAATGACCTTAGGCATAGCTGAGTTAGCTAGGGGCCACACTGCTATATGGAGCCTCAAGACAGTGGCTGAGGGGAGTTTATGAGATATGCCAAAGACTGTGGATGGTCTGACTACCCAGAATCCCAGGCTGTGGGTGCATGTCTGCCCCCCTCAACATGGGCCTTCATCACTGAGTCCAACAGAGTTTCTCCAGTGGGGGCCAACCTCCAGCGGGTGGAAAGGATTAGGAAGAAGGGGAGAGTAGCCCTGTTCTATTTTTTAAAAGATATGCCCTGAACATTGCTTAGGTGCACACTTTCACTCATATCCCAAGGCCTGAACTTTGTCACCTGGACCACTGGTAGCTGCAAGGGATGCTGGGAAATGTAGTCTATAGCTGGGCAGCTATAGGCTCCTTGAAAACTTGAGTGATACTGGGGTGTCTAGGTGGCTCAGTTGGTTAAATATCCAACTCTTGATTTGGGCTCCAGTCCTGATCTCATGGTTCAAGAGACTGAGCCCCACGTCGGGCTCTGAGCCAACAGCACAGAGCCTGCTTGGGATTTTCTCTCTCCCTCTCTCTCTCTCTGACCCTCCCTCGCACTTTCTCTTTCTCAAAATAAATAAATAAATAAATGTTAAAAAAAAAATTTGTGTGATACCAAAAGCAAGAAGAGGAAATGGACAATGGGGCATGATTCGCAGTTCCTGTCACAGATAAAGGAAACGTGATAGGAAGTTTTCTCCCCCCAAACATTTCAGCTCTGCCTTTCTGTTCCCACAGAGCAGCAGGATTCGAGGGAAAAGCTTCCAGAGCCAGCAGCTCAGAGGCAGAGAGATTTGGGATTGCTTTGATGTCGCCCAGGAATGGGGTGGGTCCCTTCAGAAGGCAGGGCTGAGGCCCTCACTCGGCAGGGCTGTGCCTGTAGCCTGACTACAGCGGCAGGAGGTGAGCGCCAGACAGCAGGATGGCTCACAGCAGCCCC
The DNA here is from genome assembly GCF_008692635.1 of Crocuta crocuta. Lineage (NCBI taxonomy): Eukaryota > Metazoa > Chordata > Mammalia > Carnivora > Hyaenidae > Crocuta > Crocuta crocuta. Next base: position 7,706,023 of record NW_027530179.1, read on the forward strand.
AGAGCCCATGGCCGGGCCTTCCAGGATTCTGGCCCATTGGCATAGATGCCCACCTCCTAGCCTGCACCTTTCTACATCATTTCCATACGCAGTAATGGCTGTCTCCTGCAAGCACGTGCGGGTGCCGCCCGAGGGCTTGCTCCACTGGAGCGCATTGGGCCCTCCCACAAGGCAGAGGTGCAGGAGAGTTACCCTGGGGACTAGCCCCCCACCGATCATGAGTAGCAGTTCGTGCATCAGAACCAACTCTGAGGCATGTCCTACGCAGCATTCCAGAGCTCCCGGGGGGGCTCAGTCCCCAGTCGCCCAAGCCTGTCTTGGCTTCCTCTCCTTTCTTATTTCCTGTCTTCTCTGTGGGTACTTCCTGTTGTCACCCCCCAACTGAACTACTTGTCCTCGCATCATTGTCTCAGAATCTGCTTCTGGAAAACTCAGTCCAGGCACCTAGGATGGTCGGCTCTTCTTGCTCTGTCCCAGTGGAGAGAAAATCAAGAGGGGTAGGGGTGAAAACCAAGAAAGACAGGACGTTACGTCTTACTGTCGCCGCGTTCCCAGCCTCCGGAGTAATACCACACACAGGATGCGAGGTGGGTGCTCAGAAAGTATTCTGTCCATTGAGTGAACGAAGCCAAGTGTACTCTGTCATCAACTTGCTGTGTGACCTTGGGCAAATCACTTTCCCTCTCTGAGCCACACTTCCCTCATCGACAAAGAGAGGATAATAACATCACCTCCTTGGAAGAAGGAATGAGAAAATAGCTACAATTGAGCTTTGTGATTCTACCGCCCTCTGAATCATAAGAGGTGGAAGATTGGAAAGCTGCCTCTGATCCTCGTGGCGGCTTTTCAAAATGCCCTAGTAGGAACATTTTAGTGGCTAAAAAAACAGCATCATTTTTCTCATTGAAATCCTTTTATTCAACAAAGTGAATAATCTTAGTGGAAGGAATATGCATTATATTTTCTATAGGATTCATTAAAGTTGTTTCCATTTTGAATTAAAAACATGCGGTTTAGGAATATTTATGCTGAAATGGTCCTATGCAAACAGAAAGACCGCTCCTCGCTAATCTTCTCATTTGATGGCATGAAATGGGCCGAGGATGGCTGGGCCCTTCCCAGGGCCACAGGGCTGCCCAGAGAAATTCATTCATTATGTAGATACATCATGGACATGGGCTCTGACCAGACACTGTGCTGGGTACGGCTGTGCCTTGGTGAGCCCAGATGGACATGGCCTTGCTGTTATGAAGCTGTTAGTTTCATGGGGCAGGGAATGGACAGAAAAGCTACACTGAGAGCTGAACCATAAGTACTAGCTCAGAAATAAGTCTTTCTCTAACAACTCAGGCAGTGGAGCTAGTGAAGGTGCATGATGGAGGGAGAAATGTTTATTTTTTATATTTGAGAGAGACAAACAGAGAGTGAGTAGAGAGGGGCAGAGAGAGAAGGAGACAAAGAATCCAAAGCAGGCTCCAGGCTCTAAGCTGTCAGCTCAGAGCCCCACATGGGGCTTGAACCCACGAGCAGCAAGATCATTACCTGAGCTGAAGTCAGACGCTTAACTGACTGAGCCACCCAGGTGCCCCTCCTTTTTTTTTTTTTTTTTAAAGNCTCTCCTAGAAATCAATAAAAATATTTTTAAAAAATATAAAAAAAAAAGATGGACAAGATCGATCCATCTTATAAAAAAAATAAAGTGGATTGTTTACCTTCTAATTATTAACTTATTAGGAATTCTTTACATATAGCATGCATTTAAGTCTTCTGTCAGATACAGTAGTAATTATTTATTAAACAAGTGTTTATTGAGCCGCTACTATGTGCCCAGCAATGTGTTAACACCAGGCAGCGTGAGGTCTGCATTGTGGAAAGCTACAGTCCCCAGATCTTCTGACTCCCAAGTCCAGTGCCCTTCCTAGTACACTCACCTTTTCCTTCAAATAGATGGCTCCGGATTCCACCTGTCCCCGGGGTCCTTGCATGAGCAGGAAGGACCTCAAACTGGACATCAGATGACCTGTTTTTTAAATGCAGCTCAGCCACTTACTTACTGTGTGATAGGGGGCAAGTCACGTAACTTCTCTGAGCCTCAGTTTACTCAACTCTACCTTCTGCATTTCCTATGAAGAGCGAAGGGGGCAAAAACATCAGGCATACAGTAGGCCCTCAGCCAGTGTCTGTTTCCTTCTTTCCTTTTCTTGAAGACAAGTCCACCCTAACCCTAAGGTGACTTCAGCAAGAATTGTTCTACTCTTGCAGGGCTGCAACAGGGAAAAATATTTAGTTTAAAAATGAGATGTTTATGATGGTGCTAAGTGGGGCACCCTTACTCTCCAGCACTGCGCTCAGCGGCCCCTGCTTTCCAGAACTGACGAGGTTTCCTGGGTTTGCTAATGGAGTGTGTTGTGTTTTTTACATGTTTATTTATTTTTGAGAGACAGAGAGAGCTGGAGAGGAGTAGAGAGAGGGAGCGGCAGAGGATGCAAAGTGGCCTCTGCGCTGACAGCAATGAGCCCAATGCAGGGCTGAAACTCACGAACTGTGAGATCATGACCTGAGCTGAAGTCAGACGCTCAGCCAACTGAGCCACCCAGGCGGCCTTAATGGAGTGTGTTTTTAATGGGCTTGCTGATTTTTCTCTATCAGCAAAGGGCTGAGGACTTACTGGCCTGGGAGTGAGAAGACTCCATTCCCACTTGGCCCCATCTCCAACCTGCTGGATGCTCCGGGCACTTTCTCATCCCTCTCCTGTACCCCCTCTGCTGTGAAATGGGACAAAAAAGGCTCTCATGTCCCCTCCAACCCAAATACTCTGGGCCTGCGAGTTTCTCATGTCCTTGATGGATACTGGACCAGAGCCAGAGACACATTTTCAAATAGAATTACCCATTCAGTCAACAAGCACATATTATCATTGTTATATGTTCTTATGCTTTGCGGGTGCTGTGGGAAGAGAGGGGGCGGAAGCCCAGGGAACCAGTAGATGCTACATCACAATGCAAGGAGTCCCACTCAGACTAAGATTTTTTTTTTTTAAAGAGAGAGAATAAAGGAAAAAGAAAACTATCAATGTCCTTAAAAAAAAAGCAAAAGAAAAAATTAAATAAATAAAAGCAAAAGCGAAACAACTGTATGCCCAGCTACCCAGGTGCCTCTGCTCTCAGTTTTCCTTCAAACCAACCTCCTAACCATTAAGAATTGATGATTCTCCTGGGTCGCCTGGGTGGCTTAGTCGGTTAAGCGTCCGACTTTCGCTTGGGTCATGACCTCGCGGTTCGTGGGTTCGAGCCCCGCGTCGGGCTCTGTGCTGACTGCCAGCTCAGAGCCTGGAGCCTGTTTCAGTCTGTGACTCCCTCTCTCTCTGACCCTCCCCTGCTCACGCTGTCTCTCTCTCTCTCTCCTAGAAATAAATAAAACATTAAAAAAAAATCTTTAAAAAAAAAAAAGAATTGATGATTCTCCTGATTCACCCAACTGCTAGAATTGGGGCTGTCTCACCTCCCCCTTTATGTCTGCCTAATTAGAAAACATATCTCTGTTGATTGACACCTCTTCCCTGTAAGGGTTTTGCAAGCTTTTTTTTTTTGAGCTTCTCTATTGGTGAGATGAAAGCCATATTTCTTCTTTAATTTATTAATTCAGTAAATCCAAAGCTTCATGGGAAGGATTTGTACAAACCGTGGTCAAGGCAGCAGACCCAGGTGGGAGGACAGGAGTCAGGCTGGCAGTGCTGGCCGGGGGACTTTGGTCCCCTGCTACATGGATCCGTCCTAGGAGGCAGCACTGTGCAGTGTGTCAGAGCTGCCCTTTGTCACCTCCTCGCCGAGAGCCCTCGGGCACGTTGCTTCGCTTCTCTGGACCTCAGTTTTCCCATCTGTAGAAAGGTGATGGTGATAATGCGAACTCACCAGACTGTTCGAAAACTATACATGGCAGTGAATGGAAAGCTCTCGGAATCTTGCGTCCTGCATATCGTAGGCTCTGTGTCCATGTTAACTGTGAAGATTACCGTTCGTACCTATGCACGCGGGGAACTGTTTTGGAAACCACCGACACAGGGAGGCCCCTGGGCTTCTACCGCCTTCTACCCCCCGGAAGCAAGGGTCTTCTTGAACAGGTTGACACCTAAGAACCAACCTCCGCCTCCTACTCTCAGGCCCTTGTCCCTTGGGATGCTTCGCCTCTGGATTTTCCCTGAAGCCTTATCCTCAAGGGATAATTTCCCCAACATCCTTTTCCTTCTGAAGCTCCTGGTCTCCATTTATATGTAAATTGGATGTCTGAGTTCATGAGGCCACGGAGTTTGTTGAAACTGGCTTTTTACATTTCAAGGGAGGCAGAAGAAATACCACTGCTGAGAGAGATGCAATTTTTTACCCAGAATAAATCTTACTCTCGCCAGTCCCTCACACGCCCCCCTCCATTAGCATGTGCTAGGCCTGGGAGCGGTGATTTCCTACTCCAAAGGGTCTCCCCAACACTATTCCCGAGGGGGCTCATTTAATGGGGCCCTTTCCATCTTCAATCAACCCCTCCTGAGGACCGGCACCTTATACCTCTGTAAGCTTTTTTTACACCTGTGGCAAATGTTTCCAGACAACAGGGACGGGACTAAGGGCCTGTCTGGTGAAGAGAAGGGCCCACCCCACTGCTCTCCTCTCCCTCCCGCAGACCCTGCCTTCTCCCAGCCCAGCCTGTCCCGAGCTGGAGGGAACCCTGGAAGAGGAGGCAAGGGTAACTGAGGACCACAGGTCGCTGTCAGCCCATTGGCTAACCACATGCTTCCCCTCCATCATCTCCTTTTATTCTCAAGAACCCTTGGAGGAGATGCATGTTAGCAGCCCAGCTTCCAAAATCAGGAGGCTGGGGCTCAGAAAATGTAAGGAATCAACTCGAAGCTGACTCCTGAGAGCAGGGCGCTGTCCTCTGCTGCGGGGGTGACCCTGTGGGGGTGACAAGACCAGGATTTGGCCCTGGCCCCTGTGGGACTCCTAATCAGTGCTCTGGCTTGGGATGGACTCCCCGTAAGCATAACACACTGAGTTTTCAAATAAGGAAGATGCTGCAAAGCCTGGAGAACATCAAAAAACTCTTGAAGATGCAATTTAGTGTGTCTTAGAGATTCAAGGAAGGATGCTAGGTGCATTCCACAATTTAGGACCGTCGCTGCTGTGCTGAATGCTCAGAAGGTGGACAGATTAGTGCGCAGCCTTGGCTTCTGGGAGGAAAAGCGGATAATGGAAGGTTTCCTGCATGGTCCTGGCTTATCTTCCTATGAAAATGGTGACTGGATTTCAGAGTCAAAGATGGCTGAAACTCACAGAGGACATTTTGGACATGAGAACTATTTCATGCCAGTCACCAGATAGTCAAATAATAGAGAGTAATAAAAGTAACCACAGAGGTCCTGTGCAAAGCTGTTCCTAGATACACATGCATTTGTATTTAACATAGTATTTCATTCAATGCTTATGAGCCCAGGAGGTAAGTATTTCCCCCGTGTTACAGACAGGCAAGTGCCCCCCCCACCATAGTAGTTAAGTGGCCTGAGATCACCCCATTGGGAATGGAGGGGTTGGAACCCAGGCGCTCTGGCTCCAGAAGATGCATTTTCTTCCCGTTCTGCATTCTGTAACTAGTTCCTGAGCCCTGATGGGAGCTGCATGATGCTGGTGCCTCAGAAGCCAGAACCCCATTGACGTTCACAGCCCTGTCATGTGAGGCTTGCCTGGATTTTCTGGAGATGCCACTACATGTCAGCTGGCTCCTGCCTTCAGGACCACAATTGTGGCTCATGGTGACAATTCACCCAGTTCACACCTGGGCATTACATCAGACGAGAGGAAGGTCAACACCATAGGAAGCAAAAACACTAGGGGTACAAAGGAAGGAGTGACCTTTCATCTGGTAGGAGGTAGGGGTATTACTTAGAAATGGCTTCGGGAACAGGTACTGCTGTACAGAAAATGGTCATCTCGCTATTCTGGGCCTTTGCACATGTTCTCACTGTTGTTAACAGTCTTCCCTCCACTCCACTTCTCCTGGCCAGCACCAACTCTTCTCTTGCAGTCTCTCTGGAAGGGTTCTCTTCCTTGGGGAGCCCTTGATTGAACCTCTGAGTCAGGATAACTATCCTTTCCATAAGCTCCCAGGCCCCATGCGTCTTCCATGCCTGACATCGCTCAGGATTGCCCAGGGCTTCTTACCCGAGGGCCTGTGCGCTCCTCTGGGCAGAGGGATACCCAGCCAGTCCTGCTCCATTCTCAGCCTCAGGAGAGGGCTGGGAGCTCAGCACCAGCTGGGAGATTGCAGTGCTCCGATCCATGCTGTCCTCCACCAGACAGGTAGGCTCCAAACCCAAAGGCTATAGCTGCAAGAGAGCCCAGCATTGGACAATGAGTCACTGGGAAGTGGAGCTTCCCGGGAAAAGAAAGGACCTCTCAGCTCCAAGTGAGGCCCTGGCCCATTCCTAACAGCACTGTCTTTTAGCAATGCAGACTCCCAGGCCCACCCAGTCTTGCTAATCCAAATCTAGATTTTAACAACATCCCCAAGTAATTTTTGGTGTGTGCATCAACGCGTGAGAATGAATCAATGGCATCAGAAGCCATAAACAGAGTGTCGGGGGCCGCTTGGAAACTCTTCATGGCGTTGGCTGACTCCACAGGTTGTGTTCAGGAAGGCCCTGTTCGAGGCGTTTGTGGGCTAAATCCCAAGGTCAGTGTGCAGGGAGGGAAAGCTGGAGGCACAGAAGGGTCGCAGGTGGTCCTGTTGCAAAGGTGGCTCGCATCCTTCTTCCCCCCTCGCCTGTGTCCCGGGCCTTCCCTGGTGGGCAGCAGCTGGGCATGCAAGGGTTAATCCTCAGGGCCTGAAGTCACTTTGGGGGCGAGTGGGGGTGGGGGAAGTCCAAGCTGGGACTCACCTCTGCCTGCTTTGTCTCTTACTGCACTGATTCTTGTGCATGCGCGTACAAATGCGTGTGTCACATGCTACCTTGCAGCCGCGACCCAGACTTCTCCTCTCACGTGCAAAGCACTTTTGCAGAATGCAGGACTCCCGTGCAGTCCCTCTCTGCTGATGCTAGACTTAATTATTTAAATTTAGTCCATTAGTGGTTCTATATTTAACTTTTTAATCGAGTGAATTATTAGTCTATTAATAAATGATAAAGTTTAACAGCTGTTAATGAGCATTCAAAATAGATAAATTATTTCATTCTGTAACACAATACCAATATTTGCCCGTGAAACAGAAAAGTTGTCTGTGTAAGAAACTCTCCTCTTTTGACCTGGTTCTGTTTCCTGTTAGCAAATATGAAGCAATTAATTATTATGTCACAGAAATAAGAAAGAGAGGGGGGAAATAGAGATGGCTTATGTGCTGTGAACATATTAAGAAATTAAAAAAATTTTTTTAAATGTTTTATTTATTTCTAGGAGAGAGAGAGAGACAGCGTGAGCAGGGGAGGGTCAGAGAGAGAGGGAGTCACAGACTCTGAAACAGGCTCCAGGCTCTGAGCTGGCAGTCAGCACAGAGCCCGACGCGGGGCTCGAACCCACGGACTGCGAGACCATGACCTAAGCGAAAGTCGGACGCTTAACTGACTAAGCCACCCAGGCACCCTGAACATATTAAAAAAAATTTTTAATGTTTATTTTATTTTTGAGAGAGAGAGAGAGACAGAGCATGAGAGGGAAAGAGGGGGAGAGAGAGAGAGAGAGAGAGAGAGAGGAAGACACTGAATCCGAAGCAGACTCCAAGCTCTGAGCTGTCAGCACCAAGCCTGACAAAGGGCTCGAACTCACAAACTGTGAGATCATGACCTGAGCCGAAGCCAGACACTTAACCGACTGAGCCACCCAGGTTCCCCTGTGCTGTGAACACATTTTCTGTCTCCCCCAGGCCTCCCCCATTCCTTACAACTAGAGAGAAATAAGGAATAGTCCAGAGGGTTTCTCGCTGCCTAGATGGCTCTGTATATTGGCCAAAAGTAAATTGTCTGCTCCTCCCTTTCCAGGGGCTCCCCCCTGCCCCCAAGATGTTGGTAGTGGAGACCCACAGAGAACCAGGAAAAGTGGTAGATGGTGGGGGTGGAGGGGAGCTACACACTGAGTAAGTAAAGCATTCAGGAAAATACTGTTCCTTTTATTACATAGGGAGTGTAAAAGGCATGTAAATAAAAATATTTTATCCTGCATTTTGAACATTAAATTTCATTGCATACCCCATGTGCTTTGTTATGCACACCGACATCTGCTAAGAATGAGATTCTGGAATTGCTTTTTCAGCGTGTATGATTCTGAAAGGTTCTAGAACAGCATTTTGGAGCTTCCCCTCACGCAAAAAGCTAATACAGGCATACCTTGGAGATATTGTGGGTTCGGTTCCAGACCACTGCAATGAAAGCAAATACGATAAAGTGAATCAAATGAATTTTTGGTTTGCTTCCCAGTGTATATAAAAGTTATGTTTACACTATACTACAGTCCCTTAAGTGTGCACTAGCATTATGTCTAAAGAAATGTACATTAATTTAAAAATATTTAATTACTAAAAAGTGCTATTATCTGTGGTTTTAGTGAGTCATAATCTTTTTGCCAGGGGAGGGTCCTGACTCCATGTTGATGGCTGACTGACTGATAAGGGTGGAGGCGGCTGAGGGTCAAGGTCGCTGTGGCAGTTTCTTAAAATAAGACAAAAATGGGGGCACCTGGGTGGCTCAGTCGGTTAGGCATCTGACTTCAGCTCAGGTCATGATCTCGTGAGTTCAAGCCCCACATCGGGATCTGTGCTGACAGCTCAGAGCCTGGAGCCTGCATGGGATTCTGTGTCTTCCTCTCTCTCTGCCCCTCCCCTGCTCATGCTGTGTCTCTGTCTCTCAAAAAATAAATAAACGTTAAAAAGTTTTAAAAAATAAGACAAAAATGAAGTCTTCTGTATCGACTCACACTTCCTTTCACGAATGGTTTCTCTGTAGCTCCTGCTGCTGTGTGACATGATTTTACCCGCAGTAAAGCTTCTTTCAAAACTGGAGTCCATCCTCTCAAACCCTGTTGCTGCTTTATCAATTATGTTTATGGAATATTCTAGATCCTTTGCTGTCATGTCAACAGCCTTCGCAGCATCTTCACCAGGATTGATTCCACCTCAAGAAACCATGTTCTTTGTTCATCCATAAGGAGCAACTCCTTATCCACTCAAGTTTGATCCTGAGCTTGCAGCCATTCAGTCCCATCTTCAGGCTCCGTTCTGATTCTAGTTCTCTTATTCTTTCTACTCCATCACTTCCTCCACTGAAGTCTTGAACCCCTCAATGTCATCCATCAGGGTTGGAATCCACTTCTTCCAAACTCCTGTGAATGTTGATATTTTGGCCACTTCCCATGAACCGCAGATGTTCTTAGTGTCATCAAGAATGGTGAGTCCTTTTCAGAAAGTTTTCAATGTACTTTGTCCAGATCCAGCAGAAGAATCACTATCTGTGGCAGCTATAGCCTCATAAATGTATTTTTTGAATACATGTTGAGTTTTGAAATGATTCCTGGATCCGTGAAATGGATGCAGAATGGATGTTGTGTGAGCAGGCATGAAAACAACATTGAGGTCATTGCCCATCTCCATCAGAGCTCCTGGGCGACCATGCGCATTGTCCATGAGTAGTAATAATTTGAATCTTTTTTTCTGAGCAAAAGTCTCAACAGTGGGCTTAAAATATTCAGTAAATTGTGTTATCAGACTCTGTTGTTCCATTCACAGGGCACAACTTAGCATACTTCTTAAGGGCCTTAGAATTTTCAGAATAGTAAAGAAGCCCTGGCTTCAACTTAATATCACCAGCTGCATTAGATCTTAACAAGAGAGTCAGTCTGTCTCTGGAAGCCTTGAAGCCAGTCACTGACTTCTCCTCTCTAGCTATGAAAGTCCTAGACGGCATCCTCTTCCAACACAATGTTGTTTTGTCTACCCTGAACATCTGCTGTGTAGGGTAGCCACCTTCATGAATTATCCCAGCTAGATCCTCTGGATAACCTGCTGCAGCTTCTACACCAGCACATGCTGCTTCTCTTACACCTTTATGATATGGAGATGGCTTCTTTCCTTAAACCCTGTGACCAAGCCTCGCTACCTTTGGACTTTTCTTCTGCAGCTTCCTCACCTCTCTCAGCCTTCACAGAATTGAAGAGACTTAGGGCCTTGCTCTGGATTAGGCTTTGGCTTAAGGGAATGGTATGACTGGTTTGATCTTCTATCCAGAACCAGTCAAACTTTCTCCATATCCGCAATAAGGCTGTTTCACTTCCTTCTCATACTTGTGTTCACTGCAGTAACAACTCCCTTCAAAATCTCTCTTTGCATTCACAGCTTGGCTAACTGATTGGCAAGAGGCCTACCTTTTGGCCAGTCTTGGCTTTGTATCATTTCTAGCTTTAGATTTAGAGCAAGAGACGTGTGACTCTTCCTTTTACTTGAACACTTAGAGGTCACATCAGGGTTATTCATTGGCCTAATTTCAATATTGCTGTATCTCAGGGAACAGTAAGGCCCAAGGAAAGGGAGGGAGACGGGAGGACACTGGTTGGGGGAGAACTCAGAACACACACATTTATTGATTAAGTTCACTGTCTTATGTGGGTGCAGTTCGTGGTTCCCCCAAAACAGTTACAATAGCAACACCAAAGATCACTGGCCTCAGATCACCCCAACAAATACAAGAATAACGAAAACATTTGAAATTTTATGAGAATCACCAAAATGTATGCAGAAACAGGGAATGAGCAAATGCTGTTGGAAAATGGCGCTGGTAGACTTGCCTGACATGGGATTGCCATGTCTGTGAAGCACAATAAAGCAGAGTGCAGTAAAATGAGGTATGCCTGTACGTATGTGTCCATGCTGTGTTTGTGGGTGATCCGTGTTGTTGGCCTACGTAAATTAGGATCTGTTTTTCTGTCATGTGAAAGAAATGTGGGGGTCAGTGACCCATGCCTGTCAAGAGGGCTCCTTGGTGCCGTTAATGGTCCAGCTTCTCTTTGTCCTTTTGTCCTTCAATGTCATCTGATGGCCCAAGAAGGCCACTAGAATTCCAGCCATCATGTAGAGTTCAAGGCATGAAGTGGAAGGAATTGGGGAGGGCAAAAGAGTACCTGTCTCCTATTGAAAATGTTTTTATTTTATCTTTTCAGCTTTATTGAGGTATAATTGACAATATTTAAAGTGTACAATATGATGATTTGTTATGCATGTATACATGGTAAAACGATTCCCACAATCAAGTTAATTAACATAATCATCACCTCATGTAGTTACTTGTTATTTGTTCTGGGTTTTTTGTGGCTTTTTTTTTTTTTTTTTTTTGGTGAGGATGCTTAAGATCTACTCTCTTAACAAATTTCAAGTGTACGACACAGTATTATTCACTGTAGTCACCATGCTGTATATTAGGCCCCCAGACCATGATTACCTTAGAACCGAGAGTTTATGGATACCCCTCTACCAACCTCTCTCCCTCTTTCCCTCTCCTCCTAGCCCCTGGCAACCACCAGTCTACACTGTTGCTGTGAGTTTGACTTTTTCTTCTTTCAAATGTCACATATAAGTGATGCCATGCAGTATTTGTCTTTTTCTGTCTGGCTTCCTTCTTTTAGCATAATGTCCTCCAATTTTATCTGTGTTGTTGTAAGTATCACGATATCCTTCTTTCCTAAGGTTGAATAATATTCCATTGAGTGTATACATATGTATATATATGTACATATGTGTCTGTATACATATATATGTACATAAGTGTATATATGTGTATATATATGTATATATACCATTTCCCATATATATCTCCAATAGCATACACACACACACACACACACACACACACACACACCAGGATATACATAATATGTATTTTTAAGCCATTCATCCATTGGCAGATGCTTAGGGGTCTGCAGTGAACATGAGAGTACAGATATCTGTTAGAGATAGTAATTTTATTTCCTTTGGATAAACACCCAAAAGTGGGATTGCTGGATCACATGGTTCATTTTTTTAAAATTTTTTGAGGAAACTCTATGCCATTTTCCATAATGACTGTGCCAGTTTACATTCCCACCCACAGTGGATAAAGAATTCCTTTTCTCCACACGGAAGAATCCTTCTTTCAAAAAGCTTTTCTGAAAATCCCACCCAATGACTTTCCCTTATGGTTCATTGGACATACCTAGCTGCAAGGAAGGCTGAAAATGTCAGTTTGGGGTTTTCTTTGGTTTGTTTCAATGCCATATTTCTACTCTAAATAAATTGTGATTCTGATAGAAAGGACACTGAGTATTTGATATTAAACCTCTGTCACGTAAACAAAGGCACAGAACAACTCAAGCACCTGTCCCAGGGTAACGACTCGGGTGGACGATGGCAGATGATAGGGCATCCTTGAGGTCTTGGCTGTTAGCTCTCTTACTTCCCAGAGTTATCCTCGGAGGGCTTGTTGGGTTAGGAATGAAGGGTGAGGATGGAGACTGCCTTGGTGTCAGCTTAGGGTAGTCCCCTTCACTCTTGCACTTCTGAGACATCTCCATATCAGTGCTCTGGTCCCTGAACAAGTTTTCCTGTTTCCTTCTTCTATAACACATGGATGATAATATGACTCATCAGGCCACAGGGACGAACAACAAGGAATTAATACAAAACTCATAGCAAGATACTTGGCATGTGGAAGATGTTCAAATATGGTAGTGGTCTCTTATGATGATGATGTGTGTGTGAGCCATACAGAAGTGCATTTTTGTGTGTGTGCACATGCCTATCCACACACACGTGTGTGTATAGCACATGTACACACACCTGTGTATGGAGGAGATGGCAGGAAGGATGGAATGGGAGACTCTGGCCGGCTGTGTGTGTACCTGCGGTTCCTTGTGCACCGTGCTCTGCTCTGTCACCCCACGGGGTGCAGCAGGGCAGTGTGGGACAGTGACGGGCTGGCCTCTCTCAGAACTGGGTTTCCATGGGAGGCGTGTTAACATTAAAAATTCCACAGTCCGATTTTGAGGGCAATAGGCAGAAAGAAGCTGGGTTGCCAAGCAACCAGCCATTAACAGGAAATTAGTCGCTCATCTCCAAATGTCCTGTCCCATTTCTATTCCACTTCTCCCCATTCTGCCAAACAGAAACACACACACACACACACACACACACACACACACGCACAGATACACACAGCGATATATCTACGTGACACAGGAACTCCTAGAGAGAGACTTCGCATTGCCAGGCCCACCACCAGCTTGGGCAGGCAGACCTGCTCTCTCTACCTGTCTCTGCCTCTCCTCCAGAGGCTTCCCACCCCGCCCATCCTCTCCATCCATGTCTCAGCGCTATTTATCCAGTGGGCCCTGGTGTCCGTGTTTGCATATGTTCCTTCTGTCTCCTGGTCAGAACGCCAACTTCCCGAGGATAGGAACTATTTCTCCTTCATGAGGCTGGGAGTTCTCCATGAATGGTAACAGCCAGTCTCTCAAATCTACCCCTAACCTGATCTCTCAAACCCCACGCAACTCTGTCTGAGACCTGCCCTCAAACCTGACTTTTGACCCACACTTCTTGCTTCATTACTGTGAGCTGCACCTGTTGTCAAGGGGGAGGGACCATCTCAACACTCACCCAGGGTGTGTAAGTCATTGATAACCCTCATGGGGGAAGGAGAGAGAGCAGAACAGTGCTGCTCATCTCCCAGAGCCAGCAAAGCAAGACCAGTGTCCGGGGCTCAGGTCAGGGATTCCTTTGCCTCAGCCCCCTCCCAACAGAGAAGAATGAAGCAGGGGTCCTTGTAGGTCACCTCATACCTTCCTCCACTGGAACATGCCCCTTCCTTAGATCCACCCTGCCCTGGTTGTAGTGGGTGATGCTGGGGTCCTCACAGATACAAATATATCTGGAAAGAATGCCCAGTCCACAGGGTCACCATTCCCAGCCTGAGCCCCATTTCTAGAAATTTGACCTTGAATCCTGAGGATTGTTCTCACACTATCCCTCCTTCCACACATCTACTGACACACAAATGACGTTCAAAAAGTAATGTCAATTGGGCCCGGCACTGTGCTAGACTCTGCTGCGATCCTCCCCCAGAAGGAGCACATGGTCCAGGAAAAGTAGCAGACATGTCAGTAATCAACTCCAGTTGTTAAGTGCCCAGTGGAGTCACACAAAAGGCTATGGAGACTCAAGAAAGAAGTGATTCAATTTGTAGAGGTTAGGTGGGAGATGGAGGGAGAGAGAAACCAAGGAGCAGCTGACCTTTCAGCTGGGCGTTGGTGTATGAATAGAAGTTTGCTAGAGAGAAATGTTTGGGAGAGTGTGGGAGAGAGGCCATCCCAAGCAGAGGTAATGGTCTTCCAGGATTCTGGAAAATCTGTTGAGTTTAGTAAGTTCTTTATAGATTTTGGATATTAACACTTTATCCGACATGTCATTTGCAAATATCTTCTCCCATTCCATCCATTGCTTTTTAGTTTTGTTGTTTCCTTTGCAGTGCAGAAGCTTTTTATCTTGATGAAGTCCCAATAGTTCATTTTTCCTTTTATTTCCCTTGCCTTCGGAGAGTCTAGCTGTGTTTTGGAAGTTAACATTTAAAGATCGTGGGATGGGAACAAGGAGGTTCAGTCCCCAGCTCTGACTCTGACTGGCTGTGCATCCTCAGACAATTTATGCCACCTCTCTGGGCTTTGTTTTCTCCTCTGTAAAACAATAGGGTTAGGGTGATCTCTGAGGTTCTCCTCAACTCTGAGGACCCGACCCGTGGTTTTGTGTGAGTGGTTTTCATGTGACAAAGGGGAGAGGAGAGTCAGGTGGGTGTGGGCAGGGGCTGGAGAGGTGGGTCTGCAAACTAGACGGTCTTCCTCCTCACGTCTTGACCTTTCCCTCCAATGCCTTCCCAGGGTCACCAGACAGCACAGACCACTCTGAGAGTTGCAGTGACCTTTGTAGGAAATCGCCCATTTCAAAAACTCTAACTCTATCTCAAATGGATGTCAGAGGCTTTTGAGCAGGGCCTAGGAGGTGTCCTGGAGTGGAAAAGTAGGCTGGCAGGTGTTCTGGAGACCAACAGCAGGGAGTGCTGAGGCCCCTCTGCCTGAGAGCGCTCTGAGCTGGGAGAGTGGTAACGTTTCGTTTCCCTAAAACACTGGCCTGTAAGGAGAATTTTTTAAATGTTTATTTATTTATTTTGAGAGAGAGAGAGAGCAATAGCAGGGGAGGGGCAGAGAGAGAGGGAGAGAGAATCTCAAGCAGGCTCTGCACTGTCAGCACAGCATCTGATGTGGTACTCGAACCCATGAACCGTAAGATCATGACCTGAGCCAGAGTCAAGAGTCAGATGCCTAACCAACTGAGCCTCCCAGGCCCCTCTCTATGAAGCATTATTAACACCCAGAAGAGGAAGGTGATCAGCTGGGTGGAGGAAGGGCTTGTGCTGAAGCTCTGGGGTCTTCAGCCCCTCCTATACGGCCCAGCTTACATATGAGCAGGGAGCTGCCTGGACGTCTTTACTGTCTCAGTGATGCCCTCTTTCTCTCGTCTCCAGGAATGTCCCGGAAAGATGAGAAAGGTCATGTCATTAACTCAGGCGGGGGTTATCCTGATGGGCTCTGGAGGGTCACTGTAGAGGGGAAAATGAGGAAGTGCCTGGAAGGGAGATGAGAAGGCCTCCGAGACAGGCTGATGGCGTGCTGTTGCTCAGGGTAAGCTCCTTCCCTGGGCTGCAGGGGCGCTCAGAGCTTGCACAGTGACCTCCGCAGGGTGGGGGGAGGGGCTGGGGGACAGGGTTCCCACTGCCAGGCAGCAGGGCTCCTGGAACCCACTGACCCCGTCTCAGCCTCCCCTAATCGTGACTTCCAATGCCCTTCAAGGCCTCATGGAAGGGACACTCTTGCAGTGACAGGAGCAGGGCCAGGAGAGCTTGACCGCTGCCCCTGTCCCCCAGGGTGGTCACTGCTTCCTGGCCCGAGGCTTTGAATCTTCTTCAAAGCCTTTCCTGTAATGTGAAAGAAATGTAATTTATTTGTCAAATCAAAGGCTCCTTAGCTGTGCAGAGACTGCTCAGCCCAAACATCCTTGCCTTGGGCAGAGCAGGGGCCTGATGATTGCCACGGGTGTGCTTGTGCATATTTAATTTAATTTATATTTATGGAGCTCTGGGCTGTCTGCCGACGAGGGGCCCACATGCTTGAACGTCCCTTTCTGTGGGCACGTTTGTCTGCAGGCGAGCGTGCATACCTGTGTATGTGGCACATGTCCATGCGCCCGTGACCTCTGTGCTCAAGCATCTGTGCTCACGCCTGGCTGAGTGGTTCCGGCTGGTGGGTGCCCATGTGAGGATGCCAATGGCATGCAGGAACAGGGCAGACAGAAAGCCTGTGCCGGGTGTCCAGACCACACGAGAATCTCCACGAAGCTGTAGGAGGCTGGGGGGCCAGGGCGTGGAGGGTGGGAAACGCCCAGGTCTTTTGAGAGCCCACGTCACCACTCTTGAGGGGCTTTAGGGGGCCAGTGCCTCTATCTGTCCCCCATCTGGACAAAGGCTTCCCCATTGTAGCCCCTATACCTTATCGTGAACCCTGTAAGCACTTTCCAGCCTTCTTTCCCCATTGGGGCAGAGGCTGGCAGCTGGCTGGGGAGGGAGGAAGAGGGTGTGCATAGAAGGGGCTTCTTGGGCTGCTGGACAGAGGAGAGGCTGAGTGAAATGGGGGCATGCACATTGCCTTTCCCAAGAGAGGAGCAGACAGTGGCAGGTGGGTCCCCAGGATTGCACCCTGAGGCCAGGCGTCCTCCTCCCTCCTGGGAGGCCGACAGATCTTGTCTGGAGGGTCTGGGGATGCAGAGATGACACGGGCTGAATGACCAGCCATAAAGGGATGGTCTCATCACCCAGAAGGGAGTTCCAGGGCCCTTGAAAGGAAAAGGCAGGTTTTTCTACTTGGAGCTGGCTGGGCTCTGGGAAGGTGCTGATGAATTTGAAAGGAGGCATTGGGGGGGAGTTGAGAGGGACCACCCCATCTCTGCAGGGGAAGAGGCATAAGGGGAGCATTTTATGCAAAAGGTAGGGTGGGGGAGGGGGTCTCCCACCTCCCGATGCCCCCACTCCTCTCTCACCTTCCTGAGCTTCCTCTTCCCGGGGTTCTTTCTCTCCCTGATTTCTCCATCCAGACTCTCCTAAGCGCAGCTGACCAGCCTCTCCCCAGCTCCTGAGGGACCACGGCATGCCTGGCTCCTCTCTGCGATGGCACCAGAAGGTTCCTCTGTTCCCTTGCCTGGGCAGGGCAGGGAGGCACTACGGGCTGCCTGAGATTCCCTCCATGCCTCCCAACTTCCTCTGTCTGGGAACCCACAAGCTCTCAGCACTGTTCAAGAACGGTGCGTAATTAACATTCCGGGCTGGTCGGTGTGCAGGTACCGCAGGACTCTGGGAACCAGGGTGTCTGGGGGGGGGGGGGGGGAGGGCATCACCTTGCTCCCGTGCTCCCCTTCTTTCTCCCTCCCTTCCCTCCTCCACCCCGGTGTGCGTGGATTCACACGTGTGCTCCTTCTCCGCAACTGTCTGTTCTGCCTGTTCCCTCCCTCCTTCCCGGGTCCTGCTCTCCTGGACTCCCGCTGCTGCCTCTCCGGCTTTCATTGTTAGTGTGTGTGTTCCACTTCCTGTTTCTCACCCTCACGTCCGCCTGCCTCTTTCTCTCCAAGTGTTCTGATCTGGCTTTCGGTTCCTCTCCCTGTCTCCCTTCAGGTCTCCCTCTGTCAACCTGCCTCCCTCTCTCCCCACATCCCACCCCTCCCTTTCTGACTGTAAACGTTCAAACACACGAAAAAGGCCAAACCCCATGTGCCTGGCAATGGAAAGCACCTCTGTAACCCCAGGAGCTTGGCAGAGACTGTGTGGAACAAAGAGTTCCCAATTACTGCCTCTCAGCGCTGGGTTGACTGCTCTAAAAAAAGAGGAATTCCAGGTAGAGAGGCTGTGGTGAGGCCGTGCGGCTGGAGGTTACGCCGGCAGAAATGAGTGTGAAGGGGAGAGAGCATTTTCTCAGTCCCAGGATGCTCTGGGGGTCATTTTCACATCTTTCCTCACCTGACTCCGGATCCAGAGCGCAAGGCTTCTCTCCATCCTGGTCCCCATGAAGGTTGGTGCTCACAACCACGTGGGACCCCCGCGTGCAGGTAGACCATCAGACTCCCCCTCCCTCTGTATGGCAGCCTTGCTGTCTCCAGCCCCAACTCTGTCACAGGCTCCGAATTCCCTTCTTATCTCAGTGACGATCTGTCTCCCGGGAGCTACCCTAACTCATACTTCATTCGTTTCTCTTCCTTTTGACTTTTTCGTCGAATGGGGGGAGAGGAGGCAGGAGGGGCTTTCCAAAAGGAAAACTTGACCTTTTTGTGTTTATAAGAACCATCTCTGAGAGGCATAGGAGAAGCTGACATGGATTCTAAAACTTTTTTTTTAATGTTTTATTTATTTCTGAGAGAGAGAGACAGTGTGAGCAGGGGAGGGGCAGAGAGAGAGGGAGACACAGAATCTGAAACAGGCTGAAGGCTCCGAGCTGTCAGCACAGAGCTGGACGTGGGGCTCGAACCCACGAACCATGAGATCATGACCTGAGCCGAGGTCGGACGCTCAATCGACTGAGCCACCCAGGTGCTCCCATGGATTCTAGAATGAGAGATCCACCTGGCTCTCCTTTGTGTCCTTGGGCAAGTTATTTCATCTCTCAGAACCTTGGTTTCTTCATGTGTGAGGTGTGGGCTTCACTGCATCCCTCTTACAAACTAAGAATAATAGTGTCTGAGAGGTAACGCCCGTCTCAAGGGGTCGCTTATTAGGAACGAGTGCTGTTGGCGATCTGCCAGGCCACAAACACAGCGGCCGTAACGTAACTCGGGCAACAGTTTTGCTGTTCATACTTGTTTGTCCAGGAGGTCCACGTGGATTTCGGCAGGTGCCGGTGACCTGTTTACATCCATTTCCTTTTTTTAAAGTTTATTTATTTATTTTGATAGAGATAGAGTGGGAGGGGCAGAGAGAGACGGAGAGAGAGAGAATCCCAAGCAGCACAGAGCCCCATGTGGGGCTGGAACTCATGAACCTGGAGATCATGACATAAGCTGAAATCAAGTCAGATGCTTAACTGACTGAGCCCCCCAGGCACCCCTACAACTATTTCTGAATGAAAGGTAGCCTTTGGGCAGCATGCATAGCAGATGCTGTCAGTGCCCACCTGCTTCAGCCCTTAACATTCCCTGGCACTGGCCCAAATGCCAGGCGATGGCCCCTGTGACTCCGCATGAGGCCCTCTCTGCAGTCTGCTGGGGCAGGACAGAGGTACTGGAATTGCGGGCCCAGGGAGCAGCCCTCCATGGCTGCAGGAAGCTGGTGGATACATACCTCAGCTCCCTCACCCCAGGAAGGAAACCTCTGAGCCTCAGTGCCACAGTGTTACCTCAGGTCCCCTGCAGGAGTAGGGTCCAGCTTCCATTGGGTTAACCCGCTTGATGCCACATCCCATGTTGGTTCCTCACCTTCTCTGTCCCTCCTCTGCCCCTCTGTCCCTTTATCTTCCAATTAGCTACTTGTGCCACATCATTGCATCTACGGGAAACCAAGAGGGATGCTATTGCACTAAGATTTTGGGTCTCAGGGTCATGAGCTCTCTTTCTACTGCTGATGTCACTTACCTGAGGGTTCTTGCCTCTCAACCAATTTTGATCTTAGTTTTCTGATCTAAGAAATGGGGCTATGAAGGGGGTCCTGGGTGGCTCAGTTGGTTACGTATCTGACTTCGGCTCAGGTCATGATCTCACAATTCATGGGTTTGAGCCCCACGTCCAGCTCTGTGCTGATGGCTCAAAGCCTTGAGCCTGAAGATTCTGTGTCTCCCTCTCTCTCTGCCCCACTCTTGCTCATTCTCTCTCTCTCTCCCTCCCTCTCTCTCTCTCAAAAATAAATACACGTTAAAAGTTAAAAAAAAAGAAATGGGGACACTAAAAATTCCCTTCCTACCCACCTAGCGGCTGATGTAAGGATAAAATCAGTTGATGCAAAGGGGAAAAAAATAAAAGCAAACCATAAAGCAATGTAAGGATTTCCCGTCGTCGTTAGTAGTTCATCTTCCTGTTCAGCCTCAGCATCAGTGCGTTTGGGAGCGGAGGACTCTGGGTCGCCCTGCCCGGCGCAGAGTTGGCTGAGCCTGTCGGCGGCCCCTTTTCATGCCGTGTGTACCTACTGCACTCTGATCGCACATGGTCCTCACCTGCTTCCCTGACTTTGAAGTATTTAAAGCAGCTTTGGAATTCCTTACCAGGAGCCTTCGCACGTTCTTTTCTTGCACATTTGACTTCAAGTTTGCCTCTGGCCTTTACCCACAAGAAATCATTAATGATGAAATGTAAACACATGAATAGATGATATATGTGTAACCCGTGCCTTCTCCTGTGCTCAGCCTCTTTTTTTCTGCTAGTTAGCCATGCCGAGTTTGTGTTTTTTTTTTATTCCTTTCCAGAAACTAGTCTTTTTGATCCTCAGCACACATTTTTTCCTGGCTTTCAATGAGGATTTTCTTTATTTTTTTTTTCAACAGTCTATGGTTTTCTTATGCTTTAAAAAAATTTTTTTAACTTTCTTTTAACCATTCCTTTCGATGTTTCCCCTTTAACACATGCTCTCATTTTCCAGGTTTCTTTCTACGCGAAATGAGCAGTGGCATAATGGGTATTTTTGGCTCTCCCACTGGGGAGTTGAACTTCAAGGTGCTGGGGTCTGAAGGAGGCAGAGCGTCACCCACAGATGCTTTCTGCCCGGTCCCTGCCCTTCCGTCCAAATGAGCCCTGCCTCCTCCCAACAGTGAGCGCAGCAAGCCCAGTGCATGCACGTGATGGGTGCCCCTAATCTCTAGCACCACTGGGGACTTGCTTCACGATACCACTTTATCACTAGCACCAGATGCCTGCACCAGCCTCCCCTCACCCTTAATTAATTATACCCTGTGCCGCAAGAAGCCATCTCCCTCCCAATGACAGCCTTCAAGCCCTGTCAGATGGAGAAGCAAAACCCTTTCATCTTGCCCAATGTCTCCTCTCTTTCTGTATCATTTATCCCCCTTCCTGCCGACCCTGGCTCCTTGGCAAGTCTGCTTGGGTCTCTGGTCCAAAGCCATCTGAGGGGGCCTGGCCTCTGCAGTGAAGTCAAGCCCCAGGAAGCAGGTCGTCAGGCCCTTTGGGTAGGGCAGGGAGCAGAGGCGGGTGGGGAGCAGACTGGGCGGGATCCCGGGGTGGGGGACATGAGGCGATGTGCAGGTCTGGGTTGGGGCAGCAATGGTTGCCAGAGCTCAGAAACAGGCTTTTGGTGTAGTTGTGGTGACCTATGGTTCTGCTCTTGTGTTACAGACAAATGGGAGGCTCTGCAAACAGAGGCACAGATAGCAATGGGCTCTGTCAACCATGGCACTGACGGGGACACCAGCAGTGATAAGGCTCAGCTCAGACTCATCGGCTCTGCATTCATGCTGCCCAGGGTGCAGACACCATAACCTTCACTGTGACAGACTCTACAAATAGCCTCAGGCAGCGAGGGGCGCTACACACAGTGCCTATGACAGTGACAGGCTCTGGACATACGCAGAGACTCTGGCATCAGCACTCACGGGCTCAACAGACAGGAGCCAGGAGGAATGGGCTCCATGTACACCATGACACCAACGGAGACAGTGACAGGGACCCCAGACGTCGACTCAAGCAGTGCTAGCCTCTCCCAACAACACCGAGCCCTGCAAACAAAACCAAATTCCACGAATGACAAACAGTGCCTCGCTCTCCAAATGGCGGCACGGGTAGTGACGAGCTATGCAAACAGTTCCAGGCTCTGCAAACAGCCAGCATAGCTGCGACTGGAATGCAAGCCGGGGGTCACAGCTGGTTATTGCAGATGCAGGTTCTGAGGCCGCCCATCCCCGATCACCTTGTCCCAGGTTCGCTATCTGCTTTCACTGTCTCTGCAAGTTCCAGGCTCCTTCAGTTTATTTATTTATTAAAGTCTGTTTATTTATTTTGAGAGAGACAGGGACAGTGCGAGTGGAGGAGGGGCAGAAAGAGAACGAGGGAGAGAGAGGGAATCCCAAACGGCTCCTGCTGGCAGCACAGAGCCCCAACACAGGGCTCGAACCCACAAAACTGTGAGATCATGATCTGAGCCGAAACCAAGAGTCCAGCGCTTAACTAGCTGAGCCACCCAGATGCCCCGAGGCTCCAGTCGGCTCACTTCTCTGCTGGGTTTCCTACCAGAGCTAAGCCTCTCACACGAAGAACTGGGCCCAGAGCTCTCTGGAACCGTCCTCTCGCGGTGACCTCCTGACAGAAAGTTAGCGCCCTCCACCCGGGCACTGCTGCTCCCCACCCCGGCTCGGGGTTTTGTGGCTGAGCTGCCAACCGCTCTTCAGACTGTCCTTGCCTACAATCCCCAGCTTAGGGATCTGCCGCTAGCTGCCTGAAGTAGGACAGGGAGGGGAACGATGGCCCACAGAGGACAGTGAGCATATTCTCAGCTTCACTGTAACCCCGTGAGAAGTGGTACACAGGGGGCACCTCCCTTGCCGGGATCAAAGCCCCTGCACTGTAGCCCAGCGCTGGAATTCGTGTCTGTCCGACTCTGAAGCTGCTGAGTCACTATTATGGGCCACGCACCGCAGCAGGTAGGTGTGCAGACTCTGGGCAAAACCTGCTTGGATCCTGGCTCTGGGAGCCGTTCAAAATTATTTAACCTCTCTGTTCTTCGGTTTCGTCATGTGGAAAATGTGGGTAATAATCAACTTTGCCTCTGAGTGTTTTGATGGGAGAGAATTACATGAGTTAATACACATAACATGTCCAGGAAAGTCTTTCCAGAAACACATCACCCTGTAGCCCTGATCTGCTCCCATCTCCTCGACCGGCCCTTGGTCCCTGATGTAAGTCCACACTGCATCCTTGCTCTTGGTCAAATGTGCCAGCACACCTCCCTCTCTTTGGGGCCCCGAAACGCACTGTCCCTTATGTCTGGAGTGGGCTTTCCCAGGGTCCACCAGGCTCGCCCTCTCAGACCTCTGCTCAAACATCAGCCTTTCCCTGACCGCCACAGTTAAAATAAGAAAATAAGACCCTCCCCAACTCCCACTCCCCCATACCCTGCTTTATTCTTCTGTGGCACTCATCATTGCCCACTCCCCAGGCATTATGTAAGCTCCAAGGTGCCTGGGGCTCAGGGGCGGGTTGCAAATTTAAATAGGATGGTAGGGTGCCCAAGTGGCTCAGTCGGTTGAGCGTCTGACTTCAGCTCAGATCAACGATCTCACGGTTTGAGAATTTGAGCCCCACATTGGACTGGTTGCTGTCAGCACAGAGCCCGCTTTGGATCCTCTGTCCCCCTCCTTCTCTCTCCACTCCTCCCCTGCTCATGGTTTCTCTCTCAAAATTGAATAAACATTAAATAAATAAATAAATAAATAAGACAGTGCATGGAAAGCTCACTGAGCCAGGGTATGTGGGAGATAAGGGGATAGTTCTGTGACTTCCAGAACCAGCAGAGTAGGCTGTCACCAGCCTGTCCTGTGAAAGGTGGAAGGGGAGGTGTCTTTTCTCCACAAAAGCCTTTGGGTGTGAGTGGGACACTCAGTACCACTGGGAAGTGAGATGACCTATGCCCTGCCCCACCACTGACTACCTAGCCTCTCCCCTGGCCCCTCTGCAGGTGAACAGACATGGGGGCTGAAAGATGCAAGACCAGAAGTGCCCAGGAGAAAGCCACAGCCCCGTCACTGTGAGCACCAATGGAATGTGGTCAGACTGTCACTTTTCCGCTTGCCTGTCTGCCTGTGACCCAGTCCTTCCTGCCGGAGAGAGTTTGGGCTGGCCCAGAGGAGAGAAACAAGGGAAGGAACGGGGGGAGGGGAGGTGGAACAGCATGTGCGGCAGCACCCCCTGCTCTGAGGCTGGGAATTGCCTGCATCCCTTCTGGCAAGCTTCCTCCAGCACAGAGGCCTGCAGGCTCCTCCCCAAATCCCAGTGCTTCAGGTGTGCAAAAACCATTCTCAGAGAATAGAGAAGCCTAGGCAACAGAGAGCAAGGGTGCTGCTGACATTTTGGGTGCTGGACACAGGTAACCTCCTTTGGGCACATTTGTCATTGAAGGAGTGGCTCTCTTCCTGGCCTGGGGATCCCAGGTCTGCAGTGGGTCACCTGCGTGCCAAACACATTAGCCTTTTAGGCATCTTGACCGCTGTGTGAACATCAGCGTGATCTATCACCCAGCCCTGTTATTGTGGGGGCTTCAGAGTTCCTCGAGTCAGGCTTGCTGGGGGGTTGCTCCATCCCACTTGGAGATCCAGCCTCTTCTTGTCTTCGGTTCCTGGTCCCCAGCTCACAAACCCTGGGCACCCCTCCAGACATGAGAGCTGCTATGTCCACCTGCTTGGAATTTCCAGAGCTCATTGGAAAGAATCAAAGCATTCCTGCAGAATCTAATGGGGACAGATTTCAGACTCTGAAAGAGTATTTTAAGCAAATGAATAAGCAAAGACAAAGATGTGGGAACTAGTAAGAAGAAGCAAGAGATGAACATCAAAGCTTCATTCAGATCACGTGGGGATGAGAAGAATGAGGGGCTAAGCAGACAAGCACTGCAGGGAGAAACCCACCAGGTCACTGGTCCTGTTGGTTAAGGGCATTATGACATCATCCATGAGGAGGCTGATTCATTCATTCACTTGCTCGCCCATTCATTCATTCATTCATTCATACATTTGACAAATAGCTAGTTAGGACCCGCTCTCTGCTGGGAATTGGCAGCCAGGGTTTGTGGGGCAAGCAAGACAGATGTGAGGCTCACGGTTCAGTGGGACTGATTTCAGAAAACCCATGTTCCCTTCTGAGTCTGCGTGCTTCCCAGATACCCGCTCCAAAGGGCACTCCGTCAGGGTTGCTGTTTAGGGAGTGGGCATTGATTCAGCACGTGGGGCAGTGTGCAAGATGCTAGAGCCGGTTACACACCCTGCATGCTGTTCTCTTTACAGAGCCTTTGGTCAGCTTCACTTAGTCTTGAGTTAGAGAGCCTTTCGGTGCTGCTGTATACATACGCCTGAAATACGCAGACAGGCATGAGTATCGGGCTGTTACGGCCAGGTCTCTGACACCCCAAACGGTGAAGTCAGAGAGAGATCTTCAACCCACCCTTGCCCCTCAACACCAACATTCACATGCACAGACACACAGTCACCTACATGGATAATACATTCACCCACAGAGACACACACATTCACCCACATGGACACACATTCACCCACACGGACACACATTCACCCACATGGACATACATTCACCCACACAGACACACATTCACCCACACAGGCACATACATTCACCCACACAGGCACATACATTCACCCACATGGACACATATTCACCCACACAGACACACATTCACCCACACGGACACATATCCACCCACACGGGCACACATCCACCCACACGGACACACATCCACCCACACGGGCACACATTCACCCACATGGACACACATTCATCCACACGGACACATATTCACCCACACAGGCACACAAATTCACCCACACGGACACACATTCACTCACACAGACACACATTCACCCACACGGGCACATACATTCACCCACATGGGCACACATTCACCCACACAGACACACACATGTTCACCCACATGGACACACATTCACCCACACAGGCACACATTCACCCACATGGGCACACATTCACCCACACGGACACACATTCACTCACACGGACACACATTCGCCCACACAGGCACATACATTCACCCACACAGACACACATTCACCCACACGGACACACATTCACTCACACGGACACACATTTGCCCACACAGGCACATACATTCACCCACATGGACACATATTCACCCACACGGACACACATTCACCCACATAAGCACACATTCCCCACACGGACATACATTCACCCACACAGACACACATTCACCCACACGGGCACACATTCACCCACACGGGCACATACATTCACCCACACGGGCACACATTCACTCACATGGGCACATACATTCACCCACACGGGCACACATTCACTCACACGGGCACACATTCACCCACACGGGCACACATTCACTCACACGGGCACATACATTCACCCACACGGGCACATATTCACCCACACAGACACACACATGTTCACCCACACGGGCACACATTCACCCACACGGGCACACATTCACCCACACGGGCACATACATTCACCCACACGGGCACACATTCACACACACGGACACATATTCACCCACACGGGCACACATGTTCACCTACATGGGCACACATGTTCACACACATTCCCACACACATTCCCACACACAGACACACACATTCACCCATGTGGACACATGCCTTCCACACAGGGACACACATTCACACACATAGACACATGCATTCAGCCACAGAGATACAGACATTCACCCACATAGACACACATATTCACACAGGGACATACACATTCACACATACAGACACACATTCACCCCCCCCGATACACAGCCACACATGTGGACACACACATTCACACACAAAGACACACACATTCACACACATGGACACATATTCACATACATGGACATACTTATTCACATACACACACACATTCCACCCACTCAGACACCCACAGATGCACACATTCCCACACAGAAACACATGCACTCCCCACACACTCTCTCTCTCGCTCTTGCTCTCACTCCCTCTTCTGCGGACGGCTATCTTACACAGGCTCCTTTCTGTCCAGCAGGGCCGCAGGCAGGACGTTTAGGGACAATATGGCTAGGAGATGGGGGCTCCTGTGCCTCCTGCTGCCAAACAGCTCTGCACCTTTGGCTAATATTTCTTTTCTTTAAATTATTTTTAATGTTCATATTTTTGAGAGCAGGAGACAGAGACAGAGAGCGCAAAGGAGCGGGGGAGGGGTAGAGAGAAAGAGGCACAGAATCCAAAGCAGGTTCCAGGCTCTGAGCTATCAGCACAGAGCCCGACGCAAGGCTCGAACCCATGAACCGTGAGATCATGACCTGAGCCAAAGTCAGACACTCAACCTACTGAGCCACCCAGCCACCCCTTGGCTAATATTTCTGACCCTTAGGTACCTGTTCTGATAAATGAGGGTGAGGTATATACTTACTTCGCAGTGTTCTTGCAAGATTTCAATGAGATAAATGAGCCCATGTCTGTGTACTGGACCCTTGTCTCTCTTTGGGGCCAACACCTCACTCTCCCTATGTGTCGTGTCGTAGGGCCTCAGTAGGTGGAAGAGCCCATCTTCCGCTGCAGAAGACGTAGCTTTGCCAGTCGGATCCACCAGCCCAGACCCTGGAGCCTTATCACAGGCTGCTGTAATGGCTCGAAGAGATGGTGGTGACCGAGCTGCCGCTTTGGTGGCCAGTGGCCAGCTGGCATTTGTGGTGTAAGCTCCAAGTGTGGGGCCAGCCCAGCAGCAGTGGTGTCCAAATTTGCATCACTTTAGCAGCCCACTTTCGGTGTTATTCTTGAATGTGTAGCCCCAAACCTGGTTTCTGGACCCTTTAGACAGTCTGTGAGTAACCAAAGATGCTCGTAGTGAATTCTTTTCCCATTTAAATCAGCCAGACTTGCTTTCCGTTGCTTGCATCTCAGAGCCCAGCCTGATGGTGTGTAAAGTGTTTGGCTAGGTGCCGGGCACACACAGAGCAGGTGCTCAATAAATGTCAGCCATTGGAGGGGGGCAGGTGCTGAGGGAGGGGCCGTGAAGGCTACTGCAGTCCTCAGGGCAGAGCGCCCAATCCCTCCCCACCCGGCCCATCGCTCCACCAATGGGGAACCAGGCTGCCTGTCTCTCCTTGATTCCCTGCCACTTGCCTGCTTGCAGCCCAGACAGGGTTGGTTTATTTGTGTAGCCCAGATGCCAAGGAGCGAGGGAGGAGGGTGCCACAGGAGAGGTGAGGATAAGTGGCTCTGGTAAGTGGCTCTAAGTGGGAGCCAGTTTCCTGCGGGACCTCGGGCATCGGTCTATTCCCTTTAGCCACCAGAGAAACAAGCCTAACTAGGTCTGTGGCTTGTCTCCACCATCTTGGTCTCTGCCCAGACAAATCCCCAATCACTGGGCTTCAGAAAGGAATGTGGGGGCATGAGGAGGCCTAAGAAGACAGAGGACTCAGGAGTAGACCATTTCCCAGAGCCTGTGGGATCAGGGCCCTCTTCCATGTTTCCTGTCCCCCTGGGTGCCTGGGCCCTTTCTCCAACCTGGCCCTCCCCTCTGTGGGAGATACACAGCGCCTTTACCAGGAGGACTACAGATGGCTGTGCCATTCTGGGATGGCACATCCCTGGCTGCATCCCTGTCCACCAGCTGAGCTACCAAGTGAGGCTTGCCTGGATCTGGGCTAGTCCAGCTCGAGGGAGGAACATCCTTTCTTTCCTCATGAGCCCATGGCCAACCCCAGAGGCGCCACCCTTTTCTGATCACACAAAAGCCCTGTAAATGGGCTAGCGGGCTTTGAGAATTTCCCTAACTTGACCAAGGCCAGGAAGAACCTTCTCATTGTCTGTGTCTCTGAAGTGTTCTTTAACCAACTCTGGGGGGAGAATCATGGGCCCATTTTCCTCTCTCTCAAGCCTGGGCATATATTTTAGCTCCTGCGTGCTCTCTCTCTCTCACAGATTGTCCTGTGGCTGCCATTAGCCGGTGGTGGCTCCATTTGTTCAATCACAGTGAACTCTGTGCCCCTCTGGTCCTGTCTCTGCTTGGCAACACACGGGGAGGGGTCTGCATCCCTGTCCTGAGAGCTTCTGCTCTTCAGGTCCCTTGTCATCTCACTCTGCAGCATCGTGGACGTGAAGGCAGGGCTTAGCTGGGACCCTTGAGCACCTTCTCCCAAGTGGGGCACATAGGACCCGATGGTAGAGCCTGGCTGTGTTCCCATTGACACAAGCCTTTCCCTGGGGGGTCAGAGCTGTGAGGGTGGGAAGAAAAGAGGCTGCTCCTTCTTTCAACACAGTAGCTGCTCTTTCCACAGACAAAAGCTCTTTGTGAATTACATTTCAGAAGCGGGTGGCACCACATGGTTGAAGGCCTCCTGTCCTCCTCAGTGACCTCCTCCTTCAAGCCCTGAGGCCATTTCCTCACTCCTTCCAGAACTGTCTCCCTTCTCCCAGAAGGAAGAGGCTCCCTCACCCCCAGCCTCAGTCCCCTCTGTCAGACTAACTCAGCCCTACCCTTCTCTCCCCTCACCAGCCCAGGCTCAGATTCAGTCTGTAGATCTCCATATCCCTTTTGATTTTTCTTACAGCGTACTGATGAACTGAGTTTCTGTTGTTGTTTTCTTCAAGATTATTTTTGAGAGAGACAGAGAGAGTGAGCAGATGAGGGGCAGAGAGAGTGGGAGAAAAAAAATCCTAAGCAGGCTCAGTGCTGACAGCGCAGAATCTGATGCAGGGCTCGAACCCATGAAATGTGAGATCATGACCTGAGCTGAAACCAAGAGTCAGAAGCTTAACGGACTGAGCCACCCAGGTGCCCCTGAGTTTCTGTTTTATGGAGATTGCTTGCATCCATGTGGTGCCCTTTAATGTGCTCCTTTGTCCTCTGAAATTCTCCTTTCGCCTCTGTCCAGGTTAAACCTACATACACAGGTTTGTGGTCTCTCTCTCTCTCTCTCTCCCTCCTTCCTCCCACCTGTTTTCCTCTCTCCTGTCTTGTCCTTTCTCTCCTTTCTCTCCCTCTCTCTTTCTCTCTTCCTTTCTTCCTTCATGAATAATATGTACTCATCCATCAAAAGGCACAAAATTCTAATTATCTTTGTTTTTGTGATATTAGTGGCCTAATGAGCAATGCCTGGCTCCATTAATTCATAGGGATTGCAAAATGGTGCAATTTTAATTTTATTATTCTTTGTTTTAATGTTTATTTCTTTTTGAGAGGGGGGAGGGGCAGAGAGAAAGGGAGACACAGAATCTGAAACAGGCTCCAGGCTCTAAGCTATCAGCACAGACCCCAGTATGGGACTCGAATCCACGAAATGGAAGATCATGACCCGAAACAAAGTTGGACACTTGACCGACTGAGCAACCTAGGTGCCCTTAATTTTTTTATTCTTCCTTCATTTATTAGCTGGGTTCTTTATTTCCTAGCTGGACTACATCTACAGAGAGAAACTTTCTCAGATCTTCTGGTCTCAATGGACCAATGCACGTAGGAACCTCTTTGCCCCCAGGCTTCGCCTCAGCCAGCACACTCAGCTTTCCAGCCCAGGTTCTGGGTTAAGAAAGGCCCCAGGGTAGGAAAAGGCTGGAGGTCACCCAGCCTGACTGCCACCCTCCTCCACACCAATCTATCTGATTGGACTTGAAGAAGAAGGGCTCTCGAACTTGGATCTTACTCTCAGGGATACTGCAGTCTAGACACTAAATGCCAATTTTAAAAACAGATTTTAAAATCAGTAGTGTGCTTTCCCACAATGAGTTTTGATCACCTGGGGTGCCGTGTGGGGATCTGTCTGAATTCCTGGGATGGGAGAATCATCTTTACACAGAATCCCATTCCTCATTCACTCTGCTTAACACCAGGAACACAAAACCACTTAAGGAGTAGAATTTGGAGAGAACAGAAAGGAAGGGGTGGTGACACATCATGCCACAAAAAAGCAAATTACTTACAATTAAATTTTAGACATCAATTTTCTTAACATCTCTCTGCTGGGTCTCACTGTCATCCCCACGGAAAACCCCAAACTCCCAACAGTTTTTGAAATGGTTTGTCTTTGCCTCTCCCTGACCCCCTGCCCCTGGCCCTCGCCCCTGTACTGGGTTGTGCCTCTCCCCTCCCCCAAGAGGCTCAGACTTGAGACTGCATGCCTCCCCTTCAAGGGCTCTCCTTTGAGTCCCAATCAGGACAGTGTTCTCAGCAAAGAGCCATTTGCCTGCAGGGGAATTATGTTTTCCCAGCTGCTACAGGACATAGCAGCTCTAGTCAGTTAAGGTTTTAAGTAATTTTATATTTCTCTTTATATGTAACAATAATGAAGACGCTAAAGCTCAGATGCGTTAGGGACTCACCCAAGGTTTCCAGGGTCATAAGACCTGGGGTTGGGATTCAAGTGTAGATCTTTAAGCTGCAAAACCCAAGTATGTGTTCCCATCCTCCATGCTTATCCATCTCTCTGCAAGATGAGAGCAGATGCGCAGTCTGTCCAAGAACCCGTCAGGAAGGACAGATTTATTTAATGGGAATCCGAGGCTGCATGCTACACCTGGCTCTTATCTCGGCAGTTAAACTGGACTTTTTATGGAGCCTTTAAAAGCAGGTTACTTGGGACATAGTGGGGTGTAGTTAATCGTTAAGAGTGCAGACTCCAGAGTCATAGGGCTTCCGTTCCAATACCACTTCTGCCAATTATGAGCTGTGTGGCCACAGGCACGGATACTGCTTAGCCTCTCCATGCCTCAGTGTCCTCACTAAGCAACAGAGGTAATCACAGTGCTTACCCCATAAGCTCGCTTCAAGGTGATAGCTTAAGAGGTTGCAGCATTAGCATCCCCTGGGAGTTTGCTAGAAATGAAAATTCTCAGGTCCCTCCCCTGAGTCAGAAACCACCAGGACTCAGCAGCAGTCTGTGGTGAACATGCCCTCCAGACAGTGCCTGTGAACTCTGAAGCTTGAGAACCACCAGTTTAACACATGTGAGGTAGTTGGAAGACACCCGGGACACAGTAAGTGCCCAATACATGTGAGTGGATTATTATTATCATTATTATAAGCCAGGAGTGTTATTCATTACCCCCAGGGTCTCAGGTGACAAAGGGTAGCCCAGGTCTGGCGGAGAAAGGCTGAGTACTCTTCTCATGCTCAATTAAGTGTCCTGGGTCCCTATGGACTAGACAGTCTGTCCTGTTCTGTCCATTGCAGCATTTCCAGCTCCAAGAGCAGTGCTCCAGACATAGCATGGACCTGACAGTTATTTCCTGCATGCATATGGTGCATCAGCATAATGCACTTCTCGCTCTGTCTCATCTCCTAGTCTGGCCTTGGGAATAGGAGGCAACATTCCACCTCCCACTGGATACATCTCTACTAAAGGGAGCATTCTCCGCCTACATTGGCCTTGGTTTTCATACCCTCTTGTTTTTATTAGTCAATTAGAGTGTGGTGAATATAGGGTGGGGTGTTTACATTGTAATTTATCCATAAGAAAAGGACACTTCAAGAGAAAAGTGGATAAAAACCTTGCACACTTCTCAGAAAAGGATAGCAGAATGGCTAATAAACAAAAAAAAGGTGCTCAACATCATTGGTCTATAGGGAAATGCATATTGAAACCACAATGTGGTGTCACTGCACACCTACCAGAATGACCAAAGTGAAAAAGATGGAAAATCCTGGGAGGAAGATGAGGAGCCACTGAACTCTCAAGCATGGCTAGTGTGAGAATAAACGGATAAAGCCAACTTCAGACAACTCTTTGGAAAGATCTACCAATGCATACCCTATGATCTGGTATTTCCACTCCTGGGCAGAGCGTATCCAACAGAAATGCATCCGTAGGCTCTTCTGAAACACATCTTCTAGAATGTTCTAAAGCACTATTTTTCATAGAGCCAGACTGGAAACGACACAAACAAAACACGTCTGTCAAGAGTAGAATGGACAAGTCAAGTGTCATATAGTGACACAGTAGAACAGTACACAGCAGCAAGAATTAAGGGACCTGCAATTATGCCCAACCTGATGAACATACTCTAAAGTGAAAGAAAGCAGACACGAGAGAGTACGTGTATGCTGTCTGAGTCCATTTATATGAAGTTCAGTAACAGACAAAATGAATGTAGTGGTTACCCTTGGGAGCATAGTAATTGGAAGGCAGCACAAGGGAGCCTCTGAGGTATGTTGATCGGAATCCCAGTTACACTGATGTGTTCAGTTTGTGAAAATTCACTGAGATGCGCGCAACTGCTGCATGCATGAGTGTTTCAGCAAAAAGTTAAACAAGCTAAGTAATCATGGAATATCAAGTGGTGTGTGTCTCTTACTGTTCCCTTGTGGAGGGAAGAGAGTCCAGAATTCAAGACCTGGACCCTGAGCTCGGGCTGCTTTCGCACTCCGTACTTCAGTGTCCTTATCAGTAGACTGCAAGAAAATCCAAACCCAAAGGAGAAGGAAATTACCCAAGGTTGATATGTGGTGGCCGGCAAAACCAATGATCTTACCTTGGCCACATGTAAGGAGGTAGCCAAGGCCATCTGCTTATAGAATCGACTGAATGACATCGGCAGAGGTGTCCTGAACCTGGTGCTTGGTAGAGCTGTGTGGACAGCTACTGCAGTCTCTGAGCCAGGGGTACATCTGTGGGTTTCTCCATCACCTCCCAGCTTCTCATTCTTTCTGATGACACAGTCCCGTTCTTTCTTGAAAGTGATTACAATTCCTAAATGAGCACACAAAAATAAACCTCTTCATTAACTGGGGGGGGGGGGGTTTCCACCTGAGTGGAACGTGCACCAGAATGCAGTGAGCAGAGCAGCATATGCCAGACTAATTAGCCCTGTCTCCACAGATGGATGTGTTCAGCACAGTGGTTGTGTTATGGGGTAAGGTGACTGGGAGCTGTCCTGTTTCAGGCAGCATTTCAGGCTGTTTTTCAAAATGCCGGTCCCATGAGCTGTTAATCAGAGCCATGAGGCGACAATTCCACACTCTAATGTACTTTTGGAAACTACTAACTTAAATATTATAAGATGTGTCCTTTGCTGCAGGACTTCTTGGAGACTTTAATATGCTAATGGATATAACGCATCACCAAGATAGGATCGAGTAGGTAACATTTCTCTCTCTAACATATTTGATTCTTGGACCCTTTTTGATTTGGCAGACACCTCATGAAAAGTATTTCCTGGAACCCACGGTGAAAAATTCTGACATACACCCAATCTTGGTCCAAGAGTCAGGAAACCTGGCTTGCAGACCCACCCTGGTTACCAACCAGCAGGACACTTTGAACAAGGCCTTCTTTTCTCTGAACCTTAGTGGTGTTCTGACCATTATCTTACCACATTTTTATTTTATTTTGTTTTATTGCATTCAATGCTGTGGTGTTAGGCCATGCAACTTCATTATCTATACATGAAGCAGAGGCTGTTTTTCCTTAACCCAATAGCTGTTACCCTCCTTTCTTGCTAAAAGAATTCTGATTTTTCTCATGTAACATTGAGCCCAGAGCCCAGTGAGAAGGTGAATCCATTTTATTTATTTATTTATTTTTTGTCTAGGAGTAGCTTATGAGTCATTTCTGACCAATGAGATACAAAAGGAAGTTTTCTGGGAGCTTCTGGGAAAGGCTTTCTTCTCTGATGAAAACTTTCTTTTTTTATCCCCTCCCTTCCTGATTAAAAAGTCGTTAGGTGAGGGTGTGAAGGTTGGAGCTGTGGCAGCCATCTTTTGACCATAAGACAACAAGAATGAAAACCAGTAAGCTGAGAAGCCATAGAAGTGGGAGGGAAAGAACCTGGCTCCTTGATGATATCACTGAATTGCTGAACTAATATTCAGACTACCTGCCTCTGACTTCTTGCCAAATAAACTGTGAGTGCCATCATGGTTTTAGTTACCATAAGTTTGATTTGCTCTTACTTGCTCTCACATAGAAACTTACTGAAAATATTTGCATCTGTTCATCTCTTTCATTATACTACTTTCTGTTATAAGGTGCATTCATGATTGATTTATTCTTGAGTTAGGAGGCTCTGAGGCAATAATAGAGAAAACCCTGAGATCTCAGTGACTTAACCCAATGGTAGTTTATTCCTCACACTATCATAGTCCAGTGTGGGTTAGGTACCTCCACCCCAACTAGTAGATCTGGAACACATGGTGTATTAGTCAGGTTAAGCAAGGCTAGGCTGCAATAACAAACAATCTCTGAAATCTCAGTGGTTTAGTACACAAACGTTTATTTTTGGTTCATGCAAAGTCTGCTCTGGGTCAATAGACTCTCCAAGGAAGTTCTCTTCCACACAGTGACTCAGGATCCAGGCTGCAAGTTATAGATACAGTCTCTGGAATAGGTGAGTTCCAGGTGACTGAAGGTAGAAAAGAGAGAGCTGAGAGTCAGGCATGAGCCCTCAAATATTTCAGCCTGGAAGTGACATCACTTCTCTTTATAGTCCAGTGTCTAAAACTAGTCACACATCCCAACTTAACTTCAAGGGAATTTGGGAGATATGGGAGAGCATATGGATGTTTGGTGAGTACTAACTGTCCCTGACACAATTTAATAACAACTTTTAAAATAACCTTGTCTCTGACTGAGAGCCTGAAATGTGTTAAATGGAGACTGGGTGCAGGGAGAGGTGGTGAGTGAAACTTCTCTGACTCTACTGAATCCAGCTTCCAGAAGCCAGGCAAGGTCAGGTTCTAGATCCGAAGTAGTACACAGAAAGAGCCAGCTTGGGACCCAGAAATCTGGGTTCTAGTTTCTGTGTTTCTATCAACCTTAGGCAAGCCATTTTTCATGGGCATGCCTAATCTATAAAATAAGGGTTTTGATGTTATGCAACAAGTCTCCCCAAAACCTAAAGCAATGATTTTTTAAGTTATTTCTCATGGTTTCCATGGGTCAGGAATACAGGAGTGGCTTAGCTGGGCAGTTCTGTCTCAGAGTCTCTTATGTACAGGCATTTGAAAGTTCGGCTGGGGCTAAGCAACCACTTCCATTGGTGGCTCACTGACATGGCTGGTAAGCTAGTGGTGGCTATTGGTGGAAGGATCTCAGTCTCTCTCCACATGAGCATCTCCACAGGCTTGCTCAAGCATTTTCATGGTGTGTGGCTGGCTTTCCCCAGAACCAATGATACAGCCATCAAGATGGAAACTACCTACCTTCACCACCTGGCCTTAGAAGTCAGACATCAACCTTTCATGGCATTCTCTAGGTCACACAAACTCACTCTGATTCGGTGTAGGAGGGGACCACCCAAGGAGATGAGCCCCAGAAGGTGAAATCATTGAGGACCATCTTGGAGCCTGGCTTCCCCCAACTCAACCATCTAAATTCTGACATTCTTTGCCTATGATCCACGACAGTCATTCCAGAGACACCTCTCCCTTCAAGGAAAGAGTAGGGGGGACTAAATCCTCCTAAGGTTTCCCCAAATGCTCCTGCCACTGGGGGAGATATTTTCTAGAAAAAGAATCCTAAGAGTAAACTCATTTTTTATTGAATTCTTTCAAGTATGACAGCCACTATTTTCAACATCCCCATTTCACAGATTGGATCCCCGAGGCCTGGAGAGATTGACTTGCCTCAGCATAGGCTGAGTCAGAATTCATACCAGATCCGATGTTTCTGATACCTCCTGGAGCCAGGTTCACCTCCAGAGGAGTGGATAACCTTGTCCGTTACCTGTCCAGCCTGGAAGGAGGGCAGCTAATGTCCTTCCTATGGAGAAGTGCTGGGTAGGACCCTGTATCTGCTGGTCCCCCACAGTGACCACTTTTTTGTTGCACAGCTTCCACCCCATCTGGAGGGGTGTGCACCCCAGGAACTTGCTGGAGACTGGAAGTCCCTTCATCCTTTTAATATTTCTAGTGCACACTGAGCTAATGGTGTTAGTGCCCGAACAAAACAGTGTGTCCCTGCTTAAGGAACTGATAATGGAGTATGATAAGTCTGAACTAGGAGTGATTTCTTTGTGAGCTGGTGTATTTGCACTTAGCTGTGAAAGTGCCCTTTTCTTTAACTGCCAGCAGCTAGAGAAAAATCTCTTGACCACAAATTTATTAAATGTTGTGGACTTAGATGATTTAAGGTTCATGCATCTGTCCCTGATCTGTGTATCTATAGCGGAAGCCTGAACAAAGATTTAACCCACCTCAGCAATTTGCCTGCATTTGAATGAGACAAATGAGCAATTGCTGGGGCTCCAGGGTCTGAGGACAGGAGGGGGACCGATGAGCTGGGCATCAAAGGCGCTGCTGTTCTGCTGCCGCTGCTGGCGAGGGACCTGGAGAAACACTGGATACCTGACTTGGTGCAGCATGGCCCCCGGAGCTGGTGCATTTAGTCACCTGCATGTCAGTGTGTGTGGTCACCTAGAGCAGGTGGGGGGCCCAGTGCGGGGTGGGGGAGGGATGTGCCAGGCGCGGTGCGTGTAACCATGGGCAGCCGGAGAGCTGTGGTTGAGAGTACAGGGCCCAGAGAGTGCTAGAATACTGGCTCTACCGCTTACAGCTGGGAACCCCGAGTGGATTTTCTTATGTGTGAAATCAAGTTGACAATCATAATGGTACCTATCCTGAAAGATTCTCAGGAGGATCAAATGAGGTAACCCTTTGACCATTGCCCTGTGATGGGGCGCCTGGGTGGCTCCGTAGGTTAAGTGTTCAGCTCTTGATTTCAGGTCATGACCTCACAGTTTGTGAGTTCGAGCCACGTATCAGGCTCTGCGCTGACAGTGAAGAACATTCTTGGGATTCTCTCTCTCCATGTCTACCTTTGCTTGCTCTCTCTCCCAAAATAAATAAATAAAAACTTTTTTAAAAAAATTTTAAAAAAGAACATTGTCACGCATATTGTAAGCACTTACAATGAAAGCTACTTTTGTTTCATGTGTTTTGTGTGTATATCTCTGTGGACTCCTGTTCAGGGTGTGTGTGTGTGTGTGTATCTGCATCTGTGTACAGTGTGCGTCCATGAGGCATCCACGTGCAGGGGTGTAGGTAACCTCGGTGTAATTAGAGACACGGAAGGGCCTGACAGTGGGGGACTCATTCCTTCCCAGCTACAATGTGGCACCCACGCCTTTCAGCTAGAGAGCTCACCTTCACCGAGGGGCTATGAACGTTCTCCCACAGCTGCACAGGCCTCCTTTGTCAGGCTGGGGAGGGGAGGACAGGTGCCCATCTGGATGACCCCAGGGTCAGAGGCAGAGAATCAAAGTTTCACCTATTAGTGTAATTAAGCTTATATGGTTTAATGGAGAGCCACGTGCCAAGGATAACCCTGGCTGATTTGAATCACTTGAATTCCTGCACATTAGCACACTGGGTGGGTTGGTTAGTCCATTGCACCGCTGGGCCCCCACCAGGGCTTCCTGCCGTCCCTGCTCCTTGGAGGCTGGGGGCCATGGGGAGAGGGAGTCAGCCAGCTGTAAAGCTGCTGGGACTGCCGTGTGCTGCCTGCCTCCTGTGCCACGTGTGACTTAAGGCTCTCTGAGCAAACCAGTCAGCCGTCCCCACAAAAGTATTCAGGCTACATTTTGTAGATGAGGAAACAGCCCTACATCAATGAGATGGTGCAGTCAGAGCCCTGGACCCAGCCTTTCTCCCCCGGGCTCGATGCTGAGTGTGCTGTGGGTGGCTTCGTGGAAGGAAATGGTGACAACCTGTCTTCCAGTCCCTGCCACACACTCGGTAGGGATGGCATCAGGAGCGTGGGGACCCTGTCCCCATGTGCATTTCTTTTTTTTTTTTTTTTAATATTTATTTTTGAGACAGAGAGAGACAGAGCATGAGCACAGGAGGGGCAGAGAGAGAGGGAAACACTGGATCCGAAACAGGCTCTGAGCTGTCAGCACAGAGCCCGATGCAGGGCTCGAACCCACGAACCGTGAGATCATGACCTGAGCCAAAGTCGGACACCCAACCGACTGAGCCACCCAGGCGCCCCTCCATGTGCATTTCTGAGCCTGGCTTCACACCCATTCTCTTGAAGGGAGTCTGCCATGCCCCTCCCATCAGTCCGCCTGTCCTTT
Organism: Crocuta crocuta; assembly: GCF_008692635.1. Lineage (NCBI taxonomy): Eukaryota > Metazoa > Chordata > Mammalia > Carnivora > Hyaenidae > Crocuta > Crocuta crocuta. The sequence goes on from NW_027530179.1 coordinate 7,744,854, forward strand.
CTCTACACCTGGGAAGGATGCTGCGAGGCCCTGTCCTCCCAGTGGTGGGGATGGAACTCACATGTCCCCTCTGGACCCCCTGGTGACCCATGTCCTATTTTTGAGGGGAGGCAGAACGCTGGAGAAGCCATGAAGAGCGATGTCCACTGGGCCACTGTGGACTCTGGCCATGACACCGGTAACTTGGCAGCTTGGAAGGGACGTGGCCTCGGGTGGGCGCTCGGAATGAGGACCTATCTCCTCACCTACGGACTTGAATCAGGGCTTCAGCTAGAGTGGTGGTTCAGAGCCTCGGCGGCCCACGGGGTTGCCCCAGAAAACCTGTTCCAGAGAGGGGCTGTTCTAGCTCCCAAAAGCAGATGTTCTTCTTCTTTTTTTTTTAAGTTTAGTTATCCATTGAGAGAGAGAGAAAGGGAGAGAGGGAGGAAAGAAGAAAGGGAGAGAGAGAGAGAGAGAGTGCCGGTTGGGGGAGGGGCAGAAAGAGAGGGAGAGAGAGAAAATCTCAAGCAGGCTACACACTGACAGTGCAGAGCGTAACGCAGGGCTCAGTCCCACAAACCGTGAGATCACGACCTGAACCGAAAAAAAAAGAGTCAGATGCTCAACCGACTGAGCCCACGCACCCCCAGACACTGATGTCCTGATTCAGGAGAAATGATGGGCTTGGGCCCTCCATCTACACCAGGCACCTCAGGTACCTAAAGCAGTATCTGTGTGTTCTATAGTCGTGCCTAAGATCCCTTTAGCTTCCAGTCCGGGAGCCTTCCAGCCCCCAGGTCAGCAGAGCATAAGGGCTCTCTCTCTGGAGGCTGTATGCAGGGCAGTGGTTTATGCTCAGCTCCTGGAGAGGAGAACGTCCCGTGCCCCAGCCTCTCCCAGACTGTGGCCCCTTCCTGCAGACAGCATATCAGAGTGGTGGGTGCCCCTCCCTTCACCCAGAGCTCAGGCAAAAATGTCAGCATAATCTTAACTCCCCTTTCTCACATCTCACATCCAGGCCATCAGCAAATTTCACCAGCTCTGCTTTCAGAGTCTGCCCCAATGTGTCCCCATCCCAAGTGTCCACTGCTACCATCCTAGCTTGATTGACCGTTGTCTCTTTTTTGGACAAGAGCCTCTTCCCTGGCCTCCTGCTTCCACTCCTGCTCTTTCTGGTCTATTACCCACACAGCAGCTAGAGGGATCCTTTTATTTATTTATTTTTTCATTTTTAAAAATTTATTTCTGAGAGAGAGAGAGACAGTGTGAGCAGGGGAGGGTCAGAGAGAGAGAGGGAGACTCAGAATCCGAAGCAGGCTCCAGGCTCTGAACTGTCAGCACAGAGCCCGATGTGGGGCTTGAACCCACAAACCGTGAGATCATGACCTGAGCGGAAGTTGGATGCTTAACCAACTGAGCCACCCAGGCGCCCCCAGAAGGATCCTTTTAAAGCGTGTCATTCGTCTGTGCAAAATCTTCCAAGGGCTTCACACCATACTCCAAACAAAATTTTGAGTCTTTATCACACCTACATGAGCTGGCCTTCCCTGACTACCTCCCTGACTTCATCTCCTAACACTCTCCCCTCCTCCCTCTCTGTTCCAGGCACACGATCTGTTCACTGTTCCTTGAGCAGCCCAAGCCTGCTCCCACCACAGGGCCTTTGCACTTGCTTTTCCCCCTGCTTGGAATGCTCTTCCCCCACAAATCTACATGGTTTTCTCACTTGTGCCATTCAAGTCTATCTCAAATGGCAAGCAGAGAGTTCTTTTGTTCTTCTCTGATGAGTCTTCGTAAAATAACATCTCCTGCACATGATATTCCCTTATCCAGCTTTGTTTTTCCTGTATGTGTACTAGTTTATTTGCTCAAAGCCTCTTACCCTTCAGAGGAATGTAAGTTACATAAAGTCAGGGAAGTCACTTGTCTTCTACTGCGGTCCCAGAGCCTAAAACAGCATCTGGCACACCATAGGCTCACAAAATAATACAAGTGGAAGGAGTGAATGAGTGAATGAATGGATGAGTGGAGTAACAGTACATCAGGCCCAGCTCTGAAGCTTGTCTGATGTTTTTAAATAAGAACATTAGTCATGAGCTTTGTCGTTTCCAATCTATTATTTTTTAAAGTTTGTCTGTTTGTTTAGAGAGCGCAAGCAGGGGAGGGACAGAGAAAGGGAGAGAAAGAATCCCAAGCAGGCTCCACGCTGTCAGCATAGAGCCTAACATTGGGCTTGGTCCCATGAGCTGTGAGATCGTAACCTGATCTGATATCAAGAGTCAGTGGACGCTTAATTGCCTGAGCCACCCGGGGGCCTCTCCAATGTCTTATTGGTGAGTCATGAACAGCACACTCGTCCCCGCCTCGGTGATTGGGGTGAGCTGGTTGTTGTGGAGAGCTCATGTGGCATCAGCGTGACTCCCTTGGGTTACGCACATGCTCGTGGTAGGGAGCACCTGAAAGGGCGCCGTCCCCTTCCGTTTGCATTCTTACGCCATCGCCGGCGTGACCCTCCTCGGGGCAGGGCAAGGCGGGATCCTCCATTAACATTCCCTGTATTGTGCTTTGGCGGGGGTGGTGGACATTTTGCCTTCCCCAAGTACCTCAGGATTTAAAAATATATCATATCCACTGCATTCATTTGTAAAGGAATACAAACTGAATGGCTTCATCAACAGAAATGTATTTTCTCGCGATTCTGGAGGCTTGACATCTGAGATCAAGAGGTAGGCAGGGCTCGTTCCCTCCCAGGCCTCTCTCCTTAGCCGGCCATCTTCTCAGGAGGTCTTGACGTTGTCTTCCATTCGTGTGTGTCTGTGTTCTAATCTTCTTTTCTCATAAGGCCATGAGTCAGACTGAATTAGGGTCCATCCAGATGACCTCATTTTAGCTTAATTACCTCGTATAACACCCTGTCTCCAGATACACAGTCATCGTCTGAAATACTGGGGGGTTAAGATTTCAACAGAGGATTTGGGGGTGGGTGGGTGACACAATTCAGCCTATAGCATTTATTTCGATCTTTACAGAAATGTCTTGGATAAACAATTTTTTTTGAGAGAGAGAGATGGGTGGGGAGGGGCAGAGAGAAAGGAAGAGAGAATCCCAAGCAGGATTCTCCATGCTGTCAGCACAGAACCCAATGCGGGGCTCCATCCCACGAACTGTGAGATCATGACCCGAGCCCAAATCAAGAGTGGGACATCCAACTGATGGAGCTGCCCAGGCACCCCTTGGATACACAATTTTAAAGTAAGTTCCTCACATGGGTTTTAGGTAGTTTAATATTCCTCCTGATGCACGTGATTATCATTTCCATTTCACAGAAGAGGGGACTGATTGGGGCCTGGCCCAAGGCCACATGGTGAGTTCAGTGATAGGACCGGGACTGGGCTCCCAGCACAGCGCTTATTTCGGCAAGTCCTGTGCTTTCGATAAAAGGCAGCAAAATCAATATGAAGCATTAATTAATGAAGCCGGCACTGCCATTTTAAACCTGTGCACTAGAGGCCTCCTGGAGGAGACAGCCGGCAGGGAGGGGGTCTTTCTGCTCTTGCATCTCTAATAAGGTTAATTGCTCTGCCTCGCACACTGTGTACCTCCAGTGGGTTTGCTGTGGAGGAAGCAGTGGGAGGAAGGTGAAGTAAATAATCAGCCCAGTCACTAAGCTGGCAACTTCCAACGGGCACAGTTCTGTCCCCAGAGATCCCATGTCCAGTGTTTGAGAGGAGCCTGAATGCCAGCCAGGTGGTGGAGGACACTTCAGCTGTCCCCTGCCCTTTCCATCTGGGGAGGGATAGAGTCTACACTTGATAAGCACATACCTGCACGGGTGACCCTTTGGAAACCTGAGCTAGGTGAGTGGCAAGAGGGTGAGGCTGCTGGTCTAGGTTGAGGCCCTTCTGTGGTCCTGCCTGCTCCTCCTGGCAGATGGACCCAACTTGCTGGATAAGTCAAGTCCCTGCAGTGTTTGCCCTGACGCCAGCCGGTTCCATCCTCTCCAGTTCCCTCTTTCCTTTCTTGAATGAGACTGTAATGCCTGTAGCCACAGATGCCATCTTGTTCTTGTGACCGTTAGACTGAGCATAGGGAAGAGAGCCAGCTTGTTGGGGATGGTGGAGTGAGAGGAGTCTCTGATGGAAAGACTGAGTAGCTAAATCAATACCAGCAACACCTGTCCCTGGTTACTTGCTATTTAGGGAAGAAAACCTCCTTTTAATTTAAGCTGTGTGGTTGGGTTGCCTGTTAATTGCAGCTGAATGCATTTCTAATGATGCACTTGGTGAGTCAAAAACAGACTGTCTGTAAAGATCTGGCTGGAAAATCCACTGGATCTTCAGGGATCCCCCTATCTGGTTGTTAACTGGAGGGCGTGAAAGTGGCTTCACAGATGTGGCATTTGACCAGGTTCTCATTGCCTACAGGACTTCTCTCCTTGTCCCTTCCTCTCTGTAGGGGGAGAGGGAGCCTTGACTGAGTATCTCAGATTCTTGCCAGCTTAAGTCCATCTTGTCCAGTACTTGCCCAAAGAAAGATCTTTTTCCTAGGTGCCAAAGAAATGGGAAAGATCGTTTCCGTGGACTCAGCGTTAGTGTCTGCAGTGTCTTCCGTCTCTCCTCAGTAGCCCTTCTTTCCAGGTCATCCTTGGAGATATCAAAAAAATACTCAGCCTACCATATAGGGCACAAAGAAAAACCTGGAATAAAATCACCAAGAACCTTGGGAGAGATGCGTACCAGAGAATGACCTGTAATAACAGATTCTCACATTTTCCAGCAGCCCATTTACATCTTCCCAGTCAATCTCCAGAGGAGGGATTTTGTTGCTGTTATTCACCTGGCTTTGATCATTTTTTTAATTTACTGATTTATTTTTAATTTACAGCCAAGTTACTTAGCATATAGTGCAATAATGATTTTTCAGAGATAGATTCCAGTGATTCATTCCCTATGTATAACACCCAGTGTGGGGCATCTGGGTGTGGTTCATTCAGTTAACGGTCCAAGTTCTGCTCAGGTCATGATCTCACAGTTCATGAGGTTGAGCCCTGTGTCAGGCTCTGTGCTGACAGCTCAGAGCCTGGAGCCTGCTTTGGATTCTGTGTCTCCCTCTCTATCTGCCCCTCCTCCACTCACATTCTGTTTCTCTCTCTCTCTCTCAAAAATAAGGAAACATTAAAAAAAATTTTTAATACCTAGTGCTCATCCCAACAAATGAGCCCTTACCCATTTAGCCCATCCCCCCCACAACTCCTCCAGCAACCCTCAGTTTGTTCTCTGTAGTTAAGAGTCTCTTATGTTTTGTCCCGTTTTGATATTATTTTTGCTTCCATTCCTCCAAAGGAGGGTTTTTAATCCAATTTTGTGGATGAAGACCTTACTGGGATCCAAGCTGGCAAATGACAGGTGCTGCACAGAGCTTTGGAGCTGGGCTATATTGTTTGGTGATGCTCAAACCTATAGCCAAGCTTGTTGGTGACTCTGGGGTCTTTAGTGGGGAGGGGGGTGGCTGTGAAGGAGGAGTTTCCAGGATCTGGTTGTATACTGGTTACGTTTACTTTTATCTGTTTTTATACATTAGGGATGAGGTTTCTGTATGTCGGTTGCACCCATGGAATGCTCAACTAACTAATAATTGTAGCTAACACTTGCAGGGCTCTTAGCTGTGTTAAAAACAATTCCACCACCATTTCANTGTTCTGTCCATTTTCCAGGGAACTGAGGTTCAAAGAAGTGAGGTGTCTTAGCAAAAGTAACAGCTTTTGTGAGACAAGGATAGGTTTCAAATAACAAGGTTTCTATTCCAAGTCCCCTAGAGGTGATGGCTCCCACCTGTGGAGACCCCAGGCTATGGTGGAGGTAGATATCCTGGAATTGAGAAGCACCTGGCCAGATGGGAGTCGGACAATCTAAAAGACGGACACCCAACCCATGCTTTGAGGGAGTCCAGGAGCTTCTGAAATGGCCAAAAGGACCAGAAGTTCCCATGAGAGGAAGGGATGTGTCATGGGGAAAGGTTGTATCTATGGCAGCCCTGTGCAGCTGCCTACACTAAGCAGAGTGAGAGGCAGAAGTGAGACAGTCATCCTGACAAGGTCCTAAGCGAGGTGAGCCAGGCCAGTTTTTGAAAGAAGAGAGGAAACAGAGAACAGTATTATGTGTGTGTTGGGTGGGGGTGGGGGAGGGGGTGGGGGCTAAGAATAAAGACTTCCATCCAGGAAGAATTCTGGAGAAGTTTGCCTGTGGCAGGCCACCTGCTTGGGCCACAAAGTTCTGCTACATTTGGGTCTGTCTGCTTCCTCATAGCTCATCTCCCTGGCATGAGAGCTGTCCATTCATCTCCGGAGGCAGCCCAACCTCAGGCTCAGTGGAGCGAGGACAAGGACAAGTGCCAAGCCACCTGTGTCCATCACAGATGCATGGCCAGCTCCAACTAGCTACGGAAGGACACCTTGGAGTAAGTGCAGAGAGCTGGGCAGCGGCAGGAATTGGGGCTGGACTAGGAGTTCCCCCATCACTGAGGAGCACTGTGTTCCCCATCAGACTGGAGAGTCCCTGGAGGCAGAGACTGTGTCTCCCCCAATCAGACTGGGAGTTTCCTAGCAGCAGGGGCTGCTCCTCCATCAGACTGGAAGTTCCCTGGGGGCAGAGAATGTGTCTCCCCAATCAGCCTGGGAGTTCTTAGGGGGTGGGGCTTCACAGACCTTCACAACCCTTCAAGGGTTCTCTGAGCACAGAGATATTTTTCCTCCCTGCCTTAGATGCGAAGAAGAACAAATAGTGCCCTCTGTGGTGGGGGCAGGGGGGGAGCAGGGTGGGGGTGTTGTCAGTCTGGGCTCTACCCTTCCTCCACAATGCTATAATTTAAGGGATGTGTTGCCAGTAGACTGCTCAATTTTTCTTTCCTAAAATCAATCTCAGAAAAACTCAACATTTTAATCTACCCTTCCTCACTCCCACCCTGAATTTCTCTGTGGGACAGAAGAGAACACCAGCCTCAATCTCAGACTCTGACTGGCTTATTAGTTTAGGCTACTGACAGTCAGAATGGAAGCCAGGGGTCAGCCCAGGTTCAGCCCCAGGGACTCTGGGTAATGTAGTTCCATGCCTCCTCCCTGCCCTCACTGAAGAAAATGGCTTCAAACCTGAAAGTAGCTTCTGTGAGGAGGAATCCTCCTTTCTTCAAAACTGATGGGAATAATGATATCATTGGAGTAATAGGAACAATTTTCTTCATAACCTTAGCACAGTTTAGTGATTTCCTGAAAGAGCAGTTTGCTTTGGTACAGATCTGCAGTGGCTGTTTCTGATAAGATTCTGTCCCTCTGTGCCTGGTGGAAGTTGCAGTTCTCCACTGGATGGGGCTGGGGCTGGGGCTGGGTGGGTTAGTGGGATGTGATAATCAGGAGACTTCTTGCTTTTTCTTTGGAAACACCACGATAGTGATGTGCCACAGGGCCTGGTTCCTGCATAGTGGTCCTGTCTGGTACTTACTTGTTCACAGTGAAGTTCACCAGTCCACAAAGAAATGGGAAAATAAAAAAAAAAAAATATGTAGCTTGTTTGTCATAAAGATAAAGGCATTTAAAAGATTGCCCTTTGTGGAGCACCTGGGTGGCTCAGTCGCTGAAACATCCGAATTTGGCTCAGGTCATGATCTCTTTGTTGGTGGGTTCGAGTTCTGTGTCAGGCTCTGTGCTGACAGCTCAGAGCCTGGAGTCTGCTTTGGATTCTATGACTGCCCCTCTCCTGCTCACACACTTTCTCCCTCCCCCACCCCCCTCTCTCAAAAAAAATTAAGCAAACATTTAAAAAATTGTTTAAAGGATTGTTCTTTGGTTTTAATTTTTTTCTACTTTCTGATATAAGAATGTGTGAGGGTATGTGGGGCCATGGGTGGGAGCTCAGGGGGTGGGGATGCAGGGAAGAGGTCTGTGGCGAGTCTCGAAGTGATTGCTTATATGGCTGGGATATTCATAAATAAAGTGTTCAAAAGTCAAGATATGCTTCTGATTATCTGTACATTCTTAATTATCTGTACTGAAGACAAGGAGAGGTGGGGATAATATGGGGAATCATTCAATAATGGAGGTGAAGCAAGGAAGAAAAATAACGTTTATTAAGGACTCATTCAGAAAGGATAATTGACTTGCCCAAGGTCACCCTGATAGTTAATGTCAGGTCTGGGACTACAATGTATGTCTCCTAATGCCTAGTCTGGCACTTTTTCAAGTACACCACCTGGATTATGACAATAGTGATCACGAGAGCAGTGAACAACCATGAACACACACTAAGCACTTCACAAGTGTTTTCTCCCTTTGTTCTCACAGCAGCCCCGAGAGGTAGGCTTAGGAGCTCGCCTACTTACAGTGGATGATTCAAAGCTATTTTCAGTTCAAATCAAGACACATTCAATGAGTGCCTGCTAGGTTCCATCCCAGGTGCTGAACTAGGGACAAGAAATGGAAGATTAATAAGACAGGGTTCCTGCCCTTGAACAGCTCGATGGGGGCAACATAAGCAAGGGAGTGATTTCAGTAAAACTTGGTGAGTCCCACAAGAGATTTATACTCCTTTATACTATACAAGGGGTAGGTGGGAGCTCATTGAGCATTAGGCCAGATTTCAGGGGTACAGATTGGGAGGGGGGCTCTGGGCAGAAGGAATGCAGGGCAGAGCCCTTGTGGTATGGTACAATGTGCAGGGTCAGGGGAGAGGGGAGAAGTAGGTGGTTATAGGCTTGAATGTCATCCTTTGGGCAGTGGGGAGCCGTGGAAGGTCTTTAAATGGGGACATGGCATGATCCCATTCATAAATGATAAGGTGCTTTGAGGCAGCAGAAGAGGAATTAGAAAGAAGGGGTGGTGGGGGTGTGGTAGCAGGGCCAGGAGACCAGCCAGGGGCTTTCCTATTCTAGACCAGCTGTGATGTGCCCTGAGCTGGGGTCCTGGGGATGGAGTGGGGGCAGTTTGGAAGATATTTAGGAAATGGGATCACAGGACGTGGGGACTGGCTGGATGTAGGGATGAGAGGAAGGAAGGTGTTCGTGGGAGCCTAGGTTTCTCATCTGGATAACTAGGTGGTTGTTAGGGACGGGGACTCTTAGGAAAGCAGGTGGGAGGGTGTGGATGGTGGGCTCAGGGTAGAACATGATGAATTTGAGAAACTTATAGAACCTGTCACCTTCCCCCCACCATCTTCTGCAAGTCACAGCTCTGCTTTCCCCTCCACAGCTGGGCCTGTGGGTCAGAGAAGGGAAATTTAGGGGTGCCTCTGGAATTTGGTGAGCGTATAAAGAGTAGACCCCAAGCAGTATTACAAAGGACCTGGATATCTGAGGAAAACGAAGGTGCACCCGATCCCTGCACTGAGCCCTGGCCCAAGGAACAGTGAAAGGGCGTGGAACTTGCCTCCACACCCACATACACTCCACCATGAGGACAGAGCCTCATTAAGGACCCTTATAGAGAAGACTTTTCCTGGCCTTATTTCTCACCTGCCTGGGAGACAGTAGAGAAGTGGGTCAGCTCACAACTGGGTCATCATTTTGGGGGCTTATCTCTCTCCTGCACTGACTGAGATAGAATAGTACTCTAAATAATTATCATCACATGTCTTTCATTTGTTCTTGCCAATGAATGCCTTGTTATCCTTGTCCTCGGTGCTATGCTGGACACAAGACATGCAGACTCCTAATCATGCCTTGCCTTCAAGGAGCTCACAGACCATCAGGGGAGTGGGTGATTAAGGACCTCTGTGATAAGGTGAGCACTGCTTCTGTACGGATTCCTTCAGATGGTGACGTCAGCGATGTTCTTAGTGGAGGAACCTCTAGGGGGTACTTAAGAGCATAGGCCCTGGAACCACACAGCTGTGACTGGATGCTGGCTCCTCTTCTCTCACTACTGTGTGACCTTGGACAAGTTACTTAACTTCTCTGGACCTTCATTCTCCATCTACAAAATGGGGATAAACCCACCCCATCTCCTGGGGTCTCTGTGAGGATTCAACAAGTTATTGCATGAAAAGAGCTTTGCACGGTGCCTGGTGCAGAGCAAAACCTCCATGGTGTTTCTTAGCTGGCCTTTCTTACCATGACTACTACAATCTTCATCACAAACTCAGGGGGAGTCTTCAGGGAAGAATTTGCATGGAGAAAAAGCTGCTGGGGGGAGCATGATAGAACATATGACATTTCGGTTAGGCAGGAAAGGTGACATTTTGCTGAGGGAAAAGAATCAGGCCCAGGGAAGCTGACCCGGGCAGAGAGAGCAAGAACACAGGCGAGGAAGTGTGCAGATGGAAAACGGCCAGGCCTCTAGGCTCCCTGGGATGTGGAGGCTGTAGAGAGGGTGGCAGGTTGGGGACAGCTTGGAAAAGGCTGGAATGCCACATTAAAGAAGTTGGGCTTTATCCCACAGGCAAAAGTGGTCCTGGAGGAGTTTATGAGAGGTGACATTATGAGATTTGCCCTTAGGATTGTAATGGCAGCTGGGTGGAAGGGGGGTCAGAGGCAGGGGGCTGCCCAGCTCAGCCAAGAGAGAGAGGGCAAGAGTTTGAGCAAAGGCCATGCAGGGGATGGTGGGGATGTTTAGGGGACTGGCCCTTGGCTATGTGAGGCTACAGGATCAGAGGGGAAGCCGGACCCCCAGTTGCCCTTAGCAACCAGGAAAGATGCTAGAAGCACAGGGTGAAACGATGAGGCCTCCAGGCAGGTGGATGGGGGCCCTTGGGATCCTTCTGCCCAGCATTCCCAGCTGTAGAGCCACCCCTGTGCAGGCCCACCTGCAGCTGTGGCCTATGCCTGGCCCTCGTGATGGATTTTGAAGGCCAGCAGACCTGGTTTCCAGGTCTGTCTGGCTGTGTGACCCTAGCAAGTCTCTTTACCTCTCTAAACCTTGGTTTCCCTCTTCTGTAAAATGAGGACAATAGTAGCTATCTCCGAGGGTTATTTCCAGGATGAAATGCATAATGAATAAAAGTGCCTGGCACCTTACCTGGCACTAGCACCTGCTCTATAAATGGTAGGTGTTCATCGTTATCATGTCCCTGGCACCATTGACCTTGCAATCTCCTCAATCCACTCCACTCCCACCCTCACCCCCACTGTTCAGAATTCCTTCTGCCTGACCCTTCCTTACCACACCATTGGTGATCCAGGATTCCAATGTGGATTTCTGGCTGGCATAAGGAGAGCTTTCTGCCCTCCCTTGCACCAGTCCAGATTCCTCTTATGTTTAACCCTGGCCTCTGCCTGAGACAGGTGGTGACCTACACTTTACTCCTTGGGTTGTCTCATGACTTGGGTGGAGTCAAGAGTCCCTGTCTGGGTGGGAATCTTTGAAGTTCCTCTTGGAGGCAGAAGGATAGAAACATTGACCCCAAGGCCCCCAACCCTGAGTCTTTCCCTAAGTGTCTCACTGCTCACCCCTCTTGCCCGCTGTGTTCTAGAAAGAGGTTTCCACCGCCTACGGTGAGAAAGAGGCTGCTGTGTATCAGCCTAGTGTTTATTTCCAATCAGTGTATGGGTCTGGGGAAGGCGTGGCCAGATGTTCTGCATCTCTGCAGCCTGGTTCTCTTGCTGCTGAACAGATCCTCAGAGCTGATTGAAATGTGCTGTGTGGGCTTGGGAAGAGGGAGGGAACACAGTAGCTCAACCACAGCCGTCCCAGGTCAGTGCCTATGTTGCCCTTGCCCCACCTGGCACTTGGCCCTCGCCCATGCTGGGCTGTCATATCAGGCATATCAGACCCTTTCAACCGGCCACATCTGGGAGCAAAGCCAGGTATCTTCCTCTCTCCGTGCCCCCACACCCAGCTCACTCCAGCAAAGCTGCAGGACAGCTTCCAGGGGCTCAGCCCACTGGGGAGGGGAAAGCGCTCAAAGACCCCTTTCACAAAGCAATCTAGCTCCACACCCCATGACGCCAGGAGGAAGCTCCCTATAGGAGCCACAGCCATGACCTGACAGGAATCCCATCACCTGGCTTTGTGCGGGTCCTTGTGGCTTGTAACTCTTCTTGTTTGTCTTCATATGGCCAACTCAACTCTCCCCTGTCTTCCATCTGTTCTTATAAGGACACTAGCATAACAGATTAGAGGCCACCCCATTCCAGTATGACCTCATCCTAACTCATTACATCTGGGTGACCCAATTTCTAAAGAAGGTCATGTTCGGAGGTACTTCTATCTTTTGGGGGTACACAATTTCACCCATAAAATGACGACGGAGACTTTGGGAAGATTTTCCTCCCAGATAAGGCAGCAGTGTCAAAGAGAGCCGCCCCCCCTGCCTCCTTCCTCTGCTTGATCTCATCCTGGGAAACTTACAGAGAGCTGTGGTCATCTTGTGCCCTTGAGGGGGATTATCTCTTGCTAAAGTTGGCAGCAAAGGGAATGGGAAAGTGAGATTGCTGGACCACTGCCCCAACCCTGAAACCTCCTATCCCTCTACTTCTGATTAAGTGGGACAATGTGCAAATGCCACGTTTTATTGAGGGTTCTGTTCCTTGTAGCCAGACACATCATAGGTAATCTAGTGATGCCTAATTTTCCTGCTCAGTTCAGGGCAATGTAAGAGCTCTGGGATTTCAGAGCTGGAAGAGACCCTGGAAATCATCTAACTGAACCTCTTTATTGAATCAGTGAGGAAACTGAGGTTCCGTGGGGAAAGGGACTCACTCAGGACTGCCCTGGGTTAGGGACACAGCCAGGACTCATACCAGGTTCTCCAAATTCCCAATCTCCCACCCTGTTTCTCTGGCTCCCCATACCCATCATCATCTCTGTAGGGAAGGAGGGTGTTGTTTGAAGGGGGGGCTTGCTGGGTGGGCTGCTGAGCTGTCAGAGGAAGGAAATGCATGATGGGACAAGAGATAAGAAGGATTCCAAGGGGGGCATGCAGGAGCTTGCCACACCGCAGAGCCTGTTCAGCCTCAGGGACACACATTTATTCTAATCACACGCTCTGTGCAGGGCTTGCTGCTCTGAATTATGCACCTCGAAAGGGCTTTTCATCTCACCAAGGGTTTGATGCCAGCCTGTCTGGCCGCTTGCGCTGGGCTACAGTTTAGCCTCCAGAGCAATTCAGGGCAAGGAGGTGGAGAAGGCAAGTGGAAATGCCTGGGACCTTTCCTTTCCTGAGGACTCGGCCTGCCTGCTTGCTTCCTTACTTCCACTGAGGCTGGTGGGATGAGGCAGCATGTTTGGTGGGAGGGAGGTAGTGATCCATCATCACCTGGTCAGCCTAGGAGCCTTGGAGGGACTCACATGATCGTGTACTTGGCTGCTTTCCAAGAGTGCAGAGAAATCTAACTTAGCTCAGTTAAATCAAGATCTGTTAAATTCAAAGAACCTAGAATTCTAGTGTGCTGGATGGAAGGCACCTGAGGCATCTTCCAGTCTATGCTGCTCATTTTATAGAAGTGGACACCAAGACCAAGAGAGCTTAAAGAGGCTTGCCCTAGAGGCAGAGCCAGTCAGAATCTTAAACGTCAGCCTCTCTGCCTTGCCCATTTTTGTCTGAAGCAGAGCTGGCTGGTTCGTCAGTCAACAAATACATTCGAGCCTTTGAGTTGGCAGCTTCTGACATGGGTCCTCTGATCTTTGTCTCTTGTTGCTCAAGCCCTTGGGTAAATCCCCTCCCCTTGAGTGTGGGCTAGACCTAGTAATTGCTTCTGTAGTAAAGTTACAAAGGATTGTGACTTCCATATTATTAAGTCTCTCTTCTCTCTCTCTCTCTCTCTCTGCCTTCTCTTCTCATGAATTTGCTCTGATAAAGCAAGATTGGGAGACTTATACTGCCAGAAGTTGAGGGCTACCGTCTGCCAATGGCCAGCAGGGAACCAAGTTCCCCAGTCCAAAAGCCATGGAAGAACTGAATCCTGCTAATAACCACAGAGTGAACTTGGAAACAAGTCCTTCCCCAGTTGAGACTTCAGATGAGACTGCAGCTTTGACCAACATCAAGATTATAAACTTGTGTGAGATCATGAAACAGAAGACCTAGTTAAGCTATGCCTGGATTCCTGACCCACAAACTGTGGGGAAATAAATGTGCATGGCTTTAAGTTGCTAAGCTTTGTTATGCAGCAATAGATAACAAAGACAATCCCTATGCTAGGATAATATTTAGAATTATATGCCTATCATGTTCTGGGCAGTGTCAGGAATGAAAAGCAATGGTTAATGTGGATTTACAGGAACTTATAGTTTGATGAGTTGAGGTATAGCACATGAATAACAGTACAGGTATAGCACATGAATAACAGTGCTCAACATTTAATTAAGGTTTCCTCCATGCCAGGTATTGTGCTACCCTTTACATGTATTAATTTCTTTAATTTTCTTACTCCTCACAACAACCCGATGAAGCCTATTATTAGCCCCATATTACAGATGAGAAAACAGAGGTGCAGAGAGGTGACTAACTCTCCCAACGTCAGACAGCTAGTAAGTGACAGAACTGTGATGTAAGACCAGTCAGGCCTCAGAGGGAAAGAAGACAGCATTTGTTCATCTCGAAGGTACTCGAATGCCCCCTGTGTGCTTGCTATTGTTAGTTGCTGGGCATATAAAGATATGCCTGTATCATAAAGGAGACAGTGGTTCTGCCCCTCACTAGTGATGGCCTTGAACAAGTTACCTAACTTTGGCATCCTCATATATTAAGGGGATATGGGGAATAATAGTGCACATTGGGTCAAAATAAGATTAGATGAGCTAGAAAGTATAAAGCACATGTATTAGTTCCTGCCACATAGTAAGTGCTATGTTTGTTGGATATAAATAAATAAATAAAATAAAATAAAATAAAATAAAATAAAATAAATAGCCATATCAGTAGAAAGTGACAAGAGCGTGTATGGAAATTGCAGGGACTCTATCTGCTCAGGGTGCAGTGGGAGTTCAGAGGCAACAATGTATTTTACCTGCCATCTTTTGTACATGTTCTTTTAAGCCTGGGTTCATTGGTGGGTCTCCCATGCAGCCTGTGGTCTTTTTCAATACGTCTTATTCCCTCATTAAGATACTTACTGGCTTTAAGGTCAGTCTTCTGTCAAGAGGCTCAATTCTTGACTGGTGTTCATCTTTCACCCTAAACCTCTCAGGATGAGGGATTTTGAAAACAATCTTTCCAAGTCACAGGGTTTACTTGTATCTCTGGCTCCCTCCCTACAATGTACAAAGGCTCAGAAGTCATGGGGTACCCCCTCAGACTCTCATCCTTCCTCCTTTTCTGATAAGCTTTTCTCTACTGGTCAGAGCAGCAATCCTTCTTGATATTTTGCCTGAAGTCCAGAAGACTAAATCATTCCCAACAAGGGAAATATAAAGACCCTGAAAATGCTTCACAAACTATAAATGCCAAAATGCATCCACAGATATAACTTGTTGGCCAGGTTGAGGGGATGTGTGCAGAGAGCAGTGGCCAAGGAATACTTCGAGGTGGAGATGGGATTCCATCTTAAAGAGTGGTAAGAGGAGGGAGAATAGAGGAGACAGTGGATGGCCATGTTAAGAGGCAGCCAGTACTGCCAGGGCGCCATGAAATGTGTGGCAGATGTCACTAGTACTTACCCACATTGGTTTTCCTCTCTTTAGAGCACATGAAAGAATAACACTCCCACTCACTGCCACATTTGCTGTTATGTTGGAGGGTCATTGGACTCCATTTGGCCAGTGGGTTGCAAGTGGAAGTGATGTATGTCACTTACATGCTCAAGCATGTAATGGAGGCTGCAAGTCTTCAGTGCTTTTTGCTCCTGCCATGGCAACCACGGGAGCCTGTGCGGAGGTGGCACAGCTGCCAAACTGAACGAACTCAGCACACTGAGCCATCATAGGGAGGACAGCTGCCCTAGAGGGTTGCCTGGACCCATCGTGGATTTTGTGTGAGTCATCAATTTAGGATTGTCGTATTGAGCCGCTAAAATGTTGCTGGTGCTTGTTCTTGTGATGACCTAGTCTTCCCTGATATCCACAGAAGGGTGTATATAAGTAGTGGGACATGGGGTTCGATGAGTTAAGGCAGACCAGAGGCAGCCTGGTGTGGCCCATCAGAATCACCTTGGGAAGACGTCAAACCATCACAAAATTCTAATTCATCTGGGTGGTGTCTGGGCATGGGATAATTTTTTAAAGCTTTCCAGCTTTAAAGCACCTGGGTGGTTCAGTCAGTTGAGCATCCAAATCTTGATATGGGCTCAGGTCATGATCCTAGGGTTATGGGATCTAGCCCTGTGTTGGGCTTCGTGCTTAGCTTGGAGTCTGCTTGAGTGAGATTCTCTCCCTCAATCTCCCTCTGCCCCTCTCCCTCACTTTCACACACACACACACACACACACACACACTCTCTCTCTCTAAAAAAAAAAAAAAAGAAAAGAAGAGAAAAGAAAAGGAAAAGAAAAATCTGTGTAGGTACTTGAAGGTGCTGCCAGGGTAGGGAACTGTGGATACTGCCCATCTTCATCTCTTATATGATATAATCCTAAGTAAACTGCTTTATTCTTCAAGCCCTGTGTTTTGGATGTAAAAGGACTTCAAGCTTGACCCGGTACATTGTTCACTTCGAGAACATCTGGGGCTGATATTTTTAGTCTGGAGCCAGCTTCTCAGGCCGCTGCCCTGTCCCCCTGCCCAGGGTGCACTTGGGCAGGACCTACATTGTGATTCTCGGTACCTCTAACCTGGCCTGTGCTGACAGCTCCAGGCTATGTGATTTTGACATTTTATCCACTGATCGAATGAACAACCTGGTGCCTGTGTCCTCCAGATAGCAAATTTTGGACAGCATCCTCCTTCCATTGCAAAAGCATTAATTGTTAGTTTTAGCAGTTTTATATATTTAAGTCAAATAGGTTTATAATACGAAGGAACAGTGCCCAGCTACAAGCTGTCCATCCAGAATCCCTCTCCTCAGAGGTAAGTCTTCAACTCTCTAGCTTTTTCTGTTGGTATTTATTTCCCTGTTATTGGCTCTTTCTTGATTTTTCCCTCTGAGACATTAGCTGTTGACTTCCTACCATGGAGTTTAAGTGTTGAGCGTTCTAATATCCCTCCTCCTAACCCCCACCCCTGCCCCCAGCGGCTTAATCACGTTCTCCACCAGTCTCCCAGTGGAGTTTTAGCCCAAATTTGGTTAAAAGTTAAGTATTAGATGTTTACGTTAACATCTATGATTATATAAATACTGTTTAGAAAAGAGCTGTGTATGATAACGGTGTCTTTATTAAACTATTGTAATTTTCTTAGAGCTAATAATTGTCTCTCTTTTGTTTATTCCTTTACTCACATTTTAGACTTTGGGGAAGGATCAGAGGCAAGTGACTGTCTTCTATTTGCTATGTTCAGCCAAAAACTATGGCGGATTTTCCATTTGTGAAAATGTACAGATAATCTTATAATCTTCCCCTCTCCCCCAAACTTAAAGAGGAACAGTCTAGATGTCTGTTACTCCTGTTTACTCTTGTCTTCTAGTTTCTGCCTAAGATATATAGATATCTCCTCACAGTTGCCCACAGGGAATTGTATGTTTTCAGAGTCAGGGGGAGCAGGATCTATGTTTTGTTTTTGTTTTTGTTTTTTTTCTTTATCCAGGAGCTCGTTGAGGGCAGTGGATTTATCTTTTCACTGAGCTCCCTGAGGCAGGGTCATGTATCTTCATGAGACTGGGGCTCCCTGAGGGCAAGACTGTGTCTCTTCCCTGTACTGGGGTTCCTTGCAGACAGGGCTCTGTCTCTTCCCTCAGACTGGGTCTCCTTGAGGACAGGGCTGTGTCTCCTCTCTTCATCTTTTCCCCTTTGCCCCACCTTAGTATCTAAGAAGGAACTCCTCATTTGGGGGGTGGAGACTGGCTGGTACTGTGAACCCCCAGGACATGCTTCCTCCCTGCCCTTTCTTCTGCCTGTTGACCTTGGCTTTTCAGGAAATCAAGAAAACAAGTGCCTCAGAGACGCCTGAAGGGCTCTGTCAGGTCAGCCAGTCCCCTGCTGTAGCTCTGTCCTGCTCAGAGCCTTTCAAAGACCTCAGTCCTCAAGCCCTGCCTGCTCTCAAGGATCCCCTCCCTTCCCTTTCTTTTCCTTTGCGTATAGCTTTTCTGTCCTACTGACGTCTGTGAAGAGACACCGTGGATGGCATAAATAATAGATTACTAATTTGGAATGTCTCCACTGAATGAGACTCGCCACCCAGTGAGGACACACGTTATGTAACCAGCAAATTACCGTGACATCAGAGGCGGCGTGTCTGCTGAGGAGTGTAAGATCAGAGGAGTGAGATGAGCAGGCAGGAAGGCCACTTGGCAGGAGGGTCTGTGGGGAGCCAGGCTCTGGGATGGTTGTTTTCAGCTGCCTTCTCTCATGGAAGTCTCACAGAGACCAGAGGGAAGATGCTGGAACCCGCTGTGGAGGGAGGATGTGCTGGCGGAGGTTAGAGCCAACCCAGCACTAAGGCCTGCTGAGTTCCTGGCGTCCCGCCTGTACCTAGCTCGTGGTGACCCCTGATGTCTCCCCATCAGGTAAGTAGGTTGGGACGGTGCCGCTGAAGGCCTGGTGGAAAAGGTATCCCACAGGAAACAAAAATAGGAAAATCAGACTTAGAAGCGGTCACCTCTGGAGGAGGAAGCCCCTGGCCATTCCCTCAGGCAACACTGGTTTTTCCATCAAGGCTCTCGCAAGGTGAGCTGTGGCCCCAAGTAGATCACCCAGTGTGTCCATGTCATCTCTAGCATCCATGACAGGGAATCCC
Organism: Crocuta crocuta; assembly: GCF_008692635.1. Classification (NCBI taxonomy): domain Eukaryota; kingdom Metazoa; phylum Chordata; class Mammalia; order Carnivora; family Hyaenidae; genus Crocuta; species Crocuta crocuta. The sequence goes on from NW_027530179.1 coordinate 7,763,581, forward strand.
AGGCCACTCTAGTCTGAGGGGGCAGACATAGCCCTGCCCTCAGGGAGCCCCAGTCTGAGGGGGAACACAGCCCTGCCTCAGGGACCCCAGTCTGAGGGGGAGACACAGCCCTGCCTCAGGGAGCCCCAGTCTGAGGGGGGAGACACAGCCCTGCCCTCAGGGAGCCCCAGTCTGAAGGGAGACAGAGCCCTGCCCTCAGAGAGCCCCAGTCTGAGGGGGGAGACACAGCCCTGCCCTCAGGGAGTCCCAGTCTGAAGGGAGACAGAGCCCTGCCCTCAGGGAGCCCCAGTCTGAGGGGAGAGACACAGCCCTGCCTCAGGGAGCCCCAGGCGGAGGGGAGACACAGCCCTGCCTCAGGGAGTCCCAGTCTGAGGGAAGACACNAGCCCTGCCCCGGGGAGCCCCAGTCTGAGGGGAGACACAGCCCTGCCTCAGGGAGTCCCAGTCTGAGGGAAGACACAGCCCTGCCCTCAAGGAACCCCAGTCTGAGGGGGGAGACACAGCCCTGCCTCAGGGAGCCCCAGTCTGAGGGGAGACACAGCCCTGCCCTCAGGGAGCCCCAGTCTGAGGGGGAGACACAGCCCTCCCTCAGGGAGCCCCAGTCGGAGGGGAGAGACAGCCCTGCCCTCAGGGAGCCCCAGTCTGAGGGGAGACACAGTCTTGCCCTCAGGAAGCCCCAGTCTGAGGGGGGAGGCACAGCTCTGCCCTCAGGGAGTCCTAGTCTCTTGAAGACACAGGACCCTGCCTTAGGGACCTCAGTGAAAAGATAACCCCCCTGCCTCAGGTTGCTGAACTCTGATGGAGGGGATACAGCGGCTGGTCCTAGGCACACCTCAGTCTGAGGGAAACGGAAAATCTAGAGAACAACTGAAGAGCGCTCACACATGCCAAGCCACATTTGCCAAGCAGTGTTTTACCGTCTGAGCCCTGGACCCTGGAGAGAGACACACAGCAAAGGCAGGGTCCAGGCAGAGGACTGGCAGGGCTGCAGCCCCCCCCCCTCCAGCCCCCGCCACCCCAGCCCTGCAACACACCCCTCCTCCGCAGCCCCTCCCAACTTTAAGGCTCGGGCTAAATTCTGGCAGCATGTGGTTACAGACCCTTCAGCAAGCAATTAGTATTCTAAACATGAAATTAATTTGTCCTACACATATGAGAACTTAGTAATTTGTTTCACTTTTATTTTATTGTCAGATAGGATTCATTTTCTACATGATTTTATGGTTGGATAGGATTCATTAGGAATTTTCCCCCAACTACTTCTCTCTTTAAAAAAAAAAAATCCCTCTTCATCTGCAAAGCCAGTGGCGGAGCAGGCCTTCACTATTTCTTTGACTACTCCTCATAAGTACCCATTCCCACACCCATAGCCCCGGGTTCTGCTCCTCTGTCTCACTGTAATTTCCAGCTCGGAAGAGCCAGGTACTGAAATGGAGATAAATCTCTCTGGAAGCTCCTGCAATGGGACCTTTGATAATAGAGTGGTGGGGACAGTTAATGGCTCCGAGGCTCCTCCGTGTTATTTACTGACGTTGCGATCCACTCTCTAAGAATAACAACTCCAATTTATTTAGCACCCGCCCCAGTCACTTCACTTTGTTGCCCGCTCTGGCTTCCACCTCTGCCCTGGCCCTCCTCATCACAAGGCCACTGACAACTGACCTTCCAAGGGCATGCTCGGCCTGTCTGCATGGGACTCCTAAATGCCAACCCCAGCCTATAGAGCGAGACTTCTCCAGCCCTGATCCACAGGCTCTCCCTTACCTTGTGTCCTGCTCACTGAATTTCATTTGTACCCTCAGAATTGGGTCCCTGCATATCTCCTCTCTTGTCATACAACTGGGCTTCGTCTCCCCCTCAGACTGGGGCTCCCTGAGGCAGGGCTGTGTCTCCCTCCTTAGTCTGGGGCTCCTTGAGAGCAGGGCTGTGTCTCTCCCCTCAGACTGGGGCTCCCTGAGGGCAAGGCTGTGTCTCCCCTCAGACTGGGGCTCCCTGAGGCAGGGCTGTGTCTCCCTCCTTAGTCTGGGGCTCCTTGAGAGCAGGGCTGTGTCTCTCCCCTCAGACTGGGGCTCCCTGAGGGCAAGGCTGTGTCTCCCCTCAGACTGGGGCTCCCTGAGGCAGGGCTGTGTCTCCCCTCAGACTGGGGCTCCCTGAGGGCAGGGCTGTGTCTCCCCCCTCAGACTGGGCTCCCTGAGGCAGGGCTGTGTCTCCCCTCAGACTGGGGCTCCCTGAGGGCAGGGCTGTGTCTCCCCCCTCAGACTGGGCTCCCTGAGGCAGGGCTGTGTCTCCCCTCAGACTGGGGCTCCCTGAGGGCAGGGCTGTGTCTCCCCCCTCAGACTGGGCTCCCTGAGGCAGGGCTGTGTCTCCCCTCAGACTGGGGCTCCCTGAGGGCAGGGCTGTGTCTCCCCCCTCAGACTGGGCTCCCTGAGGCAGGGCTGTGTCTCCCCTCAGACTGGGGCTCCCTGAGGGCAGGGCTGTGTCTCCCCCCTCAGACTGGGCTCCCTGAGGCAGGGCTGTGTCTCCCCTCAGACTGGGGCTCCCTGAGGGCAGGGCTGTGTCTCCCCCCTCAGACTGGGCTCCCTGAGGCAGGGCTGTGTCTCCCCTCAGACTGGGGCTCCCTGAGGGCAGGGCTGTGTCTCCCCCCTCAGACTGGGCTCCCTGAGGCAGGGCTGTGTCTCCCCTCAGACTGGGGCTCCCTGAGGGCAGGGCTGTGTCTCCCCCCTCAGACTGGGCTCCCTGAGGCAGGGCTGTGTCTCCCCTCAGACTGGGGCTCCCTGAGGGCAGGGCTGTGTCTCCCCCCTCAGACTGGGCTCCCTGAGGCAGGGCTGTGTCTCCCCTCAGACTGGGGCTCCCTGAGGGCAGGGCTGTGTCTCCCCCCTCAGACTGGGCTCCCTGAGGCAGGGCTGTGTCTCCCCTCAGACTGGGGCTCCCTGAGGGCAGGGCTGTGTCTCCCCCCTCAGACTGGGCTCCCTGAGGCAGGGCTGTGTCTCCCCTCAGACTGGGGCTCCCTGAGGGCAGGGCTGTGTCTCCCCCCTCAGACTGGGCTCCCTGAGGCAGGGCTGTGTCTCCCCTCAGACTGGGGCTCCCTGAGGGCAGGGCTGTGTCTCCCCCCTCAGACTGGGCTCCCTGAGGCAGGGCTGTGTCTCCCCTCAGACTGGGGCTCCCTGAGGGCAGGGCTGTGTCTCCCCCCTCAGACTGGGCTCCCTGAGGCAGGGCTGTGTCTCCCCTCAGACTGGGGCTCCCTGAGGGCAGGGCTGTGTCTCCCCCCTCAGACTGGGCTCCCTGAGGCAGGGCTGTGTCTCCCCTCAGACTGGGGCTCCCTGAGGGCAGGGCTGTGTCTCCCCCCTCAGACTGGGCTCCCTGAGGCAGGGCTGTGTCTCCCCTCAGACTGGGGCTCCCTGAGGCAGGGCTGTGTCTCCCCCTCGGACTGGGGCTCCCTGAGAGCAGGACTGTGTCTCTCCCCTTAGATTGGGGCTCCCCGACAGAAGAGTATATCTCCCCTCAGATTAAGGATGGCATATGAATGTCCCCCATCAAGCTGAGGATTTCCCAAGGGAAGGAATCTTGAGGAAAAGCACAAACTCTTTTCTCTGAAAAATGAACAGATACACAACATGTGCCTCAGGGATTCATAGACCACAGGCTGGTTCCCTGACTCTCTCCAGATAGAGAAGCCTGGAGTACAGACACACTGTAATTGAGGTAAGTCTTGTGTGAGGTAATATGAAGACCATCGTGCTTTCCTTTGCCTTTTTTTTTTTTTTTTTTGTCCCTAATGCCTCATGGTATGAAACGTGAGTTAATTCCCAATGATCTACAATGAGTGATGATATTAGTGGATCATCTGTTGAATGCTTTAAAAAAATCCAGAGATTGTCTGTCCTGTTCTCAGAAACTCCTGAGTCACTTGCTCCCGCTTGGGTGGTGCCTGTTCAGAAGATGCTTGGCTCTTGCCCTGGTGGCCGAAGCTAATAGCGGTGATACCTTTACATTTAGGATTCTGTGTCTCCCCCTCTCTCTCTTTGCTCCTCCCCTGTTTGTGCTCTGTCTCTCAAAACTAAATAAATGTAAAAAAGTTTTATTTAGGGTTTATTTATTTTTGAGAGAGAGAGAGACAGAGAGCAAGTGGGGGAGGGGCAGAGAGAGAAACACAGAATCAGGCTCCAGACTCTGAGCTGTTAGCACAGAGCCCAGCGCGGGGCTCGAACTCATGAGCCATGAGATGGTGACGTGAGCCAAAGTCAGACGCTTATCTGACTGAGCCACCTCAGGCGCCCCTAAAAATTTTTTTTTTTTTTTTTTTAATTTCTAGGAGAGAGAGAGACAGCGTGAGCAGGGGAGGGTCAGAGAGAGAGGGAGTCACAGACTCTGAAACAGTCTCCAGGCTCTGAGCTGGCAGTCAGCACAGAGCCCGATGCAGGGCTCGAACCCACGAACCGAGAGATCATGACCTAAGCGAAAGTCAGATGCTCAACCGACTAAGCCACCCAGGCGCCCCCTAAAAAATTTTTTTAAAGTTCTGTGGAGCTTATCCTGGCTTTGGTAGCCCTTCAGTTAATACTAGCTGTGTAGCTTTCAAGTGGTGTCACACCTTCCCTGGGCTCGGTCTCCCAGCTATCCAAGGAGACATTTAGACTAATTCAGTGGCACTGAAAGCCCCCATGTGTGACATGCTGGGGTCTGTGCACCTCCCTGCCTTAGGGTGAATAGCGGGTATTGTAGGGAGGGGGCGTCTCTCCCTGCTCACCTCTAGGCCTCTCATAGTTTTCATCCTTCTGATGACCCTTGCACCCTGGGAATGCCAAGACCGTGAGCCTCTGTCTCAGGGAGACAGACTAATGACTACGATGTCAGGCTGGTCCTTGAGGCCAAGGCCTGTGAATTTGCAGTGCTGGCGCCCTGTGCTTGATACAGTGCCTGGCATGTTGCTCGTGTCCAATAACAGCTGATGAATGAATAAATCGATGGATGAATGAATAAACACACCCCCCTCCCACCCTGCCCCCGTTCCCCACTCCAACCCCCTGATCTAAAAGGTAACAGCCTCCCTTCTGCCATGTCCTTTTGCATCAGCGGCTGAAAGCCTTGCACGGGCAATTACAGATGTGGCCCCCTTCCCACGCCACTAGCTGTTTTCACTGCTCCCCACTTTTCCTCATCACCACACTTTGCTGCCCCCACCCTTCCTCTAGCTCTTGCGGTGCCCCATCAGGTGGGAGAGTTCTTCCACAGAGAAAGAGTCTCTAGAAGGGAGCCTGCCCTCCAGGCGTCTGCTCAGGGGTCTGGAGGGAGACGGCATAGCTGAGCAGGTGTGAGCCACTGCAGCTAAGACTCCAGGACTCCCCAGCCCAGAGCCTGGGCTAGAGTATAATTACCCCCCATTAACATGTTACGCTTTCCTTTATGGGAGGAAGGCCCCTCTTTTCCTTAAATAATGAAGAGTTAGGAGGACATAGTGCCCAGAAGTAGCTGGGCTGAAACGTGACTGTTTCACGTTTAATTCAACTCGCTCTCATAAATGTTTACCATTGCCTCTGATGGTGTCCAGGAAAGATAGACAGAAAGGAGGAAGGAAGTGGGATGAGAGCAAGGAGAAGGAGGAAGAGGAGGAGGGAGGGAGGGACACACAATGAGAAAAGGGCCAATAGCAGGACAGCAAGATGGAAACCAGCCTGAAACCCCCCACTCCCTCTCAAGCAAAGTGGAATCTCCATGATCCATGCATACTCCCCCAGGCCTGCTCCTCACTCTGGTTGGTGGGGCTGTATTTCTAACGTTTCTAATTCTTGTCCTTCCTGACCCACCCACATCAGCACCTCCATGCTGTCAGCCCACTTGCCTGTGGGAGGGGGTCCTTCCTGAGTGGGGCGCTGTGGCTCTCCGCCTGAGGTGGGCATCTCCTTGCCCCCTGAGTCTCGGAATCCCCCGTGTGTTGGGTCAATCGAGCCACAAGTGACAAGCAGATGTCACAGGGGTGGCCATTTGATCACTATGGGCCGCCCTTTTACAACTCTTTTTGGAAATTCAATCATCACCTCTGTTCAGGGCAGCTGTGTGTGTGTGTGTGTGTGTGTGTGTGTGTGTGTGTGTATGTGTGTGTGTGTGTGTGTGTGTGTGTTCTCAGCCCAGCCTCTCTGGTCTCCCCTCTCTGCTGCCACCCCTCTTTGCTAGCCATAATTACAGCAATTTAGAAGGCTCGCTTAAGATTGCAGAGGAAACCTATCAATATTTCACTTAAGAACGGATTTCTGTCGGATGGTATCAGAGTCTATAAATGAGAAATATGAGACTTGTTCTCAGGTAGCCTTACACACACACACATGCACGCACACACACACACCTCCGATGAATTATTAACATGCGATTTCCTTTCTGTCTCAGGCACTGGGAAGAGCTGAGGGCTTTATTCAACTACAGTCAGAGAGGAGTGTTTCTACTGAAGCTATTTGCCTAAAACACATTCAGATAAACCCCCAAGAACCATGGCTCAGTGTGCTAGGATTTCCTGTTGGTGAGGAACTAGCACCCCCGGCTGCTCTGTGCACCTCCAAATCCAGGTTTGTTGGAGAGAAAAAGCTGTTTTCCCCAGCCAAGAGGACAGGGTCACCAACAGGCTGGTAAGGCAATGTCTCTGCTGGGGGGGAGGAGGGAACTGGGCTCAGGATCCCTCTCGCTCCCCGTCCTTGTCATCCTCTCCTTCTAGAGGGATCCAGAGCTACAGGCTCTCACTCTCCTCCGTGCTTCTTCAGCCTTGGGATCTGCAAGTACCCTGATGCATTTAGCATTGGGAATAATTTGTCATAGTGCAATGAACATGTGCTTTTTGATCAGACACACCCAAGCCACTTGCTATCTATGAAAACTGGGCAAGTCACACCTCTCTGAACCTCAGTTTCCCCAACTCCAAATGAGGAAACAGTTGGACCCATCTCACTGGATTGGTGATGGAAAATATAAAGCTCCTACAATGAAAGGCTCCAGAGTGACCACTTGGCTAGTGGAGATGACAGTGTGAGTTCTCGGCGTGGTTCTGGGTGCCCCCCTTTAAAAGAACATTGACGAACTCAGTTTGTCCAGAGAGGGGTGACTAAGGTACTGAATGGTTGGAAAATCATGGAAGTGTAAGAGCAAATAGAAGGCACTGGAAGCATTTAGCCTAGAGAAGTTATGTCTTGTTGTCATCTTTAAGTACATCTTCAACATCTTCTTGTTGAAGAAGGATCAGAGGTATTATGTGAAGTCCCCCTGGAGAAATAGAAATTACAGGAAAATTTAGGTTAATGTAAAGAATATTTTAAGCATCAGAAGTGTGTGACAATGGAATAGATAATACAGATGGTACTGAATCCCCACCACTGACCATTTTCAAGAGCGGCTGAACAACCAGTTGGTGGGGAAGGAGTGGAGGTGATTCAGCACTCCCAACTGAAGACCCTATGACTTCCTGCCAGCTAGTCTCCAGTTCCCTGGGGAGGGAGCTTTATTAGAGAAATAATCCTCTCCTCTCTCCATTGAGTCTCTCATTGTCTTTGGGAGGAGGTAATTTCTCTGTCGGCAAATTTGGGGGGGAATCTGATTGTTCTCCACTTTGAGGGTCTTCCTGCTGACAGAAGACACAGATTTTCTGCTCCTCCCCACCACAGGATCGGGGTAGGACAGCAGGTGCCATCTCTGCCCAAGACTCACTGAGCCTTGTCAAAATCATGAGATGTTAGCAAGCCCACCCTACCTAATGTAATGGTACAATCTCCACAGTTGCAGTGGTATTAAAGATATTTTGGGGGGCGCCTGGGTGGCTTAGTCACTGGTTAAGCGTCCGACTTTCGCTTAGGTCATGATCTCGCGGTTCGTGGGTTCGGGCCCCGCGTCGGGCTCTGTGCTGACTGCCAGCTCAGAGCCTGGAGCCTGTTTCAGTCTGTGACTCCCTCTCTCTCTGACCCTCCCCTGCTCACTCTGTCTCTGTCTCTCTCCTAGAAATAAATAAAACATTTATAAAAAAAAAAAAAGATATTTTGGTCTCCAGCTGCTTGGCTCCATTATCTATTTCTTAGAAAGCTCTGAACTGGGTGTGGAAGAAGGGCTATATTAGAGACCCCCACGATCCTAATATAGTTCAACTTCCTAATGGCCAATGACCATTTGCTTTCAGATCTACTCCCTGCTCTCTGCATGCTACATTTCCTAGCCTCTTGCCAGGGTCAGCCAATGAGAGCAACAGAGGGAGACTGCAGGAACACAAAAGTGAGAGGCCAAGGTATTTCTCCCTCTTTGTCCTGCTCCAATGGGTGTCTTGAGGGTGGCTGAACTTCCAGCATGGCTCCAGCCTCTGCCAAACAGCCTCGCCATGTGGTTTCTGATACCAGCACCTCCTATCCCCTGTCCTAAGGGTCATAGTGACTTCCTGCTGGTTGCTTCCCCTTCCTTTTTTAGTTTCTCAGTTCTTCCAACACTCATGTAACCAGTTTCTTATATTCCTGACCTCTGTTGGGAATATCTAAAGTCATTTAAATTTTCATGAGTGAATCCTCCGCTTGGGGAATTTATGTGACTGATTCCCTCGAGGGCATGCTTCTTGAAGGCCCCCATATGATTCACAGTTCCTCGGGGATCCATCCAAACCTCAGGCACCTTACTTCTAGGCCCCAGAGTCCTGGGTGTCCCTGCATGGGCTCCATCTATAGTCAAGATGAGGGCAGAGTGTTAGCAGTCTATGGCATGGGCTTTCCTTGCCCAAGAAGTCAGTCACTGGGTGCTCATATAGTGGGGGGTGGGGGGGGAGGCTGAGGGTACAACAGTCCATTGTTGGAGGCAATCTTTGACCTGGGTTGACTTCTCCATAATGGGGAGGAGCAAAAAATATGTGCTTTCTGTCAGCAGGAAGATCCCTAAAGTGAAAAACACTCGGAACTTCTCCCAAACTTACCCAGCATGTTCCATTCCAGATTGTCAGCTCCCACTTCTCCACTCCTGCCTCACTTAGATTCAGCTCACCAAACCTTCCTGCATCTTGGCTTGTGAGTGGTCTGGTCCAGACCATCTGCTCCATGTGCCCCTGCCCTGTGGGGCAGTCCTGGCTCTAGGGCTCCAGGATCTTTAGCCTGTATCCATCCCTGACTACACCTGCAGATGACAGGCCTTGTTAGAGACAGGTCTCTTGAGTCTCCACAGGTGCCTCGCAGCTGCTAGTGCCCATCGGCAAGCCCCCCTCTGTCCGAGGACACTGCCAGAAACGTAGCAGCATCTGTATCTCTTTTCCACGGGCCCGGAAATGGGGCAAGCCTGGGGCTGCAGACATGGAAGCAGGCGCCACAGGAAATCTGTTGTACCAGCTTCATTCTGCATCATTGTCTGCCCATAAGCAACCTTGAGAAGTTGATTTAGAGTTTGCTTGCCTGAAGAAAGAAGTGGATGACTTAATAAATTCTCTCTGAGATTATTGCCTGAGCACCGTGAAAGGACCTAAGGGTATCAGTCTACAAATGAATCTCTATCATAACCATCACTATTGCCATCCCCATCTCTGTGATGGCAATAAACTCTATCATCACCACCATCACCTCCATCACCGCTCCCGCCTCCATCCCCATCCAGACCCCCTCCTGTCTCTATTACTGCCACCATTCTGGTGATCACTATCACCATGAACACCATTATCCAAATCTACCCTAGGACAGCACCAACCAGCACATGCCACACACCATCTATGGCCAAGTACCATAGGGCCAAGGACCCAGTGACATGGGGGCTCTCACCAGAGACAATCCTACCTACATAGGAACCCTGCACAGGGCAGCAACACTAAGCCAAGATAAAGGAACAAAGAAGGGTTATTTCTGCACAGGACATTTTGATTGTTGGAGGAGCATTAGTTAAAGGGATGGGAGGGGAAATCCACCACTGGGAAGGGAGTAGCCAGAGGAGGTAGCAGACCCTGTGCCTGGAATTAGTGAAGGGACCCTAGGAACTACATGGGGAATCAGTCAGTGTGGCTGGAACGTAGGAGATAACAGTGGGTTGTACTGGCTGATGTGCTCCTGCCTTTGGATAGTCTGCTAACCATCCAATTTCCCTGGGAAGAGGCTGAATGGGGTGGTGAGAAAGAGGAAGGAAGCCTCTCAAGAGTGGGAGCTGCCCTTGGTGCCCTCCTGTTGAGCACAAACAATTTCACAGGGTATCAACATCAGACAAGGCCACCTATGACCATGACAGATCAACACAAAACCAAGTCTATTCCGCAATCATGTCTGGATGCAGAAAGAGCACAAGCATTGTCCAGACCATAAATGCCAAATACCCCTCCCCCAGCCGGTTACAGCTTTAGCCTTGTTCCAGGCTGTCCCGCCTGTAGATCAAGTTGATACCCAATTGTAGAATTCTCCCTGCTTTCTGACAGCATTCAATCCTGGGCAAACCGCTGTCTCCTTAGATCCTCCCCAAAATCACCTAACTGAAGACCAAGCCCTAGAACTGCTTCTCTTCAGCTCTGTCTTCTTCCCCAGATGCCCCACAGTCCCCATGGTACATGGTCTTCCTGACTGCAACAAGTGAAAAACTCTTGGCTCCCTTAGTGCCATGTTCCTGGAGGTCTTTGGCTGAAGGGCATTGACAGAGGTGTGGGAGGGCATTACTTCTAGTGCCTCTGAAAAGTTTACTATTCCCCCCCCCCATAGGGGTCTTCCTCTCTCCTGGAAGGATATAGGGGGTGATCAGGGTGTGGTGCAGTCAGGAAGCCTGAGCACCTCTTTCTGGCCACTTTTCCAGCCAATCATCCTGATAAGGGAACAAGAAAGTGCTGATCAGTGGGTCATCACATTCCCCTGAGCTTCTTGGTGAAATGCAGGATCCTGGATCTTACTCCCAGGGACCTCCAAACAAAAGACCTGAAGTCCATTATTTTAACAAGCTCCTCAGATGGAACTTGGTTAGCAAAGTTTGAGAACCTGTCACTCTGTGGGTCTTCAAGTTCACCGAAGACTCAAAATTGGGGCTGGCAGGGCTGGGCTCTATGGATTTCCCCAGAAAGAACTAAAACACACCCCCAACCCTGGAAGTCATATATTTCCTGGCCCCCTGTGCTGTCTCTATCCCATTCTGGAAAGGCCACACAGTATCAGGTCCTCTCTGCCTCCCTAATGGGGGGCCCACACCTTCTTGTAGAGGTCAAGGCACAAAGCTGCTCAATAACGTTCAAGGTAAAGGCATCGGCCTCCAGTAAAATGTGTCTCAAAAGGGACTCACATTTCATATCTTGAAGTGAATGAAAATGTTAATCAATAGATCCATCATCTTGGCCCCTGTGTCTCTGAGCTGCAGATGCAGAGAACACAAACCAATAATGGTGTTTAAACACACACACATGCACATGCACACACATACACACGTACACACATGCACATGCACACACATATGTGCTCAAGCATACACACACACACACACACACACACACACACACAGTTGTCCCCACACAGAGGCTGAACAGGCAGGCAGCTCTCTTATAGTCAAAGTCTTGCATAGCCTCCATACTCTCCCACCCTGTCCTCACTGGCCCACTGTCTTCCATGAGGACCCCTGGCTTGGGTGAGGTCTCATGGTCAGACTGCTTTGGATGCATCCCTGGCTGCTCCACCCAAAACTTAGACTCTGCTTTATGGAGCCACAGGCCCAGGAACACCTCCTTCCTTGTTTAATCTCCTTTCCACCCTGAGTTATCTCCAACAATCTGGGCCCCAGGTCACAGCCTTGCAGCTCGGAGCAGATGCTAAAGTGGGTTATGACTTTGGGGATGTTGGGATGGGGGCATGTATTTTGCATGGAGAAGAATGTGACTTGGAGGGATCCAGAGGGTAGAATGTTACAGCCCCCCCAAAATCATACATTGAAGCCCTAACCCTCATGACCTTGGAATGTGGGCCTATCTGCAGAGAAGGCCTCTAACAAGGTAACTGAATAAGGATGGAGCTTTTAGGGTGGGTCCTACCTAATCTGAGTGGTGCCCTTATATAAAGAGGAGGTTAGGCCATACAGAAAGACACCAGAGACAGTGAACTGTGTCCCGCCACCCCCACCCCCTCCTGATCTCTCTCCACCTTTATGTATCCTTGGCAGTTTGGGCCCTGAGCCACAGCCCTGCAGCTCATACTTGGATGGAAGAAAGCTACTTCATCACACATGTGAAGCCTTGGTGGGGCCACATCACACAGCCAACTGTTGTCCAGTAGCCAGAGTGTCCCTCAGTGTACGTGCATCCAACCAGTCACCCCTGACGCTGTCACGTGCCTCCCACTCCTCCCTCCGCCAGCCAGCCCAGTGCTGAATCGGACGTGTAGAGCAGCAGGGCAGAGCTGGGCAGAGCTGGAGGTCCTGTGCGAGCCCTGGCCCTGTCCATTCTAATTCTGCAAGACTAGGTTAGTAAGGAGACTCTCTGAGCCTCAGTTTCCACACTGGCCAGAAGGGAATACTACCATCTCTATCCCCACAGTGTTGCCATGATAACAAACGTGAAGTTATCAGCTACTCGGGCTCCTCTCTTGCATCATGCCAGGCTTGCCTGACACCTCCCGGCACAGCACTGTGCTCTATGCCACGTCCTCTGCTCCTTCTCGGCCACCTTTCTCGTATTCTTATTGTCCTCCCTGCAGACACTGCAGTGAGAGCTTTATCTCCGTGCCTGGTTCCCTTGCTTCTGAAAGCTCTTCTGCCTCCCTCCCCCCCTCCAGCCTTACATGCTGGGTGCTGCTGTCTGGCCTAATATCTAGCACACATCACGTCAGTACCAGAGTCACGGAGCAGTAGCAATCACACACTTCCTGTCTCTTCCACCAGGGGGCGCTCCTTGAAGACAGAGGCAAACTCTTCCCTCCTCGCACCTGCTCCAGACCCAGCTGCGCTCAACGCGCATGCTCGGGGTTGCTGGTAGCCGCTGAAGTACCCCCAGACCTGGAAGGGACTGGCAGTCCCACGGGTGGCAATGCTCCATTCGGCGTGGACATTCGTTGTCTCTGTTTTCAGACGGACTCTTAACTTCTGATCCTAACACTACCGAGCACCTCAGTTTATTAAGAGAAACGGGGGAATTGGAGTAGTCTGGAAGCAAAGATGACCCTAGACTCTTATTCAAGTATTTCCAGCCTGTACCTGGAGAAGAGGCACGCAAACACTCGCAGCTGGCTGTTTCCGTTCGCCTGTGCTTGGGGGAAGGTGTCACCACTGCCTTTCTCGCTTGTTCCACTCACAACTCCACCCGGACCTGAAGAACATGTGTATCTTGGATGCAGGAAAGTAAGGAGTGTGATTATGCGGGGACTCCTGAATGATTTCCCGAAAAGAGGGATTAAAGGGAAAGACCTGATCACCAGATTGGAACTTATGGGAACCTCTCCTTTCTCCGTCTTGATAAAGCAGGTGAAGGGGCTTAGTACCATGAGCAGGACAAATCCTGCTCTGCCCTCTCCTTCATACTGCACTGATGTGAACAGCTGCTCTACTCCTCTGAGCCTCAGTTTCTTCACCTGGAAAATGGGGTTGTTATGGGGATGATGCATGGTAACTCATGAAAGTGGCTGAGGTCTTCAATAAATGGTAGTCAAAGCAAGTGATGTCCTTCAATTTTTCCAGGCAAGCAAGAAAAGACCTACCCCCACAGCCACCACCTCTGTGCCAGGGCACAGAGCTTCGGGGTACCAAAGACTCCTTCCTGCACCCCCTCCCCAGGCCACCAGGTCCCGATGATGGTTCTGGGTTGGTGCCCTGCAGTTTGCTGAACCCTGCGTTTTTGACAGGCAGCCCTAGGAACCCAGAGACTCTGCATGGAAGGCGCCTAATTTATCACTACTGTAATGGTTCCAGAAGCAGCAGCCGTGCCGCGCTGGGCTACGGGAGTCGTTCTGCAGCTGCCCATGCACATTCACCCAACAACCTCCACCCCAAGCTGCCTGACTGGGGGAAAACCAGACCTGGAGAGGGACAGCTGAAGTCCTCTGGCTTCCAGAGATATGGGTAGATCCATGTGGCCTTCCTCCTATGGCTCTGTGCTTCTGACCTCTTCCCCTGCTAAGAACCCCAATGCAGGCAGGAATTTCATGCACACCACAGTGAGGACTGAGGAAGAGAACTGTATTCAGAGCGAGGAAACCAAGAGTCTGTGCTACCCGTATGCACTGTGTGCCCAGGGTAAGCCTCTACCTTTTTAAGCCTCGGTTTCTTTATCTGTGAAATGGGGACAGTAGGCCCATCCTGGCTAGCACATAGGACTGAAGTATTTTACTTAATACATGTGAATTGCTTTAGATGCTAGACCAAACAATAAATGAATGCCTGGAGGTTTGTTTCCACTTCTTGGAAGGCCCCTTGGAAGGCACAATGGATGGAGACAAAGTGCCCTCTGGCTCCTCCCTGTGGACCTTTCTGAGCAATACATCACCCCAGCTGCACCCACATTATCTTGATGGATGAGTCTAGGGTGGGGATTCCTATGCATGGAGCAATGGAGGCCTGGGGGGCAGGGCTGCCTGGTTCCATCATGGGAACCCAATCTGTATAAGCAGCATGTCAGGGAGAACAGGATGCTCCAGCCTCAGAGAAGTTTCCACGATTCAGAGCACCTGACTCTCACCCCCATCTCCACAATCAGACCTGAATTTTATGGGCAGAGCCCATTTTGAGGACTGAGAGAAGATCCCCAGGTGCCTGGAGATTCTACTGTAGCTGTGGGCCCTTCTGCTTTGGCTGGGGGACATGGCCCACTTTCTGAACCTCCTGGTCCAGATGGAAAGGCTCCGGGTTTGGGAGATCTTCACATGAGTCCAGAGAAGAAGTAGCTAGAGACACCTGCCAAGTGGTTGCAGGTAAATGGTCCTTTGAGGTGAGGCAGCTGCCAGGGGAAGGGTATTTGGGAGGCTCTGTGTCCTCACCCGTGAGCCCCTCTCAGGAGAATCAGCTCCACACCCACTTCCTGAGCTATGGATATAAGCTGAAGCATGATCTCCAGATATGAGTAGCTGGGGATCAGAGGACACTTTTGTGGACTCTGCAAAAGGCACACCGTGCCTCTGTGACTCAGTTGATTTCATTGGGGCACATTTTCCCCCCGGAATGGTCTTCCCTACCTCTTCAGGACTCAGCGTTCCCTTTTGAGAAGAGTCTTCAGGTCTCCCTTTGCCCTGAGAAGAGAAAGCTTGAAGGTAAAATGATGATCAATATAATAAGAATGCTTTCAAGCAAAGGTACTAGGAAAGTGAATCCATCCCTCCTTTTAGCAGGGAAAACTAGCATTTATACAGTGTTTACCACCTGCCTGGCTCTGTCCTACTGGCTTTTCATATATTACCCATATCAGTCCTATGAGATTTTCCCATCTATAGATGGGAAACTTAAGGCCCAGAAAAGTTAATAAGAGACTTACCCAAGGTGTCACAATTGCTAAGTAGTAGCTGGCATTCAAACCCAAATAGCCTGACTCTTGAGCCTGGGCTCTTAACCTCCAGCTCTTCTATCTCTTGCAGTCCTGGCTATGTTCTAGCTGCTTCTATGTCCATGTCTCATGCTGGAAGGCGAGCTCATGGGGCAGGAATCTGGCTTATTCTTCTTTGTCCCCTCCAACTCCCCTGGCATAAACCCTGGCACATACCAGCTCCCATGAACCATTTGTGACATAAATAAATGAATAAAGGGCATGGTGACAGGTGCCAATGAAAAGATATTTGGAGTCTAGATCAAGGGGGATCCCAAAGGCCTGGCATTTGCGAAGACAGTAGAGGTCTCAAGCAGGACAGTCTCTGTTGAGGTGTGCTCACTCTGTTAACACTGTTTGGGCATGTGCTCATTGGAGTCACGAGATGCAGCAGCGTTAACCTGAGATCCAACTAGAATTTTTGTGTTTTTAGAACCTTTACCACCAAAGTACCACAGGAAAGGACATTGCAGCAGTGTCTTTAGGGGCAAATGAGATTTATACACCACCCATCCTCCCCACCCCCACCACTGTCAGACTATTCTGAGACCCATTCTGCTTTGTATTGTCATTACGACCACTAGTATTATCACTAACCCCTAACTATAGTTTTCCCCCGGAGGAAAAGTTACTTCACACAATGTGGCTGGAGCACTACATGTTCTAGAAGCAATTAGAACAAGCAGGGGCTGTTTACGAGGTTCACAGTTGGTGAAGAAGGAGGAGAGCCCTTTTCCTTGAGAAATCCTCCTCTTCACCAAGTCCTGGGCTGGGTGTTCGGCCTCCAGAAGGGGAGGTCTTCAGCCTGGAATGCAGTAGGGGAGGGAGCTGGGGGAGGTGGAGATGCCCTCCTGGCTGTAGGGGAAAATATCCAAGGTGGCGTGTGGCGGTGGGGAGACAGGCAGGTTTACATTGTAAGAAATAAGGAGTTAAAAGAATCATTCAGTGAGTAAAGAGAAATATCAAGAATCAAATTGCAGGGAAGATTTCAAGTAATCATAAAGGGTTTTTCAAATATATTCACTGCTAAGAGCTACAGATGTCAGGGGAGAAAATTGGTTCACTTACCAATAATAGTCACAGAGGCTGGGGGAGCAGGATGCAGACAGGGAAAGTACTTAACCAGGCTTCCTCGCCTCCTTCTCTCCTGGGACGCTTGGGGATGGGGCAGGGAGTGGCCTGTCCCTTCACTGAGAAGGGTGGCTGTGGGGGTGACAGGCAGGTGAGCAGAGCAGGCTGGGCAGGGGGAGTGGCTGGGACAGGGTGGCCCCAGCAGCCCGGCTCCAATGTGACTTCCTCTTCCCCTCCCCAACCCATGCGCAGGTTATGTGAGGTGAGGACAGGTGCCATGCTTGGCATTGAGTAGGAGGCTTGTTGTTATTGTCACCAAGAATTTATTGATGGTTTATGATGAGCAGAGCAGTCTGCCAGGTGTGTGATGGATTGGAACCATAGACACGTGGTGCTTGCCCTGCCTTTACAACCTAGCTGGGGAGGCAAGAGCCACATCCAGGGGAAAACGAGGAAGGTCGTCAGCACCATGGAGGGAGATATGGACTGAATGTGCTGGTAGGGATGCTCAGTGGCCACCACAGCAAGACCAATCAGGGAGAGCTTCAGGCGCACTCAGAGGGTGACTCTGTCCACCTACATTCTGCCACAATGCTCCCCCTTTTAGGAGCCCTCTTGGTACAGCAGGATATGGTATCAGTCACACACCTCAACCTGCCAGGAGAAAGGTCAGGGCAATGCTGTCATTACCCAGGGCAGTGGGCTGAAGCTGACTCAAATGTCTCTGAGTGCAGAGGTGGTGTTACTGGTCATTCCCACAAACATCAGGGACAAATGTCATCTCACATTGTCTAATGTAATTCTCATATAAGTTTTCTGAACCCCAGTTCCCACAGGGCGATGGGAAGAAGACCGGGTGATCCCTGCACACACAGTGGGTTATGATACAGGAGTGAAACCTGTGCTGGGGAACCCGAATCTTTTATCATGGACAATAACCATGCCTGTGCTTTGCTCCAGAAGAGATAATAATTGTATTAAACTGGATAGTAAGTATGCCTGCCTCTGTTGCAGCAAGAGATACTGTCTCCCGCTCCCAGGACTGTTTGCTACACAAGCAGCCTTGAAAAGATAATCCAGAACAAGAAGCAATCAGTTCCTCACTTGCAAGATGTGCAGAAATGCAAGACCCATGGATAACTCTCTTTGGACATTAACACACTATGGAATGCCCTGATTTATTTTAAGTATTACTATGTTTGTCTTTTCCTGCTGGGATAGATATCTCTTTTGTTTACCGATGTATCAATAATTAGAAAAGTGCCTCATACATAATAGGTGCTCAAAATGTGTTGGTTAAATGAATAAACAATTACACAAGGAAGGACAGAGTCCTTGCTTGGTATCTCCTGTCCAGGAAATTTCTTTGCCAAATCGCCAGCATTCTTTGAGAAGAAACCCTGGTTCTGAAAAAGTAACTTCGTTCTGTGTACACTGAATCAGCATGGGTCATGTGTCTCCCCTACATGTTCCCTGTGTCTCTCTGTTGCTGGCACCCAGGAGGTGGGGAAAGCGCTCAGGGAAGAGCCGGCTGGTTGTGACTTTATTCCTGCAGCGGGGAACGTCCATGCATCTCTCCTGGGCCTCCCCTCCTCTTCTCTGCCTTTCTCAGACTGGTAATTAAAAGTATCAAAGCAAAGTAGGGCTGTCTCATTACATGTCCTGTTTATGTGACTCTAATGTGCTTAGAGATGATTTGAAGCCCGCAGAAATCAGCCTCGAAGCGTCCTCTGCGTCCAGCCTGGAGCTGGCAACCTTGAGATAAGGGTATCAAGACGGGGCTGTGAATTAGTTCTAAAGTAAACCAATAATGCATTAATGTGGGTGAGGAATTAAAAATAACAGAGATGCTGCACATTTCTCTGATTAATTAGCTGTTCTAGTTAATTTTGCTTCTTGTAGAGACAAATCACAGGCCCCTAATGGGGGAGCAATTTCCTATTGGTCACTGGGGCACCAGCATGGGGCTTCAAGCCTCAGTTCTCTGGGGCCCACAGGAACCACAAGCAGTGGGGTTCCATCAAGGAGGCCGCTATGGCCACTGGGGAATTTTTCTTCACTTCCGGGCTCTCTCTTCAACCCAGGAAGGGTACACAGAGCAGAGGGAAGGATAGGGATTAGGGCCAAGAGGCCTACAGTGCCCTATTCAAGAGTTTTTGCTGATTCCTTTTTTTTAAATTTTTTTTAATTTTTTAAAATTTATTTCTAGGAGTGAAAGAGAGAGACAGCGTGAGCAGGGGAGGGTCAGAGAGAGAGGGAGTCACAGACTGAAACCGGCTCCAGGCTCTGAGCTGGCAGTCAGCACAGAGCCCGACGCGGGGCTCGAACCCACGAACCGCGAGATCATGACCTAAGTGAAAGTCAGACCCTTAACCGACTAAGCCACCCAGGCGCCCCGAGAGTTTTTGCTGATTCCTAAGGAACTGGAGGCCGAGAGCAGGGGAAGGTAAGTTTTGGGTGTGCCATTCATCTGGGGCTTATCACACAAAGCCCTGGAATCTTGTCATTTCATTCACTCATTCATTCACTCATTCACTCAACTGTGGAGTTTTTGTTGTTGTTACTGTTTTTGGTCTGTGTTTTGTCTGTTTGTTTAGCCTCTTCCACACACTGGGCTCTTGGCCAGCCTCAAGGATGCCAAAGTGAAAGCCGATGGCCTCTGTGAGGAGGAATTCCTAGCCTGGGACTAGTATAGAGCTGTTCTTGCCGTGAGGGGGCCTCTGTCCCTGTCACAGGCATTTTGGAGGTGAGGGCCAGAGCAGGGAGAGAGGTGGGCCGTCTTCACCCAGACCCCACACCTGCAGGTTGCCGTCCACATGCTCCCCACACTGCCTGGATTTAGACACCGTAGAAATGGTTTGTGATTTTTTTTTTTGTTTCTTTCTTTGTTTTCGTTTGTTTGTGAAACAGAAAAACTATTTCTTTCCAGGCAAAAAACTTCCAGAGGCTCCAAAGCTCGGCCCACTGGGGTGGGGATTTGGATACCATTTGTGTGGTCTCTCGGCCACAGACTTGCCAGTGGTCCAGGATAAGTTCATGCCCTAGTCCAAGGCACCTATTTCCTACCTTGCTTTTGCCTCCAGATATAACCCCTTCCCCAAGAAAGCATCTTCCCCATGGCTATGCCAGCAAATGAGATTCGACTGGTCACAGAAGATATATAAGGGTCCCGGGCTCCCTGTGGCTCATATGGAGAAGGCAGGGCAGGGAGGGTTCTCAGGGAACTGAGCGTGGACAATAGGAACACCTGCCCCAGGACCCTAATTCAGAGCCAGAGTAGGGGCCAGAATGTGAAGTGAAGAGGACTTATTCAGCCTCTTCCAACTTTGCCAGGCTGGATTACAGGTCTGGGCTGTCAGATCTTCCATATTTTCAAAAGTCAACTCAAATTTTTATGTGGAAAAAAAAAACCTCTTGATTTTAAAATGCTGAACTTGAATTTAAAATATTTGAACATTGCTGTGTAGGCAAACAAAATATGCCTAGGGACTGGATTCAGTCCTTGGATGTGTCAGTTAGAATTAAATGTCCAGTAGTAAGATAAAACAAACAAATAAACAAATAGCAGTGGCTTAAATAACATAGATATTTCTCTGTCCCTTCTAAGAAATCCATACATTAACCCTAGAATGCTAAAGTGTTACATGGTATCCAGGCTCCTCCTATCCTGTTCCTCTATTTTATGGCTTCTCTACCAACATGATCTCAAGGTCCAAGATGGCTGCTGGATCCCCATCCGTTATGTCTGCCTTCCAGCCAGCAGGCCAAAGGAAGGGCAGATGATCAAGTCTCCTTCCTTTTGATGACATCTTCCAGAAGTCGCACACTTTATTTCTTCTCCTATCCCATTCATCAAAACTCAGTTATATAGTTCAACCTAGTTGCAGTGAAGGCCAGGAAAAATTGTTATTCTAAACTTAAGAGGGCCATGTGCCTGACTTTAAAAAGACTAATGGAATGAGGAAATGGGAGAGTGGATTTTAAGTGACAGCTAACAGTCTTGGCCCCAGCTTGCTTTCATTTGGAGAACTGGTTGACCCAGTCTTCTCTTTGTGGTGGGGCTGGGGAGGGGGACATGGGATCTGGTCGCTTGGAGACTGCCAAGTGAAAGGACATGGCTGCTTTGGAGAAGGGTTTGCTCTCTGGTAGGGAGGTCTCTGCCAGAGTGATTTGGCCACCCTGGAGGTGTGGCTTCAGGTACTTTTTGGGGTTATTTCTTTCTTGCAGGACCAGGACTCCTTTTTTCCTCACAAACATCTCTTAGTCACCAGCAGTCAATATTTAGGCAATGCCCTCAGGACCCTCAGCCACAGCTTGGCAGGGCAGGAGTGATGCCTTAAGTCAGCTCCTGCACCAGCATGGATCTCCAAGAAAATGGGTGTCACCAATATTTTCCCACCGTGGAGTGGTAGAAGGAACTTCAATTGCACTGAGAGTAAATTCAGGTTAAAAATCAGGATCTCTTAACTGAGTCACAAGAGATATAGAAGCAGCTACTAGAAGAAAGAGTAGTATTTCTTTTCTTGTGATGATGAGACTCTGAGAGTGAAAGTCTGGAATTAGGCTTGCATGCAAACATGGCATGGAAATACCATGGCATGGAAATACCAAGAAGAATGAGGCATGGAGTGTGTCCTCCTAGTCTCACCAAAATAAGTGGAATTGGAATGGAAGCACCTGGCTCTCAAAGATACCCTCTCAGTCATTATCACCACAGTCTTCATCATTGCTTATATCATCACCACCATTATCATCATCATCACCATCATTATTATCACCATCACCATATTTACCATCATCATCACCATCATCATCATTACCATCACCATCACTATTTTCACCATCATCACCATCATCATCAGTATCATATCATCACCATCACCATTATCAACACCATCATCACCATCACCATCAGCATCATTACCATCACTATCATCACCATCATCATCACCATCACCAACATCATCACCATCGTCATCACTGATATCACCATCATTATAACTATCATCACCATCATCATCAACACCATCATCACCAGCAGCAGCAGCATTGCTATGATGGAAACTAACCATCATCACTGCTGAAGCCACTCCTTACATAATGACCACTGTCATCACTATAACCCCCCCCCCAAAATCGCACACATATTTTTGAAAAGCATTAAACAGAGTGACCAACCTCTATCTATGAACATGGGATAGCTTGTCTTTTAATATAACCATATAATTATCAGATGATAACATGTAACATTTGTTGAGGGCTTACCATGTACCAGGAACCACTCTATGAGGAAACTGAGGCACAGAGGGACCCAGAGAGAACAGCATGATATGAACGAGCATAGGGAAAACACAGAAGTCTATTCTGAGACCACAGCTGGGCTGGTAAGTGCACCACTCTGTTTCCTGGCGGGGTAAGCAGGAGGCAAGGGCCAAGGACATGTCTTCACTAACCGCTCCAGGGTGACTTGAAGAACTTTGCTGTTCTCACTCCTCTTCAGGGCCCAGACTCTGCATGGAAGACCTAAGAGCAGCCTCCCTGCATAATGAGGGAGTCTGCCTCTACATGTTTCCCAGCCTAGCATCCCCCTCAATCCCCACAGAGGAGGAGCTGCTCACGTCCCTGGTCTTCACGGATACAAGGGAGCACCTGATGCTTCCTCAAGTAAGTGAGCCAGTTTATTCTAGTTCCTCCTGGCCCTGGCCCTGGGCCCTTCCTTCAGGACACCTCAATTTCCTCTTTTGCATATTAAGCATATGAATGCCTAGCTTTAAGGAGTGTTACAATGGTTGTGACTTGAAAACTCATCTGTAAAATCTGTGGCACTCCTCTGTTCAAGAGGTGGAGTCTCACTCTCCCCTTGCCTATGGACTGACGTCAGTGACGTGCTTCTAGTGAAATGAATGTGGCAGAAGTGGTGCTGCCTGACTTCCAAGGCCAGGTCATAAAAGGCAATATACCTTCCACCTGAGTCTCTCTCTCTCTCTCTCTCTCTCTCTCTCTCTCTCTCTCTGCTTTCCCTGTCATGTGCTCTTGGAACCCAGACACCATGCATGCTCTGGGGAAGCCAAGGCACATGAAGAGAACACAGGTAAGCGTGCCCTCTGTCAGCCTCAGCTGAAGCCTGATGATGGCCAACAATGACCGCCAGACGTGCAAGTGAGAAGCCTTTGAGATCCATCTGACTTTATCACTCACTGTGGACAAAACCCTGAATAAGAGCTATCCAGCTGAGCCTCAGCAACCCCCAGATTCATGAGAAAGGTAAATAACTGAAATTGTTTGAGGCCATTGTTTGGGGATGGCTTGTAGATAATGGGAACTGTGTTAAATGAAACAGCTTTATACCCAGTGCCTCCAACAATGCCTGGCACATAGTCAGTTTGCCATAAAACATAGCTCTTCTGGGTGCTTTATCTGGTGCCCTGGGTTCAGGGCTGTGCCCAGCATGCTGGTGTGCACACACTCACGGGAATCCCTGACTGACAGCTGGTGTCCGGAAGATACTGCGGTGGAGGATGGAGCAGACTAGAGAAGGCTGGGGAGAAAATCAAAGAAAACACACACAGGAGCTAGCTCTGGCTGGCAAGCCACAGGCATGGTGCTCGGCACTCTACAGCACCGTCCTCATAGCCAGGCTCTGGGAAACTAGAAAACTCAGAAAACTGAGGCTGGGAGATGTGCTTTGGGGTCCACTCCACAATCCCGGAGCCCCGCAGCATGGGCTCCAGAGAGTGCACTGTCTGCCTGTGCCCTCCCCCTGCCACCCCTCTCTTTCCACCCACTCCCCCACCATTCCTTCCTCTTACTCTCACCAATCAATAAACAAGTCATTACTGAGGCCCCTAAGGTGCTTATCAGCACTGCGGTGCCAGAAAGTGCTTCCCAGTGTCTCGCATCTGTCTCTGGTGCTGAAATTTCCTTAGTTTGTTGGAGACCAGGAATGTGGTCTTTCCTCCCTTTAATAAAGCTCCAGGGACTTCATAATTCTTGCGAAGTCCCTCGCTGCTCCCCGGCTGCCCTCAGGTCCCCACCCCTGCCCCCAGGTCCCCACNATGGATCAGATCATGAGTGCTTCGACCAGGGCAATGTTGTCCTCATGGGGGCACAAGCTGGCTCTTCAGGAGGCGTGGGGGGAGTCATCTCAGCTGTTACAATGGTGTGTGGCCCCCACAGATGCAGAGTAAATCGAAGGTGTTAATCCTGGAGTTTCTTCCATATTTGTTCCAGGACAATAATGAAGAAAAAAATCACAAAACAGTGATGTAGGGCCCTCACTCCACAAGGTGTGGGTGCCTTTGGCTCTTTCTGGGGTAAGGGTGGCAGGGGCTGGTCTCTGGGGAGGGGCGAGGCGACCGCACAGGGGCAGCTCCTTCTCCAGGACTCCAGCTCCTAGCACTTGCTTCTTGTGTCAGAGCGCACAAAGCAGTGTTTTCTTTAAAAAATCAATAATGATCGATTATTTATTCTGCTGGAAATAAATAGATCTGGTCACCAGGGTCAGAGATTAACTTGAAGCTCTGGGCTGCAGCTGGGAGTTCGGGAGTCTGTGTTTGAGAGATTCCTCCCTCTCTCACGTTTCTGCCCCACCTCCGGCACCAGGGCCAGCACGGGTCAGGGGGTGACAGAGCCTTCTCGACCAGAGGGACAGCCGCCGCCCCAACTGCAGCCCACATCCTTCATCCAACAGGCAGAGACGACAGAAGAGCCCCTCTCCTGGTCTCTGCTTGCGGAGTTGGCGGGTGGGGAGGGGCCCAGTGCATGCGGTGAGCCCGCCTTCTGTGTGCTGAGCTTGTGTTTGTGAGATCCGGGGCGTGTGTGCTGTGTGCTGTGTCCACTGGCGCATGAGTGGTGTGGTGTGCATGCTCTTACAGCTGTCTTGTGGACGTGTGTCTGCCTGCTGAGATCCTTCTCTGGGTTGTTCAATGGTCTGGAGATGGTGAAATGCCAAGCAGGGCCATCTGCATGCCAGACATGGGCTGCCCTACTACCTTAGGAGAGAGGGTTGGTTTTTATGCGAGCAAATTCACTCTTTTTTAAGGGTATTTAAAACATCTCAACTCTTTGAGATTCTCTAAACATTTCAGGTAGTGAGGAGTAGGCACGGGGCCTGGGGGCTGGGGATGGCTGCTTGTGAGGGTTGTAGGCTTGTCCCAGCACAGCGGGGATGGGCAGTGGGACAGGGTGGGGTTGCTGCAGACAGGCCTTGAGGTTGAAGAAGCAGTAAGGGCAGACAGCTGGGATGGAAGGAAGGGGGTGGTGAGACCAGGGAGGGGACCGAGGACTGAGAGGAAGGCATGGTTGGGGCTGGAGTCCCAGCTCCGCCACTGAGCCATCTGGTTGTGGCAGCCTGGAAGGGCACAGGAGAAGACTCACATCTAGTGCTCAGGACGGTGGCTGGCCCGCAGGAGGGTCTTGGGAGATGGTGCTGGAGCGCTCAATGGATGAGCTCCGGGTCTCAAAAGCAGGCTCTGCCTTGGGTCTGAGACCAAGTACTGGTCCTTCTGGAGCCCTGGGTGTGAGAGATGCCCAGACCCACACTTGTACTAAGGCCCCATCTAGCCAGCACCCTGGCACATCAGCCCCACCGTGGTAGCCACAATCCAAGCACAGCCAGCCAGCTGTGTGCAGCATTTGACACACGTTCTGCTCTTGAGGTCCTCACAGAGGCTCCAGGAGCATCTCTCTGAGCCCCACTTTCCTCATCTGTGAAATAGGTCGAGCTAGGGACCCTGCCTGCATGATGTGCCAACAGCTCTTAGTGAAACAGCCTGGCCCATTGTGGGCACTAATTCTATGCTACCGATAACCACCCTTCCCATTTTACAGATGACCAAATCGAGGCATGGAGACAACAATCAAGTTGCCCAAGGGCACATGGGCAGTAAATAGCAGCCCCAGGATTTGGCCCCAGAGCTCTGGCTCCAGGGCCTGCATCCTTCCTTCTATCAGCACTTGTCTTGCCCTCTCCAGGACCTGGCCAGCCACCAGAAGCCTACTCTTTACTCCTGCTGGGGGTACTGAGCCTTATCCCTGCCAAGCTGACTGTCAGACCCCCTGATACCGACTCTCAGCCCACCTGCTCACCCAGATCCCAGGTCATGTGTGTATCCTACCCCCGACCACTGCTCCCTTCCTGGAGGACCCTGACTGCCTGCATGCTTTTTCCCTGTCATGGCGACACAAACAGAAACACCTGAGATTATCACCTCTATTTAGGCTGTCCGCCAAACTGCTGTGGCCTGGGAAGGCAAGGGATACAGCCTAAGGTCAAGGGCAACAAACTGCCAGGTATCTGAGAATCCCTCCAGTCAGGCAGTGGTTTCCCAGGGCTTGCCTGCTGTATGTCATTTGTCAGTGATGGTTTTTGTCTGTCTTGTCTATTTCATTGCTTAATTTCTTTTTGCTTCTATTTGTTAATTCTTCGGCTTCAAGTTTGCTGGTTCTTTAAACTTGCTGAGAAGGAGGTTTGCTCTGAGGGGAAGAAGACCCAATGCCATCTTCTGAGTTTGCTTTTGGCTTTGTCCTGTTGCTTAATTACCAGTGATCATCTTAGATCCTTTCCCAGAAATCCAGGCGGTGTGCACCCTTTGTTTCGTGTTTCCGACTGTTGGCTTTTCTGCATTACTCAGTGGTCTGCAGTTCCATTTGCATGGGGCGGGAGGGCTGGGGATGCCGGCTGTGTCCCTTCTACCAGCCACCAATCCCGACTCTCGTGCCCTCCCTGAGTGGGGATGCACTGCGCTCAGCACACATGCATGGCTGTATGTATATATGAGTATATATAGTGCATGGTATATTTCCACCAATAAATATCATGGTGTATCATGCATGGTATATTTCCACCAGTAAATATTTACTGAATGAACACTGAGGCCAGGCACTATTCTAGGTGCCAGGGTGCATTGGCCAAAAAAGACAGACAAGGACATTACTCCCATGAATATTACATAAACACACACACACATCACACAGACGTAAATGGCCACACACAGCCATGTGTGCTCCTACCCCCACCCCTTTTCTATTTACTCTTTTCCTGGGATAAAGCTCTTGGATACCTTGAACACAGTCTGACTTTGTTAGTATGGATGCCACTGCCCCATGTAGACCTCAGAGGTTCTCAACTGGTGGGTCTCTGGCACTCACTTACTTGTACCACATCCTCACCTTGCAGAAGTGACTGGGTGTATGGTCTGCACAGCCAGCCCCCCCCATCTCTGTCCCTCAGCTCTCCTTCATGTGCACACAAGGAGGTGAGCTCAGATGTCTGCAGATCCAAAATGTCCAACCAAGTAGCAGAAAAAGAAAAAAGAGATTGAACCGGAGCTGCATGGATAAATTGCAAACACATAACACGTTATAAAGAAAAGCAAGTTTTAGAAGGATTCTGTTAATATATCGTTTGTATAAATCATGAGACTGCATAAGCCAGTGCTCATGTTGTTTACAGATATGTGTGTCATGCAAGAGCACACAAACTCACACAGACATGGGCATGACAGACACCAGGCTCAGGGGTGTGGCGGCCCTGGGCCAGGGGCAGGGATCAGGACTGGGCCGAGTCTATCAGGGCTTCACCTGAAACTACAAGGTTTAATTTCATAACCTGGTTGCTGGGTGCCTGATGTTCATCATGTTCATCAGTCATGTGGTTTATGCCCAAAATATTTTATTTTACAAGATCTGATATCCAAAGAGGACCTGAGAGCTATGTTTATCCAGCACTCCTCTGCAGTCAGAGAATCATATTGGAGGCTTTATTTCTTCACTTGATTCGTCTTCAAGTTGCAGGTAAGTTGTTGTTGTTATTGTTGTTGTTGTTGTTGATAAGATGCTTCCAGTTAGAGCAAATGACTGGAGGTCATGGATAACCATGATTGTGAGGCATCTGGATCCTTTCATTCCTGTTTGGTTTTCAGTTTGCCTTGTTACTAACCAGCATTAATGCTACAACAGCCCATATTTCCCTGCCCGGTTGAAGTGCGTGGGATGCATGGAGTAAGGACTGAGTGGTATGGGAGGAACCTTTCTCTGGGGCTCCTTGGCTGGCAAGGAAGGTGGGGGCCAGCCCTCTTTGAAGCTGAGTCTGTAAAGTTTTTCCGTGTCTGAGAGCCTCGCTGCATCGTTGCCCAGTGCAGAAGCCTGCAACTTGACCGGTGCCTCAACTGGTGCTCTTCCGTGTTTCTTCCTTATCAAAGCTCACTGGTTCAGGGTCCCAGCCCAGTGGTGTCCTGCTCTCTACCAGGTCACCTCGTGTACTGACCCTACCTAAGGATCCTTGCAAGGACACCTTCCGAAGGTGCAGTCTTACAGGAAGTGGGACAGACAGACATATAGTGTGGGCTCATCTCACCTCCTCTGCCAGTGTGGCCCTGAGGTTGAGGGTTACATTTAGTCTCAGCTGGAGTGCCGGGCAGGCAGGGTGCAAGCAAAGGGCAGTGGGGAGAGGTGTGTTGAGACGGGCCCTTCTGTTTACAAGGGAGCCCCTTCTGCTGCCCCCAGGCCCGCCGCCCATCCACCCCTTCTCGCTCCACTGCCAGTAGCAGTAACCCGTCTTCTGCTGCCCCCCATATTTTTGTTATCAGTGAGCATCAACTCTGGCAAAATGGCAGGAAAAGTGCTTGCATGGGGCTTTTCAGCAAAACTCAATTAAAGTGGGAATTGGACTTGAAAATGAGCTGCTTTGCTCACCCCTCTACTCAGAACATTCTCTTCCTTCCTGCATACGCTGGACACTTCCAGAGGGTCGCCCAGTCCTGGGATGCAAATGGCAGTTAGTGAGAGAAGCTCTGGGACCCATCAGAAGGTGCGGGTACCTACTCCCGGTCCCAGACACTCCTGTGACAGGTCAGGGGGGTGCTGTGAGTTTTATCTTTTTTTTTAATGTTTAATGTTTATTTATTTTTGAGAGAGAGACACACATAGAACACGAGCAGGGGAGGGGCAGACAGAGAGAGGGGTAGATGCAGAATCTGAAGCAGGTTCCAGGCTCTGAGCTGTCAGCACAGAGCCTGACATGGGGCTCGAACTGTGAGATCATGACCTGAGCTGAAGTCAAATGCTTAACCCACTGAGCCACCCAGGCGCCCCAGTTTCATCTTTTTTAAGAATTATTGTTTTGTCCATCCATGTTGCTACACATGGCCAGATTTCATTGTTTCTCATTGCCATGTAGTATTCCATGGTATAGATAAACCACATCTTCTTGATCCATTTGTCCGTTGATGGACACTTAGGCTCTTTCCGTGTTTTAGCTATTGTTGAGAGTGCTGCTATGAACATTGGGATACATGTGCTCCCATGCATCAGCATTTCTGTTATATGGAAACCAACCTGACAATAAACTATTTGTAAAAATAAATAAATAAATAAAAAATAAGTATAAAAAAAGAATTAACTTTAAATAAATATTGATACTTCATTAAAAAAAAAGAATTATTGTTTTGTTTTGTGTGCGTCTCTTCTTTCAGTGGGGGAACTGTGGCACATACTCTTTAAGCCCATTTCCCAAGGCTGCACAGGGAATCAAGGGCAGAACCAAGATAAAAATCCTAATATCTTTGGCTTCCCAGCACAACCTCCATGCTGCCTTGAGAAATTTCTGTCCTGATCCTCTTGGATTCGAACCCCACAGAAAACTCAGCTTCTTCTTGTCCTCTGAGCAAGGCAGGGGTAGACTCAGCTCCACTCCAGAGTCAGCCCCCCAAAAGCACAGAGTGGTTCTCCCAGGGGCGAGTGCCATCTAGCACCTCTCGTGCTCAGCCCCGACGCCTCCATGGACAGAGCCACCCCTTCCCTTTGAGCGCTGTCTCCCCACTGGGGACTTTGCAGAGTTCTGTTGCAGATCACCTTCTCTGAAAGCTGGACAGTGCCAGGCAGCTGGGGCTTCCCTAACTCTTCCTCCAGGCTTCCATTGTCCCAGCAAACCCCGGTGGTATCATTGCTCTGCCTTTACTCCTGAGTATGCTGAAGCTCAGGGAAGTGCAGTGTTGGGGGGTCACACAGCTACACAGCATGGGAATTCCAAAACCCATGCATGTCAGTCCTGGAGGCCTTGAACAGCACTGCCACTGTGTTCCAGCGGTCAGGCTTCAGGGACTGACCCCTTCCCCGGGGACTTGGCTCCTATTCTTTCTCATCCCTGTCAAGGCAGCCTGCTGGGTACCAAGTTCTGTCCCTTCCACACATCCCAACACCTCCCAGGGCCCTGCAGACAAGGTTTCTTAAAGTTCCTTCCGTTATTATCTCCACTTGGAACTAAGGAAAGGAAAGCAGGTGTCCACCTGTGTATGGAGGAGTTTTCTATAGGATTTATTATTAGAATCTTATCTCTCTGGAAAAAGAGAAGTCATGTAATTGTATTTAGGGTTAGATAGTAACTGTACTTTGATTTGAAATGTACAATGAGGGCAACTGGATGGCTCAGTTGTTAAGCATCTGACTTTGGCTCAGGTCATGAGCTCACAGTTGGTGAGTTCGAATCCCACATCAGATGAGCACGAGCCCCGCCTTGGGTGAGCTCAAGCCCCGCATTGGGTGAGTCCCGCTTCAGGTGAGCTTGAGCCCTGCTTTGGGTAAAAACATGAGCCCTGGGTGAGCCCTGCTTCTATATCTGTCTCTGTCTCTGTGTGTCTCTCTCTCCCTCTCTCTCTCTCTTTCTAGCCCTCATGGGATTCTTTCTCTCTCTGCCCCTCTCTTACTTGTGCCTTTTCTCTTAAAAAAAAGATGAAATGTGCAATGAGTCACAGGTAATTGTGTGTTGGTCATTGAGACCTGGTCCAAAGAATGCTTTCATTCCTTGGGTATTACCAAGGTGGCCTTCCTAAGTTTGGGAACAAGGCTACTTCAGTGCTGATTGGCTCTCCTGCCTCTCTGGGTCTTAGGAAGAAATAAGGCAGTGAGAACTGATTTTGGTGACTTGTTTTATGCAGCAAATAACCAAATATCTGACCAAATTGGTTTTGATTATAGGGGTTTTATCAGGTCACACGGCCAGAGATCCATATGAGACTTGGGGCAGCTGAGTGCTGTTATCAACACCCAGGCCTTTCCTGTCTGTCCATCTGCCTGGTGGCCATGCCAGCCCTTAATATTGCAAGACGGCTGCCCAGCTCCCAGCTCCCAGCTCCCAGGCAGGGAGGGGCGTTCGTCCTCAGGAGGAATATATTCCCCAGTGTGCCACCCCTGGCAGGCTTCCTTGTGGTCTCATTGGCCAGAGCGGGGTTACATGCCCAGCCCTAAACCAATCACTGGCAAGACAGAGTGGGTTTACCACAACTGAGTTAGACCACACAGATCTCATCCCCTCGGGTTTGGCACAGTCACATCCAAGATAGAAGGGAGAAGAAGACAATAGCTGCTGGGTAGCCGTGAACAGCAGGGTATACCTCAAGAAGGTGGCCGGCAGAGCCTGGTAGCCTCGTCTTGGAATTATAGCCTGGGAGCTGCAGGTGGGGCTGGAGACCAGGGGGTGGGGGTGGAAACGGGTCTGGTTTCAGCAGGGTCTGATGCCTTTGATATGTTATAGCCACCCTGTTCGGATGATGCTTGGAGGTCCAACCCTACTCCTGAGTCTCCCCAAGATAGGAGAGACAGGGACCCTTGCAGAGGAGCCTGATTTCAGGCAGGTAAAAGGTGACATTGGTGGGGTGTGTTGTGGTAAAGAGTGTGGGCTGTGGAGCCATGTGGATTGGGCTGAGGGGGCTGGTGCAATCCTGGCCAGTTTCCTTCGTTCCTCAGTGCTCGAGTTTCCTCATCTTGAAATAGGAGCAGTAGGATTTGCCTTTTGCAGACCCAGCTGGACAGCACCCTGGTTTAAAATCTCTGCTTCTGGTTGTAGATTCCGTGGTATTTGGTGTCCCTTTGCAGAACCCCTCAGCAAACAGTTTTCCCAAAGTGAGTCACCTCTTCTCAGAGCACAGTGAGAGGTTCATGCAGCCCTCCTCTTGCATGAAGCTTTCCTGGATTGCCTCTGGTGGTGGACCTCATACCTCCCTGATGATCTAGATGTGGTCCCTTCAGCTCTCTTCCCTTTCTTCCTCATCTCTTAGTGCTGCCCCTCACTTGGTGATCTCTGAAAAAAGCTCACGTTTGCACAATCATGTACGCTGTTAGTAAGCATGTCCATGTACATTATTACTTTGAATCCCCACAACAATCCTATGACCTAGGAATAAGTTTATACAAGAAACCAAAAGCTGGGAGAAATTTAGCACCTGGTTCAAGGAGTGGGCTTGGAGTCAGGCAGAAATCAAATTCAAGCCCTCTGAGCTCAGTAATAGCTGTAAAAATAAGTCACACTTAGGTAAGACTCCCTGTCAGCCAAGCACTGCCCCCATTGTCTCATTAAATCCTTACAGCTAACGTAGGAGGTAAGTTGCTATTATTGGTCCCATTTTATGGTTAAGAAAACTGAGGCACAGAGAAATTAAGTGAGTGGCCCAGGTTGTCCCAGCTTGTTGGTTCTGGAGTCAGGATTCAAACACAGGCTGTCTGATGCCAGACAGCATGAGCATACCCACCATGCTACACTCCAAGCCTAGTGAGCCCACCATTCCAACTTATGGGGGACTCTGTTTCTCCATCACCAACCATTTAATCCCTGAAGCCGGGAACAAAAGTGCCCCTGCCTTAGGCTGCTGCATGTTGTGCATTATTCACCACTGGTTGGCTCACATTCCAGGCCTCCCAGGACTTACCTCTCAACCCCCAGTCTGCTTCCATTCAGATCTTCGATGCATTCAGTGGTGTATTCTTGTACAAAAGACATGGGCAGGAATATAATCAATCTGACCCAGATGTCAAGTATGCCATGAAACCAAGAAACCCATTCCTGAAGTCCCAGTGTTACCCCAACTCAGATCAGGGGCCTCAGAGGGACACCATCATCATCATCAGAAACACTCAAAAAGCTCCCTACCACCCTCCACTTGGCCTAGGAGGAACCCCATGGCTTCCACCTTGACTCCAGTCCAGAGAGCTTCAGCCCTGCCCCAATAGCTTGACCAGTGTTCTCTGCTTACCCCGATCCAGGAATAGGGTGTGTTGAGGCTGTGCCTAGTCTGCCTGGCAGGGCAGGGAGACCCCCGCCACCCCATATGGGGGACCAGGGGGTGACAGAGACCTTGAAGAAGGTCTGATCACAGCAGGGTCTGATGTCTTTGATATGTGATTGCCACCCTGTTCAAATGATGCTCTGAAGTCCAACAGCGCTCCCCAAAATAAAAAAGGTGGGGACGGACACTTGCAGAGGAGCTGGGGGGCGGGGGCGAGGCCAGCTGACATTTCCCTCTGTCTTTGACTAGCCCCTGGACCCGCTCCAGATCACCTCTCCTGGCACATGTTCTCCCTCACTCCCCGCTCTCAGAGCTGGACACACACAGGAAGTCAAAGCCAGTGTCCACTCTTCAAAGTCAACCTGAAGGGCAAGTTGAGCCCTGGGAAGATGGTGGGGTCTCTCCCAGCATCCCTTCCCCCTCCAGATTCTTCCTGAGCGGCCTGGCTTTGGCTGGCGCCTTCCCTCACCAGCCTTTCAGCTTGTTGAGAAGAATGAGCCGCTTGAAGGACACTTTACAACTCCATAAATAATCAGGATGTTGAGCACACAGGATGGGAGTCCGCACCCTCCAAGTGGGTGGAGGGGGCTGGGCGCTGGCTCAGGTTCTCATCCAAGGGCCCATTGTCCCAGCACCTTTTCCTCTACTGAGCTGCTTTTAGCTCGCTGGTGGATGTCAGCGCCTCCTCCCACCCCTGGCTGATTTTCCTCCCGGAGGGGTGGAAGCTGGTGAACATCAGAGCGCTTGCTGCCCAATGAGAGCCAGAGGTCTGGGCCGAGTTGGGAAGCAGCCACTTTAGAGAGTTTTTCTGCAGACGCAGAGATGGACGCCCAGGAATCGATCTCTTCTGAAGATGAATCACAGCGAGATGCACAAAGAAAACCCCTTTAGTCTGAACAGGCAGATAATGTTCCTGACAGGGCCTCTACTCCGTGTCAATTTGTTGTGATTGGTGGCAGGCAGCCTGGGGGGAGGGGACGGGGAGGAGAGGGTGCTACAGAGAGCTGGACAGCACCAGAGATGCATGTGGATAGAGAGACACTGAGGCGGTGATAGACAGGGAGAGCAGGAGAAACAGAAACAGAGAGAAGACAGAACAGCCTTGAGAAGATTCAGAATGGAGGGCAGAGGTGTTTTCTTAGATTTTTTGTGAGGGGGGTGGGGGTTGCCGGACATTGGGAGACTCTCAGACGTTAATCAGGCATTCAGGTCACATTAGGCTTGTGTTCATTGCTAACAATTAATTCAAACAATTGGTCAGCTCCCAGTTACCAGTGAGAGTGTGTAGCTTCTCCTTGGGTCTACGGGGGTCTCCCTCTATTACAGACGTTTGGGTGGGTCGGAGAGAGACAGAGGCAGGCATAGAAAGAGATTCACGTTGCATCTGAGGGCCAGCCAGATTAAGTTTGATTTCTCTTTTCCTTTAGAATTAGCAATGCTTGCCTATACTGTTCAGGAATTTAAGAGGTGACTGTGAGGGAACTCTTAGCATGCTTTGCCCATCCTCAATGCATGACAAGATCAGGCTTTCTCTAATTATAATCTTAGAGCTGGAACATCTCAGAATGTGGTTCATCAGAGTTCAGCAGAAGCCCCACATGACTTCCAGCTCAGGCTCTTCCATTGCATGGATGGAAAGATGGAGGCTTGGAGAGTCATGGGGACCCTCTGCTTCTACCTGCACAATGAGCAGATGGAAGTGCCCGTCACCCTCCAGGGACAGGGGCAGATTCCAAATCTCCCTCTCTATTCTGCCTCTCTCTGAGCGGTGCCTCTTATTTCTAGCCCCGCCCAGACCCCACAGGGTGTCTGAGGAGCAGACCCTAGAGACCGATGAAGAAAAGCATCCATCTTTGATGTTTATACAAACTGTCTCCTCCTTGGTGTTTTTGGAAGTGTGCCATCAGGCACGGGGAAAGGGTGGAGGCCAGCTTGTGAGACAGGTTCTCTGGGGACCCAGGAAGGTAGAATGGCTCTTTCTGTGAACCCAGATCAGGAAGCATATGGCCCCTGAAGCATTGGTCCTCAGCCATTGGCAATTCTGGTGACACCTGGAGATATTCTTGGATGTCACACTGAAGCAGGGGGGTGCTATAGGCATCTAATGGGTACAGACAAGCGTTGTTACTAAATACCCACAATACAGGATCAGCTCCCACAACAAAGAACACTTCTACCTGAAACATCCCTTCTGTCCTTCTCTGCTCATCTGACAGGGCGACCTTTCCAGAAAGAGGAGACTCATGTTTCAGTGGTGCTCTAGGAGCTGACTTGCCTGCCAGAACCCAGACTAGTTC
Source organism: Crocuta crocuta (assembly GCF_008692635.1). Classification (NCBI taxonomy): domain Eukaryota; kingdom Metazoa; phylum Chordata; class Mammalia; order Carnivora; family Hyaenidae; genus Crocuta; species Crocuta crocuta. The sequence goes on from NW_027530179.1 coordinate 7,798,454, forward strand.
TCCAAGGTCATTTGTAGGACATGTGTTCACTAACCAGGATGGCTCTCAGTGAGGATCTTCCCTTTGTCCTGAGTGCAGGAATGAGGAGGGAGAGAGGTCAACCCAGACTTGCTGCCTTCTTACCTTCTTTCCTCATCATCCTTGCCTTGTACGGTCTTACCCTCGTCCTCTTCCTTCTCCGTGTTCTTCTATTCTAGCTCTTTCTGGTCTAGGTCCTGGCCAGGTGTCCTCTGACTTTCCTGATGCCTTTCTCCTGCCCGAAGATGAATATCGTACAGAACAAAGCAAAAGGTGTCATTCTATCTTCTTGGAACTTAGACCTCATGTAGACAGTTGCCACCAGCCTTACACCATACAGGATGGTGTATTGTGCCAAGGTCTTGAGGTCCTGCTGAAATCAGCCCATGGCCCAGGGTCCCCAGCACACCCCCCAGCTTCAGAACGTAACTCTCGGGTGGCCTTAAGGCACTGACCCTTCCCCTGACCACTCCACCTGTCGACCCGTAAGGGACTCACGGAACTGCTTACGGATGCTGCAAGAACAGAGGCCATAAACATGAGACATGTGGATCGATGGCTGTACTATTTACTGGTGTGTGTGACTTGGGCAGCGAGAGCACAAACATTTGTCACATGGAGTGGCAATGGGATGGCTGGACGGGAACATTTTTTTCTCCATCTTTCTGAATACCAAGCCCCTTCCACCCAAGGTGAGCTTGGACAGAGAAGCTGGAAGGATTGGGACTCACACAGCTTAGACCCAGACACACATTCTGGCTCATGTTTTATTCTGGTCATGGTTATTTGGTTCCAGAAAGGTGGCATGTGGGAGTAAAAAGAGTACCAAGAGGAGGGAAGTGGGGAGGAGGCACTTCCCAGGAGCCTTTTCATACCATCCAGCCAATAACGAGTATCTTCCAACCAATAATGGATATTCTGGTGGAGAAAACCAAGGCACAGCATCAGGAAACACCTGGCCTTTCCCCCACTCTCTCTTCTGCCCGTTCTTCCTTCCTCCCTGCGGGGTATACCGCCCTTTCCCCATCACCTGTCTTGCTCCAAGCCCCACTTTTGGAGCCTCAACTCTGTGTGTGTGTGTGTGTGTGTGTGTGTGTAAAAACAAAGGGCTTCTTGGAAGAGAGTGGACTTTCTCCCTGAGACATGCCTGTGTGTGCAAACCTCACCATTTCCACAAGGGCTTTGAAGGGGATAATGGGGTAATGAAATGAAATTACACGGAACACAATGTAGCTAAATTACAGCATGCAAATGCCATATCAGCACCCACAGTGCTTTCATGTTTAATCACCACTGAGGTATCCTTGTTAGCTCTGGATTACAAATGAGGAAACTGAGGCTCAGATGAGATAAGTCACTTGCCTGGAGATCCACCACTAGCGAGTGACAGAGGTGGGCCTGGAGGCCACTCCTTGTGACTGCAAAACAGGAGCCCTTTCCTGCTTTGGCACACGAGGAGTTGGCAAGAGCAGAGGACTAGGTACGCCCAAGGACAAGAGACGCTCTCTGAGTGTGCCAGGAACAGACTTCTATTCAGAGAGCCCAGGCCAACAACTAGAGGAGAGAGGGAGAGGGCAGGACAGTTTCTGAGGGTAGAGGGGCAGGGCTTCTCTGTCCCCCTGGACACCAACTCCTGTGGTGTGACCACAGGAGACCTTGTCTGTAAGGACCACGGTATGATACGGGTCATCTGGTCAACCTGGAGTACACAGAGGAAACAGACCGAGAGAAGGGATGCGCTTTCCCCAAGGACAAATGCTGGCGAAGAGCCTGCGGATGCTGGCATACTGGTCCCCTGAGCCAGGCCAGACTCTTCCCCTACAAATGCAAGGCCTGGGGATAGCACTGGCACCATCAAGGCAGAGCCAGCAGGGCCACAGCCTATGCCTGCATCTCCCAGGGTCGGTCCCAGTGCTCCATCTCCAGGGGCTCCCCTCCCTCCCTTGTTTACTACTGAATGTTTTTAAAGCATATCTTAGTTCAGTGCTTTTTGCTACAGTAAATATCTAATAATTGCTTCAGACTCTATTACTTGCCTCACCAAATAGTGCCTGGAAATGGTGCTTATTTAATTTTGTGCTGAGGAGGAAAGACTCAAAAGGCCTGCAAAAAACCCGCCTCATCTCAAGTGCGGTTGACTATTTGTGGTCCAATAGTCCAATAGAGGAGGGATGGCCTTTGGACTAGCACCTGGGGCTGATGCTCATTCTAGCTCTGTGGATATTGGTGCTCTTATTAACCTGATTCAGCCAAGCTTGCCCTTCACAAAAGTGGCTGAGTTAATGTGTGTGAGAGTCGGACAGACAGACAGATGTGTGTGCGCACGCACACACACACACACGCGCACACGCGGAGAAGAACTTAAAGATTTGTGATTAAAGTAAATCTCTGAGTATAAATATAAAAGTGTATATGCCACAAGTCACCTTGTTGGTGTGTATGTGCATACCCATATGTGTGTTCAATCATGAGAGTGTGTCCATGTTTTTAATTTTCACAACCAGCTGATCATCCCAAAAATGGTCGCTGCAAAAGAAAGCACAGCTGGAATGACTGGTCATATCCATCGTGGTGACTTTACCTTTGTTCTTCTGTTCATTGTCTCTGTTGACCCAACCTGGATATTTGTATGCTCATTTTACAGATGAGTATCCTGGGGCTCAGGAAGCTCAGAGCATGGACTGAAGTCCAAGCACAGCTACATGTTGGAACTTGAGATCCTGGCTCTGTGGGACACCAAATTCAGCAATGTTAGCAATGTCATCAGATTTAAATTCTGCGGGACACTGGGAAGGGAATGATCTTAGCTGATTCACAATTTTCTCATCTGCCAAATGGGCATGGTCTCATTGACCTGTCCAGGTCATAGCATGTTGTGAAGCACGAATGGTTGGTATAAGAATTCTGCTAAGTGACAGGTGTAAAGGCTCTACATCATGCCTGTTCTGTTGCCGACAACTGTAAGTGTTTACTTCTATTTTTATCAGCGGATCCAGTTTCTATCCCCTGTCTGCAGTCCCAGCTGTCTGAGAGGCCCCTCTCCTTGCTCTGGGTCAACCATGGGCTCACTTTATCAGCAGTCCTAAATCCATTCGGTCACAGGCCCTCCTTGCACTATTGTGTGCTACTGAAGACTCCAAAGAGCTTTATAAATATAAAAAAAAGAGACAATTATAAAATATATAAATTGTATTTTATGAAAAATGGCTGTATTTTACAAAATAAATTTGTAAAGAGAGTAAATTTTTGGAAATCTCTTTAATGCCTGCCTTATTTGAATACAGCTGTACTCTCATATCTGTTTCTGCATGCAGAGTGTTGTGAAGTCGCATGTCACGCAGCCTCTGGAACACGCCACCGCACATTCATGAGAGAACAAGAGTAAAAAAGGCAAGTCACATCTTAGTTTGATTAGAAAAATAATTGTGACCTCACAGTTTCCCAGAAGTCCTTGACCATGCTTTGAGAGCCCCTGCATGAGCTGAACATTGAACTCCCTCCCTGCTCAGGCAGGCTGTGCATCTCTACATTTCTGTGACTATCTCTGGAACATTAAAATTGACTAAGACAAAAGCAAGCAGTCAACTTCCTCAAATTTCTCTCCTGGGATACACGCTTGTAGACTTAATATTGAAAGCTAAGGTTTGGTGGCTTTTAGCTGAGCCATCAATTGTTACCAGCTTCTCTGATGGCATCTATCATTGGTCAGATTGAGGCTGCTGATTGATTGATTGATATGGTACACTTTGTCTTGGATGATGCACTTCAGTGTAAGAAACAGAAAACCAAGCCCAAAATTATTTTAACCATAAGTGAATGTATTATCTCATACAACAAGGAGCCCCAAGGTTAAGGAGCTTCAGAGCTGACTGTTTCAGAGGCTCAACAGTAATCATCAATGACCCACGTTCTTTCCATCTTTTCTCTCTCCATAGGCTGATTATACCAGCCTAGTGTCTCATGTTCACAAGGTGGCTGCAACAGTCTCCACCATCACCATCACAGGCAGACACAAAAAGATCATCATCATCAGAAAAATCATTGTTTAAAAAAAAGAAAAATCATTGTTTCCTTTGGGTTTCTTTGTAGTAGTGAAAAAAATTTCCCCCAGTCCACTTTCCTTCCAATGTTATTGGCTAAAATGGAGTCAGATGCTGTGCTCGATTCCTAAGCCTGCTATAAAAAGTACTGCAACCTGGGTAACTTCGAAATCTATTGCTTCACAGTACTGGAGTCTCCAAGTCAAAATCAAGGTTTCAGCAGGGCCCCACTCCCTCTGAAAACTGTAGGGGAAGGATCCTTCCTTGCTCTTCCGGCTCCTGTGGTCCCAGCTCTTCCTGGGCGTGGGCAGCAACTCTCCAATCTTTACATGGCCCTCTCCCTGTCTCTCACATTGCCTTCCCTCTGTGCATTCCATGTCTGTATCCAAATTTACTTCTTTTTATAAGGACACATCACATTGGACTAGGACCCACCTTAATGACCTCAACATAATCATGTGCAAAGACCCTATTTCCAGACAAGGTCACATTCATGAGTACAGGGTGTGAGGATTTCAACATATCTTTTGAGAGAGACACAGTGTAGCCTGTAACACCTGCTTTTTCTTAAGTCACTGGCAAGGGGAATGAAGTCATAGCAGTTGGCTTCCTGTGACCCTCAACCAAGACATAACAGCTTCACTCAGGGGCATTGGGGCACGTAGGAGAGGTTTTAGAAGTGCTTACATCTGGGGCCCCTCTGAACACACAGTCCCTGGGGGCAGAAATGCTATTCTTCCTATAATTGGAATGCCAATAGTGCCCCACTGAGCAACACTCCAGACTAGTCAAGGGCATAGGGCACCTGCCTTGCACATGGGGCCTCTGAGAGTAGGGCAAATATGGGAACAAAAGCTCTGCCAGAGACACAAAGAAGGGAACAGATTCGAGAAGGTCATTAACAAGCCCTGCTGACTGTTGCACTGATTTCATGGTGTGTCCTTCCAAAGGCTTCTGACCCAGACCCAGAGCGTTGGGTAAAGCAACAATTATCTTCCTCTATTCCTCTTGATGGCGGCGAGGGAGAAGGGCAGAAATGATTTTTTTATTGGTTTGAAATACCTCTCTCCTCTTCCCCACCATGTCCACACCCACCCTGTAACCTCAGTGTTGGTAATGTGGCTGATTGGAGGGGGCAGGGGACAGGGAGATTGAAGGAAAGTAAAACATCACACACAGCTTCAAAACATAGCCACTATTACTTTCTTTTTTATTTTGTTTTATTTGTAAGATATTTTGCTCTGTGTGGTTTGCTTACCAAATCGGCATCCTGCTTGTATTCAAAACCAGTCCTACTACTTTTAGGAAAGCAATACCTACTGTTCTAATGATGAAATTGAGGGGATGCAGAGAAATATAAATAACAATTAGCCAGACCTAATTCCCTAATAACAACCACTGTTATGCTGCTGGATATGTTCTAGTTTTATTTTTCCTCCCTAAGCATTCTCAAATAAAATATTTGAGATGATACTACTATATACACAGATTTCCCCCCCCTGGTTAACCAGTAACATTTAGAAGTTCTACAAAAAGATAGCATAAAGAGTAGCTTGATGGCATAAAAGACCTGCAACTAGACTCTCAAGTTAAAAAGTGTGATGATTCAGAACATTAGAGCTCAGGTGGCTGCGGGCAATGGGGCCTCTTCACCCAGGCAGCGGGGACTGGAATCAAACATGGCGGTCTGCTTTGCATTGTGTGACCCCGAGGGATTGTGGGGAAAGCCCCAGGCCCAGGTGGAGACAGGTGCTTCCTTCTCCAGAGTCTACTCTGTTATATATAGGCCCTTCCTGTCACCTCCTGGGAGGCCTCCAGGACAGAAGTGACAGATCGGCAAGGGTCCTCAACAATGCCCTTCCAGAGCACACACTCACCATCTCCTTGAGCACCCACCTGCTTGAGCCCCTAGCAGGGGTAGAAGCCGCTGGTACTGGGTGGGTAGCTGACCTGGGAGGATGCCTTCCTGGCACTAGGTCGTCTCTTCCCATGTAGGACGGAGGCACAAATCTCCTCTCTTTTTCCAGGTTCTCTGCAGCCCTATGAACTTTCTCTCCTCCTCTCTGCTCCCAGCTGAAGGCGGAATGACCCTCAGCACCCTCCCCCACCCTGCTGAGGCTGTCTCTGAAGGGCCCTCGTGGGCACAGCACAGCTGGGCTTTAGAGCTCCAGATGGGCTCTTGGACAGCAGATTGTCTAAGGAGCCACCCACTCACTCAGCCTCTGGGAGAGAGAGGGTGATGCTTAGATCCATTGGGACATCCAGGGCCCTGGGAGCCCTTTGATCACATCGTGGTCACACTAGCTCCCTTGTCTTGCAAATGCTTGCCCCTGCTCTGCAAATTCTGCTCCCTCTGCCTCCGGGAAGATTTCCTCACCCTCCCTGCCTGGTCCCTTCCTCTGCCCCGGCCTGCACCCCCTTCCTTCCTGTGTGAAGGGAAAGGTTAAGTAGAGACATGCTCACCATGTCTGTTGCGATAGAGACCCAGCAACTTTCTCCTCTAATCAATCTGTCAGGCGCGATTAGACTGTGGAGAGACTCAGGTCATCACACAGTGCTGCCAGCCCAGCAGGCCAATAGCTTCCAGTACAGCCCACACAGGTGCATGCATTCATGCACATGCAGACACCTATGCATGCGCACCTGTACGCATAGACGTGCCCTTGCCCACACAGAGGGACAGGCATGCACACACATGTGCATGCACACATCTGTGCACGGTCTGGGACCTCACTTTGTGAGTGGGGAAGCCTATGTAAACAGAGAAGCCCACTGTTGGGGTGACGACCTGCTCCCCACTCATTTCTTCATCCACCTCACAAGTATGCTGGACAGCTCCTGCATGCCAGGTCATCTTCCTGGAGCTTGGAAGTGCCTGCCCTCAGGGAGCCAGCAGTCTAGCAGGGAACACAGACAACCACAGGTAAACTTTATAGACAAGAGAAGGTTGGAGCATAGCCCATGATGCTGGCTCCTTGAAGGAAGGGAAGGTGAGAGCAGTCTGGGGAGGAAAGGGGGCTGGCAGGTTGTAGGGGGACTCTAAATCCCGTTACCACCAGGGGCAGACGGCCTGGGGGCCAGCCTTCTCTGCCACTGATAGCCATGTGACCTTGGGCACATCACCTAATGTCCCCGTTCCTCAGTTTCCAAATCTGTAAAATGGAGTTATAAATACTCTAAGGTTAGTTAGTGCGTGTGAACTGCTCAGAACAGAGCCCGGTGTAGCATAAATGCTCAGTGAGTTTCTCTAGATTGACCCAGTTAAGGAATTGTGCTCAGCAGTTGGTGGGCATCTGAAGGACCCAACATTAGCATAGGGTGGCCTGGACTAATGGAATGGGGGGCTGAGGTTGGAGGACGCAAGGCATGGAGAAGAACGGGCAGGCCAGACCTTGCAATGGAGGGCCTAGAGAGGTAAGGCCTGTAGCCAAAAACATGCCTTACCCACTTGTGATTTGGGCCAGGCCTGGCCTCCAGGCAGAATTGAATTTCATCCTCCAGAAATATATCCTGTACCCAAACCTTCAGTACAAAAACATGATGTGAAATAGCTCAGATTGGCCCATATAGCTTCTTGTGGGAGCCTGGGAACTGGAGGGTCCAGGGTCCATTTCACTTAGCCTCTGTCCTGGAGATCCCATCCCTTTCCCTCTCCGCCCCACCCTTCTTCTCCCCCAGCCCCTGCCCCAACAGGGATCCCAGGATGTGGCAGAAGAACTGCCAGTAAATCACCCTGTGTGGACTATAAATAAGTCAAGTGGAAAGTTACACTAACAGAATTAGGACATCCTCAGTTAACACTTGGACTCTCTGCTCCCTCCCAGTCCGGGTCAAGATCCAGCCTCCTCACTCTCCAGTCCCCAGAGCTGCTCAGAGGTTCTTGGATCTGAGGTGGGATTGCCCAGCCTGAAGAGTGCTCCTCAGCTGCCCATGCTCAGGACTAATATTGGGACTGTGGGGAGGGAGAGACACAACCTGCACTCAGGGAGCCTCATTCTGAGGGGGACACAGCCCTGCCCTCTGGGAGCCCAGTCTGGTGATGGTGGAGGGGGGACACAGCTGTGCCTCAGGGAGCCCAGTCTGAGGTAGGACAGACACAGCCCTCCCCTGTGTCTGAAGGGTGACACAGCCTTGGCCTCAGGGACCCCAGTCTGAGGCAGGAGACAACTCTGAGGGAGATCTGAGGGAGAGACACAGCCCTGCCCTTCAGGGAGCCCCAGACTGAAGGGGAGATTTTATTTTATTTTATTTTTATTATTTATTTTTTGACATTTGATCTCATTAATTTGTCACTCTTAGAAAAACCTCATTTTTGACTGGACTTAGAGTCGGAAGCTCTCAGAGAGAACAGCCTCCATCTCTTGACAACCTGTTCCTGGCATTTTTCTTTGGCCTCCTTCGTTCTCTTGGCCAAAAGTTTAGCATATTCTGCAGCCTCTTTCTTATTTCTCTTAGCGCCCTGATTCCTCAAAGCAATACCCCAACCTTTGTGTCGCAGGACACTTGGAGTCACAAGACGCTGAATCTTGGGTGCTTTGGTTCTGTGTTTCTTACCTCCTGTGTTTAGGGGCTTTCTCACAGCACACTCTCTTCTTTAGAGAGACTGAAATGTTTGTGGATTCTTCTAGCTCTTTTGGGCCCCCTGCGATGAGGCCCGGTAGTATCAAGGAGCCCAGAAATGTCCTTCTCCCCAACCTTTTATTTTATAAGGACCAAGCTGAGAACACTGAGATTAGCACCCACAGCACAACCCTGAACAGATTCGTGCTTTCTTTCTCAACTCTTCCTTGGTCTGTAATAGGAAGGCCCCATACTCATCAGAAGGTGAACACGGCCATGGGTCAAGACACCTGCTTCAGGGGGAAGTCTTATCTGTCATCGCCACCACTGATTCAGATCACATAACCCTTCCATTCTTCACCCAGAGCCAGCAACAACTGTGGCCACATGTTTCTCCTATAAGGCATACATTGTCCACTTCAATGAGCTTCTGGCCACCCTTAGCTCAAAAAGAGATGTTCAGCTTCATCCTGAAGCAGCCTACCACCCACGAAAAGAGCAAGGGGAAATTTTAAACAAGCACATCAACAAGCAGAAGACTAGGATATTGGAGAAGAGACAGAACTTCTGGAGAAGAACTTCCCGGGGCTGTGAACTCCAGAGTTGCTTCAGGAATTAGAAGAGGCAGGAACGGGAATCTCGCCTCTCCTAGGTGGAATCCTCGTGGTCAGAATTCTATAAAAACTTCTGGCTGAAGCTCTCAAGGGAGGAACTTTACCTGCTTTGGCCACTGCCATGTCTCCAATGCCCAGGACACTGCTCTGCACAAAGCAGGGGCTCGAGAAACATCTTTCACAATGTGAAGCCCCCCATAATAATACTGTATGGCACATCTTTACTCCCACCCATGCCTCTCAATTCTGCATGCAGAACCTTGTAGGACAGGCCCGGGACTGTGTGTCCTTGTGTCCAGCACAGTGCTAGATACATGACAAGTAGTGAAGACTCAGGTGTTGACTGAACGCAGGATTCACATTTAATGTGAACCCAGGGCATCACAGAGCTCCATCTTGGATGAGGAGTGGGAACCAGAAGAATCCAGGGCCCTCAACAAGTACAGAGGCTGGAGAGGGGGCAGGCCAGCTGTGGAGAGCCATCCAGGGAAGGCTGATGGATAAAAGGTTACAGGTGTCAACCCGGAGGGGAGAGAGGAGAAGATAATGTCTCACTGCCTCACCAAATTGGCTGGCCTGTGGGATTTCCAATGGAGCTGGCCTCTGGCTGGAGGACCCCACTCTGGAACCCGTGTTCTACAAAGAAAGAATAAATAGGAATGTTTAAGAAAGGAAGGTCTGCAGAGGAAGCTTTGCAAGCAACAAAGGAAGAGGTCCCACCAGAGACTGTGCAGCTTTGGCAGTCTGAAAATAGGAGTCTGAAGAACTGGCATAGCGTGAGGGCAGGTGTCAGTGGAAGGGCAGGGGGCTTCTGGGGGCTCCTTCAGCCTAGCAGGTGATCTAGAAGGGACAGGGCACAGGAGGCAGGGAGGGCAGCAACTAGGGGAGCAGGGAGACCCCCTCAAATGTCCCTTCTGTAGCTCCATTGCCTCCAGATGAGGCTGACCTTGCGATCCTGGCTGACTCCCTGCAGGGCATGGTTTGAAAGGCGGATCAGTGGGTCATGGTCACAACAGTGCTGTCTTTTTTTTTTTTTTTAATGTTTTTTATTTATTTCTAGGAGAGAGAGAGAAAGACAACGTAAGCAGGGGAGGGGCAGAGAGAGAGGGAGTCACAGACTGAAACAGGCTCTGGCAGTCAGCACAGAGCCCGACGCGGGGCTCGAACCCACGAACCGCGAGATCATGACCTAAGCGAAAGTCGGATGCTTAACCGACTAAGCCACCCAGGCGCCCCACAATAGTGCTATCTAAAAAGACCACCCCCAAATTCACTTGTCTAAAGCAATATTTGTTTATTTTCACCATTTTTTTTTTTTGGTTTTGCTTTGTTTTGCTTCTCAAGTGTGTTCGCACTGCTCCCACAAAGATGTGAGGATCTGTGTCCTCCCGCCTTGAATCTGAGCTCAACTCAAGGAATGCCTGTAATCAACACTGAAATGGTTTCTCTCATCCTTGTCATGCAATTCGTAAGTGTCGCTTTGATTCGATACTCTGTTAACAACAGGCGAAAGCACCCTCCCAGATGCAAAGGGATTTCAAGTTACATCCAAAACCGGGAAGAGAATTTTAGCCAAGGGTCTCTTCCCAGGGCCCCAGAGATATGTCTCCAGAAGCCAAGAAGAAATAGTTCTTCTCTGTTACTACCAGTCCTTACATGGATCTCCCTTGCTCCATCTCCATCTCCAACCAATCAGGAGTCTCATGTTCTCTGTCCCCGTGGCTTGCATGTCTAGCCCCATATATTTAGGATCTGTAGTTCCACCAGCGTCCCCTCTCACAAACCCAGCAGGGTTTTCCAATTCAGGGATTCAGGAAAGATCATGGTTCTGCCCTCCAGCCCTCAGGGAACCAACCAACCGCTTGGCCCTACTGTTCTGATCTCCCTCCCACGTGGGCTTAGAGCCACGCGCCTTGGCTCTTACAGTAAGAAGACTCAACCCCAGCCAAGTGGGTATGCTTGCAAACTACACAGGCATTTGGAGGATTACTCAGCACATCCCGGTGTAGCTTTTTTTTGAGGTGGGGGGGGAATCTGGAGCAAGGGAGAGGGGAAGTAAAAGGCTCTGGACCCGTGGGCTTTGCAGGGAAGGCAGCCAGGGGATCTGAGCGTTGGGGGAGAAGAGGTGACTCAAACAAGCATCCTCTGTTTACCTGTGATGTTCATGACTCTCCTCCCCTCCTCTGTGTATTTATAACCTGCCCCGTAGGCACAGGATGCTGCCGTTCTCTCTCCGCTTCAAGGTGCCTGTTTCTCTTTGTCCCTGCTTCTTACTGGGCGTGTGTGTGTGTGTGTGTGTGTGTGTGTCAGTCACTGTCACCTTGTGTGTCGCTCTCTCTGTACCTGGTCCCTATTATTCTCTTTTCCTTCCACGCACATAGAACGCATAGCACATACGAGCCAAGTTTTTGCTGACTTTCTGGGAGTACCTGTCTGTCTGTACAGGGTCTTTAGAAAGTCCTTCAGTTTTTAAACTCTGAAACACTTTAGGTCCAGGGACGATAAACAACGGCACATGGCATTTGCAGGCAGATGAAATTTTCTTCTCATGGCTGATAAGGATGTTGGCTCCTGTGGAACACAGATTCCCTTCTCTTTCAGAGCTGGGCTTTTCGGTGGCTACAGAAGCTGAGATTGTATAATGCCATTTTCTTTAACTTCTACAAACGGAATAAATTTGCTCATGGGCTGCATGAGGACTTTAGAGAAACTAAGCATTGCAGGTCACTAAAGGGGAATGCCCCTGCTTCCACCACGGGCCTTCCCCGGCCCCAGAGGCCAGGCCTGGGGCAGTGTTAAAGTCTCTGGCCACCACCCATGCTTCCTGAGAAGGTCAGTGAGGAAGCGCTCACCTCCTCAGACATCTGCTCTATTGGCTGATTGGCAGTCGAGCCTTACATCCATTTGCCCCTCACTCCCCTATCTGGGAGCTGAGCTGTCGTATTCTTAAGCATTTCAATGACTAATGTAGGAACAAAGTCCTCAGCGAACTCAGAGGGGGCAGGAAACTTTTGAGGTTGGCCCCCTGCCTCATTCCCCACTAGGGGATGACATTTTCTCAAGACAGAATAGCTTTGCGACATCTGCACACTGGCTTTCTTTGGCTCCCTTTCTGCTTGCTTAATGGAGCTAGAATGTTCCAGTTAAATCTGTGGGGTTCCAAGCTCTCTACCTGCATACAGTCCCTGACACCTGGACGTGGGTGGGGAAGTGAAGAATGTGTGCCTCTCCCCCTTCCTGGCTGGCAGAGCAAGTCCAGAGCTGAAGGTCTTTGGGGTTCAGCTTGGGGTGTTAAGAAGTTAGGAACATCGAAGGCTGAGAAAGATCCCTGGGCAGAGGGGAATGCTGGCACTCCCCCATGCATTCTTTGTCCACCCATTTTCTCCCTCCCAGTGTGAGAGCTGGGAAAGGACAGGTGGGGAAGCTTGGGTTAGGTTTATAAAATCAGGGTAGGCTCCATTCTCTTCCTTGAGCTTCAGCAAAGGCAGTGTCTGGTCTCCATGGAGCACAGAGACCTCCAGGGCTCAGGGGGCCTTCTCTGGTTCCATCAGTCAAAATGGCTCTGCCTTGACATCCAGGACTCCCTGACATGGATTGTGGCCGGGGGGGAGGGGGTTGAGAACGCAGCCAAAGGAGGTGGGTCTCTGTAGCCCTAATGGGTCCTCAGAGGTCCATAATGGCATCTCTTGAATAGGAAGAACATTGGCTCTTTTGTCCAACTCGTTCATGTTACCCCAGGAGAAACTGAGGCCCAAAGGAAAAAATAAATAAAACACTGCCAGCAGAGATCCAGCGAGACTCAGTAACTCACATAAGCACGTTTATGGAGGAACTAGTCTTCTAAGCTTGCTGCCTCGGACTCCAAACACCCACCCTCAAAATCCAGGATTCTCTGCCCTGGCTGCACATTTGGACTTCAAAATACCCACACCAGGACTGAAGTTCAGACTAATGGATTCAGAATTTCTGAAGATAGAATCTTGGTATTTTTTAAGTCTATTTACTGGTATTCTTAAAGTCTACTTATTGAAATATAACATTCTTCTAGAAAGTCTACAAATGAATATTCACAAACTGAATACCCTCATGTACTCATGTAACCAGCCCCCACCTCAAGAAACAGAGCACTGCTAGCCCCTTGGAATCCTCCTTTGTCCTTCCCCCTAAAGTTAACAAAATCCCCATGTCTGACATCTGGAATTGCTTTTGCCCATTTGTGAACTTCATGCAAATGGAATAAAAATATGTATGTACTTTTTTGCATGCCTGGCCTCATTCATGAACATTACACCTGTGGGAGGCATCCATGCTGTGGCTTGTCATCATATTTGTCCATTCTCATTGTGCTCTTGACTTTCATTGTATGAACCTGCCACCTCTATCAGTTCTCTGATTGATGAGCACGGGAATCATTTCTGGTTTGGCTTACTGCGAAGAATGCTGCTATGAACATTTTTACACGGGCTTTTTGGTGGACATGTGCATGCCTGTCTGTGGGTACACCCTTAGGGAGGTTCTGGGTCAGGAGGTATGTATATCTTTAGTTGAGATACTACAAGGAGTTTCCAGCTGTGATCGCCCCATTTATAGTCCCACCAGCAGCGTGTGAGAATCCTGGTGTCTTTACACCCAGACTAGGTCTTGGTATTGTCTGCGCTTTTCATTTTGGGCAGCACCTGTTGGGGGTGCAGTGGGATCCCACTGTGGTTCATTCTGCATTTCCCCAATGGCTGTGACGCGGAGTACCTGGACATGTTTATTGTCCATTTAGGTAGCCTCTTTTGTAAAGTGCTTTGTAAAGTTCTTCTCCAGACATCTGTATTTTTTTAAAGCTCCCCTGGTGATATTAATACATAACCAGGGTTGAGAATCTCTGTGTCTTAGCCATTAGGGTAGGAAGCCTTTGGCTTTGGGAGACAGAATTGGTGAAGCGAGGGTGGACTGTGTGTGTGTGTAGCAAGGCACCTAGAGGAGCCATAACCCTGGAGTCCATGATACCCCTTGGGAGCAGCTGAGCTGAAACCTTCTCAAAAGCTACTTACCAAGAGAAAGTAAAAAACTCCCTTCCAAGAGAGGAGCAAGGACCACGTCACAGCCGCAAGAATACACTGTAGGTGGTTTGAGCAACAGGTGGATGGAGCCCCAATGCACAGACCCGAGGAGGTGCTGGTGTCCCAGAAGGCTCCCTCTGATTTAACACCCTCTGAATTAAAGTGCTTGCGGCAGGCTCGGCCCCATTGGAGCCGTCTTTATTAGGAACAAAATAAAGGAAGGTCACCGAGCCACATAAACCAGGAAAAGTGACATCAGATATCGACTGTAAGAGAGGGGGATTAATGATGGTTTGTTGACAGGAAGGCAGGAGCAGCCCCAGCCGCCCCCCCAGGTAGGGACCTGGAAGCAAACATTTCATTTTGACACCTGCCAGCATAGCCCAGATAATCAGATTTCCCTGGGAGGACAAGGCGAAGGCATCAATAAAAAAAGGCAGATTTATCCTCCTGGCCTCCCAAGTTTAGTATGTATGGGCTGGGCCGGTTGTCCAATCACAGGAAGATGCAGACATTGTCACCGTCACCTTCACCATCCCCTTCACCATCCCCAGTGCCCCCTTGGGTTGTTTAGCACAGTGGGTAGGGTGGTGCCTCACACACGCCTGCTGTCCTTGGCTCCCCCAGGAGCTTGAGGGTCCCTCTCACCTCAGGCGACAGCTCCTCACGGCAGTCAGTTTCCACCCTGGGCACCCCTCACGCTAAGACTTAACTTGGGCCTGATTGTCCCAAGTGACAGCTAACCATCACGAGCCCTGGAGTGAGAACCCATCAAAGGACAAATCCCAGACCATGCAGTGCTTGTCAGCTCAGAGATGAATCCTGGGACCCAATGTCGGAGGCACCAGAGGGCCCTCCGGACACGGTCTCCTCTCCCTGCACCTCCAAAATGATCTTCCCCACAAGTTTCACTCTGTATCCAATCTGAAGAAAAATCAGAGAAGCTTTTATTTGTTCGACCATGTTGAAAGCACTTGTTGGTTGGTTTTCTAGCTGGGGATGTTTCTAGAAGGATTATCTAGTCCTTCCCATTCACTGTATATCATCGTCATCACAATCCTATTTTTGGAGAACTCGCTGTATCCCAGGCACTTTTCTAAGTGTGCTCCACCCTTGAGCCTCTCTTACCTCAGAGCAGTCAATCCTAGGACATAGGTGCTCTTGATTCAGCCCCTTCTACAGATTAGAAAACTGAGGCACGGAGAGATGATGTAATTTTTCCATGGCCACACAGCCACGTTATGTAAAGAAATACAAACAGAAAAGTACAATAACTTCATCCTCATAATTTACTGAGTGCCTATGCTAATGTCAGAGGCTTTATATACTTTACTCTGAAGTCTTATAAAATCCTTTAGAGTGGTGTATTGATTTGCTAGGGCAAAGTACACTGGTACCCAAGTATCACACACTGGGTGGCTTGCACAAAAGAAATGTATTGTCTCATGATTCTGGAGGCCAGAAATGTAAGATCAAGGCATCACCAGGGCTACATTCCCTCTGAAGGCGGTAGTGAAGGATCTGCTCCAGGCCCCTCTCCCAGCTTCTGGAAGTTCCTGGGCTTGTGGCAGCAAGATGCCAATCTTCACACGGTGTTCGCCCATGTTCCAGATCCCCCTTTTATAAGGACACTGGTCATATTGGATTAGGGATCCACCCTAACGACCTCAACTTGACGTGATGACATCTGTGAAGGCATCAGTTCTCAGCATGGCCACATTCACAGGTGCCCGGGGTTAGGACTTCAGCATCTTTCTGGGGCACTCAATTCAATCATAGCAGGTGGTACCTCTGCTACCAATGAGGAAAGGAAGACTTGGTCCAGGCAGCAGAGTTGGTCAGTAGAGGTGCCTACACCCAGGCTTGGGGAGCTTTCAGAAGCACTGCTGCCTGGTTCACTTAAAGAGATTTATTGGTCCCCAGGGGATTCTATGTGTGGCCAAGGTTGAGGCCATCAGAGTCCAAGCCTGGGCAGCTCACCACACCACCGTTGCCTGTGTCCAGGGCTGGGGCATGGGGGGTGTCAGAGCTGCTCAGACGGCAGTCTGCCAGCTCCAGTACCACCACCGTCCCCTGAGTCCCTTTCTGCACAGCGTTTCCAGTAGCCAGCTCCTTTGGGATACTTTGAGCTCATTTCTACCATCTTGAAGCACCCTTTGTGTCCTAGGTGGGTGCTTGGCTCTGAGGTTTAAACAGAAGCTCAGCACCTTTCCTGCTTTTCCAGGGAGCTGAGGCATCTCCTCCTGGCTCATTTCAGTGATCTCTTAAGACTTATCGGGGTATCAGCACAGAAGCACAGGATTAGTGCAGAGAGACAGTCATGCAGCAGAGACGCAAGAAGGCAGCATCATACCAGCCAGGGGATGCCTACTGCTGGCAGAATGGGGGCTTCATCTCACTGGGATGCAGGGAGTTGCATTCCTGCGTCTCCCTCCTGAGGCTGTCTGTCTGTCAGTAAGGAGTCAGTGAGTTTGCGGTCCAGGCCCAGCCCAAACTAGAGTTATTTGCCTGCTTCACCTGTGCAGAGCCCTCTAACAGTCAGCCCTTGTGCGGAAAGTCTGTGAGGGCAAATCTTGCAAACCTTGCTTTTTTAGACAGATGATTTAGAGATGTCATGTGACTTATTTCCACCACAGATGGTACCTGTGGGGACAGGGCAAGATCTGGGATTCCTCCTCCAGGGTGCTTCCTGGTGAACTCTCATGCAGAGCACCAGGTTTAAAAAATATTTTTTTTCGGGGCGCCTGGGTGGCTTAGTCGGTTAAGAGTCCGACTTTTGCTTGGGTCATGATCTCGCGGTTTGTGGGTTCGAGCCCCGCGTCGGGCTCTGTGCTGACTGCCAGCTCAGAGCCTGGAGCCTGTTTCAGTCTGTGACTCCCTCTCTCTCTGACCCTCCCCTGCTCACGCTGTCTCTCTCTCTCCTAGCAATAAATAAAACATTTGAAAAAAAATATTTTTTTTTCAAATGTTTATTTATTTTTTCGGAGAGAAAGAGAGACAGAGTGTGAGCGGGGAGGGACAGAGAGAGAGGGAGACACAGAATCCAAAGCAGGCTCCAGGCTCTGAGCTGTCAGACACAGACCCCAATGCGGGGCTTGAACTCACCAACTGCAAGATCATGGCCTGGGCTGAAGTCAGACACTTAACTGACCGAGCCACCCAGGCGCCCCATATATATATATATAAAATATATAAAAATATATTTTAAAATATATACTATGTATACATACATACATGCACACACACATATCATTCCATAAAAGGATCTGGAATGCCTTATAAATATATATATATTATAAGAGAATAAAATACATTAAGAAGCACAGATAAAAGGAAAAGGGGGTAAAGGAGACAAAACCAGGGAGAAAGGTTGTGGTTGAAAGGTCCCCTCTCAGGCTTGACTCCCCATGAAACAGAGTCTGAGGCCGTTAGCATCAGGAAGCTTATTGGGCGCCTAGGTGGCTCAGTTGGTTAAGTGTCCAACTTCGGCTCAGGTCATGATCTCACGATTTATAGGTTCGAGCCCCGCCTTGGGTTCTCCACAGATAGCGCAGAGCCTGCTTCATATCTTCTGTCTTCCTCTCTCTCTGCCTCTCCCCTGCTCTCTATCGCATGTGCACACAGGCACAAAAATGAATAAAAACATTAAAAAAGAGAAGTTTATTAGGGGTGCTCTTGGGACCTACACTTGGGGAAGAAGGACAAATGGCAGAACTGGGTAGAAGAAGAAGCTGGGCCATGATTCAATCACTGCAACCAGAAGTGGAATGAAAATAGAATTGGGGCAAGGCCAAGCCATTCCACTCCCACATGGATCAGTCTTTGGAGGTGGGCTGCTGGGGGCATATTATGATCCTGGGCAAAGTAGTTCTCTTCAGCCAGAGGTAGAGTTGTCAGGCTGAGTGAATAAATATACGAGACGCCCAGTGAAGTTCACATTTCAGATTACCAACAAATCCTTCTTTAGTATATATAAGTATGTCCCAAATATTGCATGGAATATACTTATACTTTTTTTTTAAAGAAGGATATGTTGTTCATCTGAAATTATAATTTAACTGAGTGTCCAATATTTTAGCTGGAAGTCCTAGGGGAGGATTCATTGGTGACCAGCCAGCCAGCAACACTGAGCATCTGGGAGAATGGGTGCCTGAGCCCTGAAGGGGGGATCTACTCAGCACAAACATTGCATCTGCCAAGGGTGCTATACCTTTGCAATAATGGAGTCCAAGGTCAAGTCTCAGTTTCCTGGCAATTGAAGAACAGTACATTGTAACTTTAGCAGTGGCCTAATGGTTAAATCTTGGGGAAATTTGCTTAGGAGAAATGAGGATTGTTTTGGTCATGAAACTTGGAGAATTTTTTCCTGTGCTTTGTCATAGTGGGCATAAGGTGATGTAGTAGACAGTTATTCTTTTTTTAAAAAGTGTTTATTTATTTTAAAAGAGAGAGAGAGAGAGCAAGCAGAGGAGAGGCAGAGAGAATTCCAAGCAAACTCTGCGCTGTCAGTGCAGAGACCAACATGGGACTCTGTCTCACAAACCATAAGATCATGACCTGAGCCGAAATCAAGAGTTGGATGCTTAACTGACTGAACCACCCAGGTGCTCCCCTCCCACTTTTTAAAAAAGTAACAGTTATTCTTACTCCAAGGGGAGGTGGTATGGCTAATGTTACATCTTGTGAAGGACAAGATTTATTTATCCATGTATTTGTTCAACATATATTTATTAAGTCCCTGCTGAGACTCAGGCATTGACCTGGATGCCAGACATTTGGAGGTGAACGAGGCAAATACTGCTCCTGGCCTCACAGAGATGACAGTCTACTCAGTGGGGATCTAAAGGCTAAATCAGGATGATGACTAGGTCTCAAGTGAAATATTAATCCATTGGTACTAATGCTAATCTGGTCCTATGAGGTGGGAAAGCTTCACTGTCAGTCAGAATTCCAGTTAGACTACTGTAATAGTGAGACTACAAAATATAGTAGCTTACGTAAGACTGAAGTGTATTTTATTCCTACTTAAAAATTTTACAGTAGATCATCTGGGGCAAGTGAGACTGCCTTCTTTCCCTTGTTCTCAAGGTTGCCGAGAACTCAAACTGTGGTAGAGTCCCCTCTCTAAGGAGAAACAAAACAAAACAAATCCTCAAGGCAAAATTGCTATTTGTGACAACATTCCTCACAACCTTGTAACATAAGACCACTTCATCAGACTGCATGTTTGTGGGTGTTACCATATATGGGAGACAAAAAATAGAAAATGTATTAAAAAAAACCTATGCCACGTGGTGTTCAGGGCTCAGTTCTTCAGGCATGAACCCAACCAAGCAGTGCCAGCATGAATAAAGTTGCTTCCTGGAAGGAAATAAAAAGCCTCGGTGTCACAGCTCTCTTTGCGAGAACCCTGCTACAAAGCTTCTTCTACCTTGATGCTCCAAGATCATGGCTCACCAATACCCTATCTGCATTCTAGCCA
The DNA here is from genome assembly GCF_008692635.1 of Crocuta crocuta. Classification (NCBI taxonomy): domain Eukaryota; kingdom Metazoa; phylum Chordata; class Mammalia; order Carnivora; family Hyaenidae; genus Crocuta; species Crocuta crocuta. The sequence goes on from NW_027530179.1 coordinate 7,818,219, forward strand.
CAGGAGGGGGAGGGGATGGCATGCCTCTTCACTCTAACAGCATAACAAGAAAGTTGCACACATCCCTTTTCTTCACTTCCACTGGGGAGACCTTTGTTACGTGACCACACCTTCCTATGGAAGAGGTTGGGAAACGATGTAGTCCTTATCTGACAGGATATGTGCCCAGCTAAAAGATGGGGGAGCTATTAACAAATTAGTAAAAGATTACTAACAGATTAGGAAAAGAAGGAGGAGAGGATGGCTACTGGGGACCACCAGCAGTCTTACCCACAGATTCTGAGAGGAAGGAAGTGCTGGGACCATTTAGAAATAGGATGTCATGGAAATAAGATATGGAGTTAAGGTGCTTGTGGCCCCTGTAACATACAGGGCTGAGGCTCTCTGGCCCAGCTTCCTGACAAATCTTCTGGTAGTCTACCCAAGTATTTTCTGAGGCATCCAGCAGATAAGATAGGATCACATGTCAAAGCCTATTGAGGTCAAAGCTGATAATGGGGTAAGGGGGCATTTTTGGAGCTCTGTATGTTCTTTCATTAAGTTCATCTTGACTGATCATCAGACCTCAGGGAGAGGCCGGCATAGAGTTCAGGGGCCACATAAGAGAAAGGTAACTGGCATTTTGAAAAATTCCATATACCATGTGCTTTATATATTTTTACATTCTTATATAATGCTCCAGCTGCTCAGATTTTGTTTTTGTTTTCAATCCCCTGGTCTAGGCAAGGAAACCAAAAGCGAAAGTCGTAGTCAAGTTTGAAATGGCAACTACTTTGACCTAATTGATATTTATAGAATACTACCTCCAACAACTGTAGAATACACATTCTTTTCAAGTGCACATGGTATGTGGTACAAGATGGAAATATTCTGAGCCATAAAACAAAACATAAAGCATAAAACATATTGAAAACATCTTTTTCAATAAATTTAAAAGGATGGGAGGTATATACAATATGGTTTCTGACTGCTATAAAATCAAATTAGAAATCAATAACAATAAAATAACCACAAAACTACAAAGATTTGGAAATTGAGCATTTTTTAAAGGACCATATATTAAAGAAGCAATCATAGAGTAATTACAAAATACTTCTAAATGAATGATAGTAAGAAATACACCACATCAAAATCTGTGGGAGATAGCTAAAGCAGTGCTTAAAGGGCAATTTATAGCTTTAAATATTTATATTAGAAAAAAAGAAATGTCTGAAATCGATTACTTAAGGTTCCACCTTAAGATTCTGGAAAACAGAGGTGCCTTGGTGGTTCAGTTTGTTAAGCATCCAACTCTCGATTTAGGCTCAGGTCATGAACTCACAGTTCATGGAATCGAGCCCCTCGTCAGACTCTGTGCTGACAGTGCAGAGTTTGCTTAGAATTCTCTCTCTCTCATTCTCTCTCTCTCTTTCAAAAATAAATAAATAAACACTAAAAAAATAGAAACTGGCAAACAGAACAAAGCTAACACAATGTAAGTAGAAGGGAGAAAAGAATAAAGATAAAAGCAGAAATCAGTGAAGTTGAAAACAGATGACCAAAAAATTATTCATCAAAAGCTACAACAAAACTCCTAGCTGGATTCATTAAAAAGATACTAATTATTAATCTCAGGAATGAGGTGAGGTCATAACTCTATATCTTAAGGATAATTAAAAAAATGGTAAGAAAATATAAATAACTTTGTCCCAATAAACTTAACAATTTAGATTAAATGGAAATTTCTTGAAAGAATCAAATTGCCACAACTGATTCAAGAATAGCTAGAAAAGTATTAATAGCTTTATATTTAGCAAAGAAACTGACTTTGTAATTAAAACATTACACTAAGAAAACTCCAGGCTCAGGTGATTTTACTCGTAAACTCTATCAAACATTTAAGAGTGAAATAATATGAACTCTGTTCAAACTCTGCAATGGAATAAATTGCAACCCTCCTTCCAGACCCATATGTTGAAGCCCTGAACCCTAATACTGGTATTTGGTATTTGGGAATAAGACCTTTGGGAGGTAATTAAGTTTAGGTGAGGTCATGAAGGCAGGGCCCCATGATGAGATTAGTGTCCTTATAAAAAGAAACATCTTACAGCCTCTCTCTTTCTCTCTCTCCACTTCTCTCTCTCTCTCTCTCTCTCTGCTATCTGAGGACACAGAGGAGAGGTAGCCATCTGCAAGCCATGAAGAGAGTTCTCATCAGAACCTGACCATGCTGGCACCTTGATTTTGGACTTCTAGTCTCCAGATGTGTGAGAAAATTAATTTCTGTTACTTGAGCCACCCAGTCTATGATATTTTGTTATGGCAACCTGAGCAGACTAATATAAACTTTTCCATAAAACAAAGAAGGTGAGAAAACTTTGTAACCAATTCTATGAGGTCAGCATTACCCTAATACCAAAATATGAAAAAAAGATAATATTTTTTACAAAACCTAATGGATCAATATCCCTCATGAACATAGATTCCTTAACAAAAAAAATAAGATTCTTTAACAAAATATTAGCAAAATGAGTACAGCAATGCATACATATTTATGTGCCATCATGACTAAGTAAGGTTGATTCCAGTAATGCCAGATTGGTTTAACATTCAAAAATCAATCAATGTAATTCACTAAATTAGCAGAATAAAGGAGAAAAAATGACCACATCAGCAGATGCAGACAAAGCATTTGACAGAATGCAACATCCAATTATATTAAAAACTCTTAGCAAATTGAGGGGAACTTCCTCAATTTGATTAAAAATGTCTACAAAAATCTTATAGCAAACATTATACTTAATAGTTAAAGATTTAATGCTTTCCCTCTTGTCAAGAAATATGAAGAATCTGAATTTTACTCTACTCGCAAGCTAACAAGCTGGCCTACCACAGTCTTACGGATGTTGTAATAGTTGACTGGTGCTGCCATTAACAAAATACCACCAACTGTGTCTTAAACAATAGAAATGTATTTTCTCCCAGTTCTGGAGGTGGGAAAGTTCAAGGTCAAGTTTCGACCAGGATTTAGTTTCAGTTGAGAGCTCCCTTACTGGCTTATAAACAGTACTTGGTCCTCACATGGCCTTTCCTCTGAGTATGGAAGAGAGAGAAAGAAAGAGAGATAGAGAGAATGAAATAGAGATAGGGAGAGTGGGGGAGTGAGAGGAAGAGAAAAAGAGGGGGAGTAAGAGAGAAAGAGAGATGGGGGAGAGAGAGATTGAGAGAGAGAAAGGGAGAGAGAGAAACAAGCTCTCTGGTGTTTCTTCTTATAAAAACACTAATCATAAAGGGTCAGGGCCCCATTCTTAGGATCTCACTTAACCTTAGTCATCTCCTTATAAACCCTATTTCTAAATACATCGGAGTTAGTCATATTGGAGTTTAGTACTTCATATAAATTTGAGAGCACACAATTTGATCCACAGCAGATGCTGACAGTTGACACAAGACCTCTGTTGTCAGAAACAAAGAGCTTAATTGCTCACAGCACAGCAGGTAGCATGAGCTTCCTGTTCTCATCATTGTCCCTGAGGTCTGATTGGGCCTAAATGGATACTCTGCACAAGGCAGTTTTGTGTCACAGTTGAGGAATGCTAAATGTAGGGAACTCCAGTCTTTATAGAGGGTTGCATGCAAACCTGCCTGACCTTTGCCCTGAAGGACTTTCCTGAACAGCACACAAATTGTTCCCCTTTTCCAGAGGGAGACAGTATCTCTGTCTTCCTAGGTTGATCACTATACAAACACTCTTTCTTTAAATATAAAGTTTGTTTATTTATTTATTTGGGGGGAGCAGAGACAGAGAGAGACAGAGAAAGAGAGAGAGAGAGAATTCCAAGCAGGCTCCACATAGTCACTGCAGACAGCAACATGGGGCTAGAACTCAAAAACCCTGAGATCATGGTCTGAGCCAAAATCAACAGTCTGACCTTAACTGAATGAGTCACCCAGGTGCCTCACTATACAAACATTCTTGCAAAGATAGTCCAGAATGAAAGATAACCCAGAAGCTAGTATTTCTGTCAGCATTTCTCTTGCAGAAAAGAAATCTCTTGCCCAAGTACATGAGATCCATAAAGAATTATTTCCCAGAATTGCTAAGATATAACACATAAAGAATATCCATCTCACCACTTTCAACAACGTACTGGACATGACGGCCAGTGAGGAGTCCAAGAAAGTCATAGAGATTGGAGGGAAAGAAATAAAGCTGTATTTGTAGATGAACTGGCTGTTTACATAGAAAATGCTCAGGAATTAGAACTTGTTCTATAAAACAACTACTAGAATTAATAAGTGACTTTAGAAAGATCACAAAATATGAACTCAAATACTAAAAGCAATTGGATTTCTACATACCAGGAAGAAAATTCTTAAAATCCTACTCTTAATAGTAACACATCATAAAATGGTAATGAATTTAAGAAAATAAATGCAAGACTGAAAGACATAAAACATGTTGAGGAAAAGTAAAGAAGATCTAAATAACTGGAATGATATCCCATGTTCATGAATTGGAAGACTCATCAAATTGGCATGATGTCAAGTTTCCCCAAATTAGTCTCCCTTAGATTCACTGAAATCCCAATCATATGCCCACTGGTTTTTTTTTTAAAAGAGAATGACATGCTAATTTTAAATTATATATGGAAATGCAAATGAATTTGAATATATAAAGCAATCTTTTAAAAAAGAACAAAGTTGGAGGGCTTTTGCTACTTGTCTTCATGACTTATTATAAAAGCTATATTAATCCAAACAGTATGACTAACATGAAGATCAGTAAATATATCAATGGGATAGGATAGAGAGCCTGGAAATAGAGGCATACATCTACAAACATTTTATTTTCACCAACGGCCTCAAGTCAATGTAATGGAGAAAAGGAAAGTCTTTTCAGCAAATAGCACCAGAATTGGATATTAACACAAAAAATTTAACTGAGCCCTTGCCTTACACATTCACAAAAATTAATTTGAAATGGATCATAAACTATAACGCTGCCAGAAAAAACTGGGAAAATATGTTTGTGACTTCAGGATAGCAAGGGTTTCCTAGACAGGATGAAGAAAAACAATAACCATAAAAGAAAATGCTGTTAAATCAGACTTCGTAAGAATTAAAAACTCCTGCTCATCAAAAAACACTGTTGAGGAAAAAACAGGCTAGCCACAAATTGAGGGAAATATTTGCAAAACATATATCTGACAAAGGACTAGTGCCTGGAACATATATATCATTCCTGCAACTCAAAAATAAAAAGACAAACAACCCAATGAAAATAGGCAAAGATTTGAACAGACATTTCACAAAGAAAGATAAACGAATGGCCAATAATCCCATAAAAAAGATGTTCAATATCATTAGTCATTAGGAAAATATAAGTTAAAACTATACTGATACACTACTGCACACCCATCTGAATGTTCAAAGTTAAAATGATTGTCAGCACCAACGTTGGTAAGAATGTGGATCCAGGACTGGAATTATCAAATACTGCTGTTGAGAGTGTGAAATGGTACAATTGCTTTGGAATATTCTGGCTTTTTTTCTTTTTTAACATAAAACTAAACATACATTCTAACCTAGAACCCAGGAAGTTCATTCCTGGATATTTAGCCATACGAAATGGAAGCATATGTCCACAGGAAGTGTTGTTCATACCAGCTTTATTCATAATTGCCTAGAGCTGAAAGCTGCTTAGGTGTCCATCAGCAGGAGAATGGGTAATCAAACTGTGATATATTCATTCAATGAGCTACTACTCCATCAGCAAAAGGAATGATTTACTGATTCACCCAGCATGGAGGATGCTCAGAAACGAAGTGAAAGAAGGCTTATGCAGAAGAATATGTACTGTATGTTTATGCTTCCATTTACATAAGATCTGGCAACGGCAAAAAAAAAAGTCAGAACAGAGCTTATGGGGAAGAATTGACTGAAGAGGTGTGAGGGGACTTTCTGGAGCTATGGCAGTGTTCTAGGGTTGGGTTACACAAGCATATACATTTGTCCAAACTCATCACATGGCATATTTAAGGTTGATGCATTCACTGTATGTAAATTTCATCTAAAAAAGAACTGTAAACAAATATTAAACTCTAGTTAATGACACGTATACTGAAGTATTGAAAGGCAAATTGCGCTGAAGTCTGTAATATGCTTTCAAATGCATCAAAAATAAGATATTTTTAATGGATGGATAGATGATAGATTGATAGATACATGACAATGCAAATATTCTAAAACACTGTAAACTATAGGTGATAAGTATGTAGTGCTTGTCAATAAGTTCTTTTCCCTTTTCAGTATATTTTTATTAAAAAGTATGGGAAAAATATTGTTGGAAAAGCATTTGCATACACCCCCAAATTTATGGGGAATAAAATTTTTTTCTTATATGCTAGGATGTGTAGATTTTAAGCGACAGATTTGCAGCAAAAGGCTGCCCCAAAGAACAGAGATGACATATATTAATTAAAGAACTTTCATATAAACGTATAACCTCAAGGCTAATCTTTTCAGTTTTTAGTATGATATTCTGTCTTCATCAGAGTCATTAGTGGGAATGAGAATGTGATTATGTCTCCACACGTCTGTTTGCATTTCACAGCTGCTAGTGAGGCTCAGTCAACACTTTCACGTGCTAATAATTGTAATCAACCCATTTGTTCATTTAAGACAAACAAATGATTACTTTGTGAGAAAGAAATACCTTGAGTCCTAATTTGCTAATTATTAGTTCTTACGAACATTAGCGTAATTCTGCTTCTCCCCCCAAACATATAGAACCTTGAAAGTACTTTTTTTTCCCCTTCCTGGAGGATTGATCTGGGAACCTGGTTTGTAAATGCCCGATTAAAAGAAATATGCAGTGGTTATTTTATACACGTGTGTGTGTACACACACACACACACACACACACACACACTAATGGAAGAGGAGGAGGAATTTCATTTTAGTATAATTGTAGTTCAAATTATATTGTAAAGCTTTTAAAAGCATGCTGTAATAAAAATAACAACATGCATGCTGCAGCCATACTAGATGATGAAAGGGACGCCCAATCACATTTGAGGACTGATGGACCCATTCAGCTGTGTCCAGGCCCCATCCTCAGGAGCTCTGTCCTTCCATGTGAAAGGTCCAGGTTAGAAGATACCTATTCTTTTCTTCACCAACTTGGAACCTAGAATGGAAACTCTTAATCAAAGATGTACATGTATCTCACCTATAAGTGAAATAAAGACTAATGGAAGCTCATTGAAACTCCTCCTTTTGGTAGACTTCATGGAAGAGCTGAGCTCCAAGATCAGCCGGGAATGTCAAGAAACCATTAAGAGCCAACAAATGGAGGATGAATTTGCTCTGGGAGGCTATCTGTGAACAAGAGTGCAAGGAAAGGACATACAGACACTGACTGCCATGCACATGGGGGAGATGGCTGCTCACCTCCCCACACACCAACTCACTGAAAGCTTCCAATGTCATGACATACCTCTTCATAGCCAGGTCTTCACTTTGAGGTCCTCTGGGATGAGCAGTGGGAGTGCTCGCTTCGGCAGCACATATACTAAAAATGGGATGAGCAGTGGGCAACCTTGGTAAAACTCTAAAGTTAATTTCATGGCCCCCAGCCCCCTGGTCATAGCACCTGCTTATCTAGAAGATAACCAACTTTCTCTCCTTTCCAACATACCTCTCATGAGTGCTCTGCAAACCAGCACTATTTACTTGCAGTGTTTGTAGGCTGAGTCCCTGGGGATGGTATCCACTCATCCATTTCTCTAACATGTCCCCTTTAATCTCTATGCTGGGACAAATGCTAAACAAGGAACTTTTCATCCAGAGGCATGCTTAAAGAACAAGGAGACAGGTGTGACAAGGCACTTCTCCAGGGTCACCTACTTGTCCTGTTTTGCCTGGGACTTTGCCAGTTTTAGCACTGGAATGTCATATCCAGGGAACCTGCCTCCCCCACCTCAGTCCCTGGCAAAGTGGGATAGTTGGCTCACCCATAGCTCTCCTGGGCTCTCCAGAGGCTAGATGGAATATTACTGATCTTCTACCAACCTGGGAGATCCCAGAGGAAGCAGGGGTGGTAGAGTCAAAGTTGTCTCACCCAGGAGTGCCTGAGCCCTGTCTTCATGAGCCAGAAGTCTCTAGCTTAGAGCTGCTCCCTTACCTTCTCTCTCCACTCAAAGTCTGTTCTGGAGACTGAAGAAGGGATGGTAATAGGCACTGTCTTCTCTCTGTTAGCCCTGCAGTGGAGGGAGCTGAGAAGTCACAGTTCTGCCCACGTTTGGGTCATCTGCATTCTGGGCAGTTGTTCAGAGAAGGAGGCCTTCCATTCCAGCCATCCTCAAAGACCAGCCATAACTGCTTGGCAGCCAGCCTCACAGCTCCTCAGGGTCCTTGGCAGGCGTGTCACAATCATGTCAGCTTTGTGTTAGGCTCTCCTCTCTGGCTTCTACTCTGACCACTGCAGCAGCCTGGATCAGTGCTGCAAGGCACCTCCACCCTGGCAGCTGGCATGCAGGAGAGGGGTGTGATATTCACTGAGACACATTGGCTGGGTGGGGACCCTGCCCTTTATATCATGGCCTCCATCACTTCTTCCACCAACCTCCATCACCACCTTCCACTCACCATCTTTCTTAGCACAGAGCAGTAAGTGACTTTGAGCCAGTGTACCAGGCTTTCCCTGTGCCAGCAACACCATCTGGAAAATGGATTCATAACCCAATAATAGAGGGTTCAAGAAATGAGCTCATTGATGGGAACTTTGGGATGCAGGAGGTGGGATGTTAAGCTGTTTGAAAGGCCCAGAGCCACGGTGCTAGCTGATTGTTACGGGCAGGTTTACAAATCACATTTGGTTATAGGTATTCATTCAACTGACATCCCAGTAATGGGACACCCAAAATGAGTAGTCAATCTGAGCCAGGCATGAGAATGGCAAAGAAGTAGAATTTGTCTTTGGCAACCAATAATTCCCAAAAAGGAGAGTAGATCTAAAACCAAGAGTTAGAGATTGAGATTTTGTTAAGGAGCTTGTACGGCGCATGGCACAAAGCTGGCCCTCTATAAAAAAGGTGCCATTATTGTTGTTCTAGAGAGAGTCTAAGAGGCAGAGATTGACGTGAGAGTCATGGGGGGGGGGGGAGGAAAAAGGGAAGGTGGAAATGGCCACAGAGGCAGACATTCCAGAGTCCTACCAAGGGCATACTTGAGGCAGTGAGAGTTAAAGCTTTCCATAGTACCTCTCTGGGATGCAGGTTGCTAGGAAAAGAGGAGAGGAAGCCTTGGTTCATAGATGAAGATGCTAGTTCAGTCTGGAGCTGGGATTTATTGATAATTAGCAGGACCCCTATCTCCAAAAAACATTTGCCTTCTCTCACTATTGCATCCCCCTCTAATATTCTTCAAGTATTGGGTGAGGGAGCTGTTAACTTGGGAATGCCTTGAGGGCGGGGGTTGTGTTGATTCCATCAGACCAGAAGATTTTTGAGAGTGTGAACTGTTTTGGCTCCATCAAACTGGGGAAACTGAGTCTTCCTCTCAGACTGGGTAATTCTTGGCTCATGGCAGCTTGTTATAGGATGGGGTAGAAGGCAGGGCTGGTCTGGTCTGGCCATGAATGCCACTCCTAACCTGAGCTCAGGCTATTTGAACTTCTTTGTGCAGGGATTATGGAGACTGTCTCAGGTCCTGGCCAAGTGGTGGGACTCAGTCACACTCCAAGGGGAGGGGATAGGTGTAACAGACAGGGGACACAGTATCAGGCCACAGTTCTGTCACAACCTGAAGCCTCCATGCCCCTCTGGGCTATTTTCTGAGTCTTACACCTCACACTCACTGCTCTGGGAGCAGGCCTTGCATTCAGGAGGAGCTAGCCCCACAGAGCTCCACGAAGACTACAAATAAGTGTGTTGCACTCCCTGCTAATGCCTGAGTTATTGCTTTCCCTTCTCCTCAACGAAAGGAGCATTTTATTGGCTTGGGTTTAGAAACAAAGCATAAAAAGTGGCTTGTTTTTCCTTTTCTGACATGATGAAGCTCAGGCCGGAGAGAGAGGTGCTGGGGAAGAATGAGGAGGGTGGAGGGAGAGAAGTGGGAGGGTAGGCTGGGGAGGGTGGGGAAGGGCCAAGCAGAAGAGGTGGAAATGATGGGGTGGAAGGACAGGAGAACTCTGCAGGGGTGTGACCTGCAGGGAGGAGGAGGAGGATAGAGGAGAAAGAAATGCTACACTGTAGGACAGGCATCCGTCTCCCTTCTCAGTGGGAAGGTGTTAAGAGCCAAAGGCAGCAGAGTCAGCTTCAATTGGAAAAGCTTCAGCTCCCTGGAGACACTGTCCAGCTCAAGCACCAGGGATGCAGAGAATGGCTTGGAGGCTTAGGGAGGGGGACGGATTTTCTCAGCTTATTTGGCCATCACCCAGGTTTCTGCATTATTTTTTGTTTGTTTGTTTGTTTGTTGTTTTCAATCCCTGAACTGGGATTCGAGATCTCCAAGGGATAGGGCTTGATGTTTCTCGATTTTGTGAAGCAGGTTATTAATTTGGGGTTTCTTGAACTGCCTCTTCTCCCCTGATGAGCTAATAGTGCCATGTCATGTTGGGAGTGGAGATGGTGTACTGCAGGGGTGAAAGTGTGGGGGGTGAGACTCCACCTGCACCCATTGCTGCCCCCCAAACCCAACATGTTCTCTCAATTCTCCCTGCCTTTCCCAAACTGCTTCTCTTGCGATTGCCATCTCATACTTCAGTGACATGTCACATGCTGGTCACCCTTTATTTTTTGACTCAAACTTTGTTTCCTTTCTGGAGTTTTTCAAGCCACCCCCGGAATATGTTCCTACCTTACCCTGTGTTTATCTTTATCATTGTGTCATGCTGTATTTTGATTATCAGTTAATGTTTTCAGCTAAGCATTAACTGGGAGGTCTTTGAGAGCAAGAACTAAGTCTTATTTACCTTTGTATGCTTAGCAGAGGGTCAGAAACATGGTAAGCATATTTGTGTTTAAGGGAAGGGGGAAGGAAGGAGTTGGAGAAAGGCTGTAGAATGTCATTGGTGATATATCAACTTTGGATTGAGACAGCCATAGATGCATATCTTTGCTCTGTAACTTGTAAGCTATATGGCCTTGAGAAATTATTTTTCAAGGTTACCATGAAGACTAGAAGTAACATACAAATTACTTAGCACACAGCGTGGCACATAATAGATGCTCAATAAATAGTAGTGATTATATGCCAGTCCTCCTGAGTGCTAGAGTCCATCCTTACAGGCATCCCTACATGCCTCTTATCTCACCACTAGGTCCTTCCACAGAATCTCTGGACTATTTCTTCCAGGAGGCAGACATGGATTTTTTTTTTCATGGGAGGAAATAGTCTGCCTGCATCTTTTGCCAACGTTGTCAGCATGTCTGCCACAGGACTGTTGATAGGAGGTGCAAATGTACTTCCTAATTTGAGATGATGGTGCTTGGAATGCCTACAACGGGGCTATATTTAGCTCTGAATTCCCCAAATAGCAACATGGAGGAAGAGCCTCCCATCCAAACATCCCATCCAGCTGGAAAATACAACAATCATAATGATTATTTTTATCATTGTTATTATTTATCGACTAAATGAATTAATGGGAGGTGGGTATCCATTGGCATAAAGAATAAGTGGGTTTTAAAATACCAAGTATCAGAGGCCCTTGGATTCCATACAATCAAATATAGCTTGCTCCAAAAATAAGGAAACTGAGGCTGAAAGAGATCATGTGATTTGTACACCCAAAATCAGAATCCAGACTAGACCAAAGTCTAGATCTTTGGACTCAATTTAATGGTCTTTGTTTCTAAAAGTTCTAAGGCATTTCATGCAAGGGCATTGACCTGGTTTTCACCAAGAAGTTAGTATTTCTCTGGTGATCCCTATATCTGCCTCTGTCTTCAAAGGCCTTCTCTCAGTGTTATGAAGGCCACATGGAACACCAGGGAGGGAGTCTAAAGACTTATATTTTAGTCTCAAATCTGCTCAAAAGTTACTGTGTGACCTTGGGTATGTTATTGGACTTCTCAGGGTTTCTGTTTCCTCACTCACTGCCCATTGTTTATCCATCCATCCAACCATCCATCCAACAAGTATGTGTTTGTGTGTGTGTGTGTGTGTGTGTGTGTATATATATATAATTGATTGAATACCACTGGAGACATTTAAGGATCCAAGTGGAGTACTACCATGATTCTTGTTTTCCAAACCTACATACAGTCCACCAGTAGGTGGTGGAGAACAACCTGACATTTCCATAGAGGAGAGTAATGAAGAGCTGGACACATTAAGAAAGGGAAAAAGAGGCATGGAGAGGGGCGCCTGGGTGGGTCATTTGGGTAAGCCTCTGACTTCTGCTCAGGTCATGATCTTGCAGTTTTTGAGTTTGAGCCCCACATCAGGCTCTGTGCTGACAGCTCAGAGCCTGGAGCCTGCTTTGGATTCTTTCTCTCTCTGCCCTCCCCCACTCTCTCTCTTTCTCTCAAAAAAATTTTTTTTAAAAAAGAAGCATGGAGAACCCAAATAAACATCCTATGGACGCTTTCTGCCTGGTATTGAAAGGTAAAGAGAGATGACCTGTGGTCTCTTGCTTGCCCAGTGTGCTTATGCGCGCACACACACACGCATACACACACACACTCCTTCTTGTCCCTAGATGTTCTCAATGAACTCCCCAAATACCAACCTGGAAAGAGTTAGGAAGGAAAGGTCAGAGTCACAGCTAACCTAGAGCAGGTGTGCTGCTGGTCAAAGAAAGGCGAGGCTGCAGGCTGCTGGGAGGGGTGTGTTCATTGTCATTCAGGTGTCACTTCCCAGGTGGGCAATGACTGTACCTCAACACTCCTCAAAAGCTCCAATAACACCAGCACAGGGCACATTACTATGTGTCAATGATTGATTGAATTCCACTAGGTGACCTTGAGGAAGGCTATTTCCTTCTTGAATTTCAGGTTCTATATCAGGAAGATGGAGAAGGGGTATTAGAATAGACACCACTTGAGGTCATTTACAACATTAATAATCTGCTGTTTCATGAATGAATAACCCTCAAAGACCTTCCCCTTTGACTCCTTTTCTTTTTATGTTTTATCCTCAGGTTCCAAGATCATCTGATCCTTCATTCGAGCTCCTTCATCTTCCCTCCATTATTGTCTCTATCCCAATCCTCTAACCACCTAATTCTGCTAACTCTAGTCCCCTTCTAATCTCCTGGAATATGATAGTCAAACTAGAGCTCCTCAGCTATGGTTGGCAGGGATGCCGTGGCCCTCCCCTCTCTCTAAGTGCACATATACACCTAAACCCATCTGTGAAATGCAATGAGCCAAGGGTCCCAAGAGGGATTCCAGCTCTTGTCCAAGTTAATAGGAGAGGGGATGAGAAGAGAGGGACTGAATTTCAATCACAATGTGATTATTGGCCTTTTTGAAGTTTTTCTGAGTTTTTTTCACCTGGTTGGCTCGATATCACTAACCAAATGCTTGTCTCACAAATCGGCTTTGGCCGCAGTTCAAATTTAATTACATTCTAGCTAAGTAAAAGCAAGAAAGCAAGAAAGGAGAGAGAGAGAGAGAGAGACAGAGAGAGACAGAGAGAGAGAGAAGTGGGAAGGGGGGTAGCTTATGTTTATAGAACAGACAACTCTATCCTAAATCTTCAAGTCTTCCCAACTGCAACAGTCAATGTGAGCCAGACACAGATGGGTCAGCCCTGAGATAGATGTGAGGCAATAACAAGCTTCTTGTAATTTGAAGCTAGTGAAATTACAATGCCAAGGCTGGGAGAAAATTGGGAAATTGGCAGAGTTTGGCTCAAGTGTGCCAGCTGCCTGGTTCTGTACCTGAGTGCCTCTTTGTTCTCTGTTTAGCTACTGTCCAAAGCACTCAGGTTTTTTCCCTGTGTCCCTTATCATATTCTCCTGTTAGTAAACTCATTCACACTAAAGTGTAAATGACTAAAGATAAATTGCCTTCCTCCCTGCCTAGAATTGTGTTTTACTAAAAAAAAACAAAAAACAAAACAAACAAACAAAAAAAAACCAAGGATGGACAGGCAAACACACATGCCAGCATGTAAGAATCAAATGAACAGCAAATAAGTTAAACACAACAAGGGTGTGCTGGATGGCCATGAGAGTAGATATTAGATAACTACAGACTGATAGCCTATGGAATATTAATATAAAGAGTCAGGAGAAAGGTAGGGGATGGAGTCAAGGATGACTCAAGTCCTTCGCTATAGAAAATAAGAGACAAAAGCCATTTGTGGGGGAAAGTGATGATTTCTGTGGAGGATAGGATGAATCTGAGGTGCTTATGGGTATCCAATGGGGGGTGTTCATAGGTCTTTGTATATTCTTGTCTGGTTTAGAGGAAAAGGCTTCTCTGAGTCATGTGTTTGGGAGCAATTAACTCAGGGGAGAATCCAAGGAGCACAGGTAGGTTTAGCCAGGGAAAATTCATAGAGAAGAGAAGATCATCAAAAGCAGGAATGATACTAGAGAACACCAAAAACTTAAAGGAGTGCTCAAGAGACTGAGAAGTTGTAATCCAAGAGGTAGGAGAAAAACCACTGTGATCACAAATAATCAGGGAAGAAGAATGACTTTTAAAGGACTCAAAGATGCACCTGGGTGGCTCAGTTGGTTAAGTATCTGACTCTTGGTCTAGGCTCAGGTCCTGATCTAATGGTTTGTGAGTTCAAGCCTCGAGTTGGGCTCTATGCTGAGAGTGCAGAGCCTGTTTGGGGTTCTCTCTCTCTCTCTCTCTCATTCACTCTCTCTCTTTCTCTCTGTCTCTGTCAAAAATAAATAAACATTTAAGAGAGACAGAGAGAAAGAGACAGAGAGAGAGGGAGACACAGAATCTGAAGCAGGATCCGGGCTCTGAGCTGTCAGCACAGAGCCTGACACGGAGCTCAAACTCACAAACCATGAGATCATGATCTGAGCCAAAGTCAGATGCTTAACCAACTGAGCCACCCAGGTGCCCCAGGGAAATATGGCTTTTAAAGGACGGTGGAAAAGGAGATGATAAGCTAGAGGACTCTTTATGAAATGGTAGAAACTTGAACCTGCATCTGCACTGAAAGGAAAGTCAGTGGGAAGAAGAGGTTGATGAAGAGAGGGTGCATTATTGATGGGACAAGATCCTCACAGAGATAGAAAGAGAAAGGCTCTTCATCATGGATAGAAGGGCTTCCTTTGGGCATAAGAAGGAATGCCTGCTCCTTTATGAGAGAAGGAAAGAAGGAATGTATAATTGTGAGAGCAGATGGATTTTTAATGGGGTTGAGGGAATCTATGCCTGATGGTCTGATTTTTCATTGTTAACAGGGAAGCCCTATTGCTTACTGAGAGGAAATTAGGGAAGTTGAAAGGTTTTTAGGAAAGTTGAGGAAGGTTAGAACAGCCACCACAGAGAATGAGAAATGGAGGTTATTCAAACCCAAGTCCTAAGAGGGGATAAGGAGCCCCATTGAGGCATGGTATCCAAACTCTGGTCCTAGTTCAGGAGCAGAGGGCTCAGGAGCAGAGGTATGGAGGAAGATGGTTGAATGGACCAGATTTGAAGGATTTCAGATTGTCTGTGGCCAATTGAAATGCAGATGAGGATGTTGGAGATTCTGGGAAAATGTGGTGAATATGATGCTCTTTGGGAGCTAGAAATTAAAATCATGCAGTGTGTGTGTGTGTGTGTGTGTGTGTGCACGTGAGATCACACACGTGTATGTACATGTAGGGCAATGTTTTGAAGACTGGTTAAAAAAAAAATACATATAGTTTACTCCCACGTAGACTATCCCCAAGGCATCCTTAATTCTAGGCTGGCTACTTCCTTACATTTCTCCCTATCTTCCCCATCTTTCTCTCTCTTGCCTCATTCAAGCAGGGCTCAACATGATTACAAGTACACCTGCAATCCCTTCCCTTCCTCTAATATGGCTTCTAATTCAATCTGCACTCAAAATAGAAATTATTTTGTATTACATACTATTTGGAATTCTATGAGCTTCCTCTTTCCTTTCATTGACACAGGCAATCAAAGCCAGGTTATATTTGATCTTCTTAAATAGCAGGTATAATCATGCCAACAGAGCATTCCCATCCACCCTCTGGGTCTCACATCCCCCACCCCCATCCTCCACATTCCCTTTCTATAAGGGAAGTGAAATAAGTGGCTCCAAAGCTCCTGTCCATCTCTGATGATGTCCTGAGTCTCTAAGCTCCAGCAGCCTAGTGTAGCTCAACCCATGCCAGGCCAGCCCTCTGGCTAGACCAGCCTGGCTTCCAGTACCAAGGCAAGTTCTCAGTAGCACCAATGCTTTTCAAGCAGCCTGCCAGGACATGGATGCAAAGCTTGTTTTAACCTCACTGGTCCCAAAGTCTCAGGAGAACTGTGTAATTAACCTGGGTTGGGGCTGCAAATCTCTGCTGCCCGTAGCTGGTCAGATATGCAGAATGGTGTGAAATTGTTGACAGACAAAGTATAGGAGTGAATCATAATGAGATTTATGGACTACTACATTTTTTGCACTCATTTACTTGTCCCTTGCCCTCCTTACTCCACTCCCCAACCAGTTCCACTAATTCCTGGTGGTGCAGGAATGGTGGTCCAGTGATATATGGCTGCCAGTGTTGCCGGAGGGGATCCTAAGATGAAATGGGAGCTGGACTGAGAGTTGGAGACATCTGTGGCTCCAGCCCAGCTCTGCCAGGTGTGACCCTGTGCAGGTCACTCCCTCTCTGGGACTTAATTTAGTCATGAGATGGTTGAACCAGATGTCCTCTCAGATTCCAAGCAGACTGTCTTAGTCTGGCTTTCCCCAGAAACAGACACTGAGTCTACGATTCAAGTGCAAGCAGTTTATTTGGGACATGAGCCCAGGAAGCACCAGTAGCAGAATCAGGAAGTGAGACAGGGAAATAAGCCAACACAAAGTCTGTAAATGAGCAGTTTACCACCGTGGACAACTGGGCTTCAATCTCAGTGGGAACTTTTGGGAGACGATGTAGGGCATGTATTCCAGAGTTGTCCCTCATGAGAAGTGACAAGGTAATTAATCACCAAATCCCATTTGTCATTCATTGGGAGCTTCTCTCAGGGTGCTAAATCCCTAGCATTTACAGCCTTCTGGGGGGAGGGAGGCGGGGGAACATGATCTCACTGCTAGAGAAAGCCCTCAGGCAGGGAGATGCAGGTGCTTGCAATAAGAGACTCTCAGCAGGCACAGAACCAGTGAGTGCTAAGGGGATATGGGTAGGACACTGACAGCATCTGCCATGCATATTTAATGACCTTAAAATTCTATGACTTCCTTTGACCAAACTAAGAGTGAGAAGAACAATCCATCTTGAATGGACTAGTAGACAAAGATTTCTTTTTGCTTTGTCCAACCCTCCCTTCCTCTAAAGCTACAAGCTCATACATTCCGAGAATCCTAGATTAAGAAATCTGATAGCCTATGTTATAGTCTCAGGCCTCCTAGTTATTATGGGAAAATTAGTCAACCTCTGTGAGCTTCAACTTCCACACCTTAAAGAAGGAACACTAATGCTTACCTTGAAGTGTTGTCATTATAATTCAATGTACTGAGTAAGTGGGCAAAAGAAGGGCTGGGTGGGGCTGGAGCTGGGGGAACTGAGGGGAATACATCTAATCTTCAAGTAGAATGTCCAATAGTCCATGTTATGGCATAGGAAGCAGACTGGGGAACAGGAGCTGGATCTGAACTAAGTTCTATATCCAAGGAGGCAACCAATGTGATGGTGGAACACAACAGTGGGAGTTTGCAGTGAAGGAAGTACACTAAGTTCTATGGAGACGTAGACATGGCTCCAGATAAGACTTCTGCTTTGGAGCATCAGACATAAAACCAGATAGGCTGATAGGGGAAGCAGAGCTTAGGTTCAGGGAGAAGGAATTACCCAAGTTCGGAAGCATGTTCCAGGACAGTCCAAAGAGGAAAGCCAAATATGAGTCATGATCTAGGGAGAAACTGGTGTAAGCCTGATGTTATGTGTATAGGGCTCACATCAGAAACTTTGCTTAGAACTGAAGCAGCCACAGAAATATTCATTCCAAAGATTACTTAATGGAAGGAAAAATGTGTCTTAAAATATGGCCATCATTGGTGAAAATTGACATGACTCAGGAAATCAGGTTCATGCAGGGGAATAATACAATCACTTTCTTTGATTAAAAAATTGTCAGACTAAGGATAAAGGATTCTTGTGCCTTCTTAATCACATTCATGGACTTGCACGGACCCTAAGAAATTGTTGACTTGCATGGAGGGACCTAGGATAGAGTGTCAGTCAGAGTGACCAAGTGGATAAGACGGAAGTGTTTGGGTATTCAGAAATGGGTATGTCTGTAGATTGCACACTATTGAGAATGGATGTCCAAAGCATCAGGTCCATGAGAACAGAGAGAAGAAGAATAACAGGATACAAATGGGTGGGTTGGAAAAATAGAAAAAGCAAGACAAACAGGGGTGGAGGATGGAAAGATTCAGTATTTGCCAAGGATGAAGGTGTCTTGCATGTAGACTTCTGGGCAAGAGGGAGCTGTGACCAATGCTGAGCCAGTTTGGTTTTAATTGCTGCAGGGGACTTTGATTGTTACCTGGGGCCTGCTTTGCCAATCCTACCACCTCAGCACCAAGATAGTCCAAGTGTCACTGTTCTGAAATCAAATGTCATCCCACCCTAACCATGCATTGTGATAAACAATCCAACTCTGTTTCTTCAAGGAGCTCCCTCACTAGCTGTAACTACAAACCACCTTCAGCATAGGTGGCAACTGACAGCTAGGGACAAAATATGGAGTTAGGGGGAAAAGAGACTCTCTGCTGAGGAGGGGAGCCTACCAAAGTGAAGACATGTGGTTAGTAAGGGAGAGAAGAAGAACCTTGGCAAAAGAGGAGAAGATAAAAAGAGAATGATGGTGGTGCAGAAGACTAGGTGGAGGAAGCTCTTTCAGCAAGTCAGGGATCCCCTGGGATCCCATGATGAATGAGCAGAGCAATTATCGCTCTACTTGGCGGAATGCTATGTACCACACAGATGGAGAGCTGTCCATGATACCGAGGTAACTGTGCATGAAAAATCCGTGCAGCAGGCCCATGAGAGTGACACCCTGCCCAAGGGTGGCAGCCATCTGCCCCATTGAATAAGCACACAGCATGAGCCTACACATCTGTGCTTCCACGGCACTCAGCCACACTCCCTTATTGGGGCCCTTATCACTCTGTATTACAGTTAGCTGTCTGCCTGTCTGTGAGAGTAAGACCTCTTTGAGAGCAACTGCCTTCTCTTATAGATTGTTTATCTTTGAGAAAACTAAGATCTCCCTGAACCATAATGAGTGCTTTGAAAGTTTGGGGAATAAATACGTCATTTGTGCACAGGGATGCTGGTGTGTGTGTGTGTGTGTGTGTGTGTGTGTGTGTGTTTCACAGATGTGAGGTCAGGGCATGTGAGGGCAAATAAAAAAAATCGGGGAGGTGTTCCAATACAATATTTCTTGTATTTCTCTGATTAGTCCCGGAGAGTCAGCCAGGATGCATATTAAAAATACGCACTTTCCTAGCGCTGTCCCTGAATCAGAACTCCACAGCTGGACTTGAGAATATGCATTTTCTCTCCCTCCACAGGTGATACGGATGGCCAGCCAGGTCTGAGAACCACTGTTCTAGAGGCATCTATTTCATTCACAAGCAACTGATTGATTCATAGGTGACTAGGACACCGAGGATCCTTTGACAGCACCCGGAACAAATCCACGCTTGACCAATGAAAAAAGTTGAGGCCCGGTGAGAAGATTGGCCTTACCCAACTCCACGCTGCGACCTGGTACTTCCGCCGGCGAGATGCCGGACAGAGCACCCCATTGCTCTCTCCCCCCGCGTCCCCCACCCTCGCAATCTGGGGTCCAGGGGATGCTGCACTTGAGAGACTTCAGATAGCTTTGCAGAGCGCGCAGGGCGCTGTCCAGCACCGCGTGCTCCTGAAGTACGCCGGCCTGCAGCTGGGCGAACTCCTGCGTCCGGCACTGCGGTGAGTTACACGACCGGCGNGCAGCGCAGGGCTCCTCTCGCCGCGCTTTATCCAAATTCAGGCTAGCTATGAACGCCTACGGGGTAGAGATGACGACCAGATCCCTGGCACGTTAGCTCGCTGCTGACTGATCGATTCCCCAGTGAAGGGACCGCACAAGCAGAGGAAGTAGATTAAAATATAATGTATTGCATTGAAATTTAACACAGTGCTATCTATACATAATATTCGGCCGGATTTGCATATTCACCCTTTCCCTCCCTCCTCCCCAATTTCTCCTGCAGGGTCCCATCGGCCCTTTCTTGTTCAGCTTCTGTCGCTGCTGGACAAAGAAATTTAATGACTTGAGGGGATGGAAGGGCCTTCAAAATGTCATCTACTTAGCTCTGTTTCTGGCCCACGAATATTGAAATCCTGAACTCTGCCCTTAAACTTGGTGAAGAGGGAAGAAGGAAGTCTGAAGTAGACCTATTGGGTGGTTTCCATTTCACCTTTGACCTGCTCCATTGTGTCTTCTGTCTGGCGTTTCATCTTCAAACCTCCTCCTTTGAGGTAGGAGAAACCAGCTGGACTTTCTTTGCTGTCCTCCACCCCAACAGATTTTCTAGCCTCAGCAACAAGCCCCACCCTCCTATTTTCATTAGCATCCTTCTCACTTGATTGGGAGCCCAGCTTATAGGGGATAATGTTAGATAAATGCCGAGTCTCCATAGGCTTTAAACCGTGGTAGGACAAGTACCTGAGAAAAGAACTCAGTGTGTTGAAAAGAATGACAGCCAAAGAATCCCATTTAATTTGATGGCGCGATGAATATTTAAAGTTTTATAAAGAAATACAGGAAAGCAATCAGGCTTATTCAGGCATGTGCTCCAGGGAACAGAGTACCGCTCCCCATGTGTTGGCATTATGGGGATGGGAGATGGGGATGAGGGTGGGGGTGGGGGACATACACATAAATAGTCCATATTCTCTCTGTTCTTTGTATTGAGGTGAAAAAGAGCTTACCAGTGCAGTTCAAGAAAAAGCGGGGGGGGGGGGGATACTCCCAGATAATTATCATAACGTGCTGACGCCCTAAACAGTTCCTTTTTAAAATTGAATTTCTAATATCATCACTTTGGAGATTATAATATTGAGACATGAATCCCTTGGCAAATGATTCGGGAATCATACACGCTGTGATAAAGGCACCTGCCACAGAAACAGGAGGGGACATAAATCTCTTGCACCGTGTGTGTGGAATGCCTAATTGTACCACCCGTTTGGCAGAGTGGGGTCATCAGACACCTCCAAACTGCCATTCCAAGGGAAGCTAATTCATTATAAATATGGACCTGATATTTTCATTGTGTATCAGCCACCATGTCAAGTCCAGTTATCAGAGAAGTAGCATGAGATAGAACCCCTGCCTTCAAAAAGCTCCCACTCCTCTTGGAGAGAAAGGTGTGTGTGCACAGGATATGCTGTGCTACCTACCTGAATGCTAGTCCAGCACAGAGCAAAGAGGACAAGCTAAGGGCTAATGAGACAGTGAGTGGGGAATCTGTCAATATTGACTGTGGAGATAGGGGAAGGCTTCCTATTACTCACTGTGGCAGTCACCGTCATTGCCCTGCTGTTATCTCTTAAGCATTCACCTTTACACAGCTAAGTTGCTACTATGAACACCTGAGACTTTATGTCTGAACGTGTTTCCTGGCCAAGGGAGCTAGTTGTGCTGTAGGATTAATGTCCCTGAAAGATCTCGGCTAATGATAAATGGCAAGTAGGTGGATAAATACTCCTCACCCCTTGAGTGGGCAATTCAGAGTGTGCTTCATGCTGCATCCCATGGATTTCCCAGGGAAGCAAGCCCACCCACTCTGCATCCTATCCTCACTAGCTTGCTTACCCAGGATTCCATAACCCATCTTTCACAAGGACTCAATGTTTACTGCACAGTTAGTACACCCCTACTCCTTTGTGAAAATACTTGCTTGATAACACACACTTTATTGGGTTCTTTCCCTTTTTTTCACTCCCTACTCCCCTACTGACATTTTCTAGGTCACCTCCCAAATAAAATACTTGTACTCAAACCCCTATCTAAAGGTTTGTTTCTGGAGGAACCCAAACTAGTACAATATCAATAGCTGCCTTCCATTAAAAGTCAACCATGCCAAGTGCTGTGCTGGCTTTTATACTATTTCTAATCCTTGCAATAATCCTGAAGGGCATATTTTTCTTCCAGTTTAGAGATGAAAAACTGAGGCCCAGAGAGTGAAAATGACTTTTTTCAAGGTCACAGAAAATGTTACAGACCTTGAGACAGTGAAATACCTAAGACTCATCAGTGACCATTCTTTCCCTCTCCCTAGAACCACACCCAAGATGAAGAGAACAAAGGATACCTTTGAAAATGTGATAGATTCGACAGTCTCTCTTTCAAGGGGAAAAATACCCTGTACATATACATGTGAAATTGGCTATACAATTTCAGGTGGGTTATAGTCCCCCTTAGAATCATCCGTGGGCTCCCGATTAAGACACTCTCTTAAGAAGGACTAAAACTTTCAAAGACATGGGGGCAAAATACCTTCCTGGGGATTTGAGTAGGTGGGGAAACTATGAAGGGGATATAGGTCAGGAGGGAGTAGCAGGGACAGTGGATGACAAACAAATCACAAACATATCCACCATTGGTGGATCGCATGGGGGTACAGAGGAGGAAAGTAACTTGGGGAGCTGGGTGGAAGGAGAGTGTTCTCTGGATGAATGAAAGCTGGGAAGAAATGTTGGAGGGAATATCTGATATCCCAATAGAATCCAGACCCTGGAGGAAGATATGAGAATTCCTCTCTGGCCCCAATTATAGATTTTTAAAAGATGTTTATTTATTTTTGAGAGAGTGAGTGAGCAGGGTGGGGCAGAGAGGGAGAGATTGAGAGAGAGAGAGAGAGAGAGAGAGAATCCCACGCAGGCTCCTTGATGTCAGTGCACAGTCTGATGCAGGGCTCAATCCCACAAATCAGGAGATCATGACGTGAGCCCAAATCAAGACTCAGATGCTTAATGGACTAAGGCACCCAGGCGCCCTCAATTATATATTCTTATGCTGAGCCTTTACGTCATTGATATCTCAGTTATTTGACTTCAGTACTCCCCATCCCAAGGCCTTCATCTCTTCACTGGCCATCCAATCGCCACATGACATCTTGAGCTATGTCATCTGGAAAGCAGAAATCACCTTAGGTATTTCAAACAGAGGGAAACTTAATATAGGACATGTATATCAAAGGTGTTGGTTGGATTTTTAAAAGCAAAAAGAGAGCAGTGCCTGGGTGGTTCAGTCTGTTAAGTGTCTGACTCCTGGTTTTGGCTCAGGTCATGATCTTGTGGCTTGTGGGTTTGAGCCCCACATAGAGCTTCACACTGACAGTAAGGAGCCTGCTTGGAATTCTCTCTCCCTCTCCCTCTCTGCCCCATCCCCTGCTCTCTCTTTCTCTCTCAAAATAAATAAACTTTAAATTAAAAAAAATAAAATAATAAAAGCAAAAAAAAAAAAAAAAAGAGAATGATAACTTCAAGAAGCCATTACTGCTCCTAGAGCTGAAACTGTAAAAAGGGGGAAGTGTCATAATCCAGGTCCCAGGATCCTGCATTCTCTGAAACATCAGTGACATAGTGGAACCACCACTAAAACTGGGCAGAATCCCCAGGCCCACATCCCTGCCAATGCTCTTACCAGAAGCAGAAATAGCTTCCACCTTCTTCATGCCTTCTAATCTCACTTGAGTGCTTCCCATCAGTAGACCCTGTGCGGAATCCAGTTAGCAAGATAGTCTTGGAAATGAGTCTTTTTGGGTGCCCAGACTCTTGTGGTACAGAGGAGCAGAAGAAAGAGCAGATATGGGTCTCTTGGCAACAGGCAACATTCAAGCCTAAAAACCTAGAAGTCCTTATTCTCCTTTGTGTGGCCACAAATGTGTATCCTCCATCTGTCCATCTAGGTTAAACCCTGGCTCCCATTTAAAGCAAGCCCACTCCTCTCCCCATCTTCTCCTCACTGGCCTGTTTACCCAGGATCCCATAACCCATCTTCCACAAGGACCCAAAATCTACTGCATAGTTGGTGCATCCCTACTCTCTCCTGACTACCCCAAATCCTAGAGCACATACATGCTGGTTCTTTCGGGTATTTCCAGGTTGATTTCCAGGACAAAGTCCCATGATCCCTTGAGTCTCCACCATAGCAAAATAAAAATAGTGGGCCCCACTTCTGCCTGAAATACCTATATTCATTCTCTGGAAATACCTATATTCGTCCTCTGGCAGATGGCCAGTTTCATTCCCAAGGGGGCTGCTGCAACCTCCCTCTCCCCTCAAATCCCACTTCCTCTCTCTGTACCATGCAACTTATAAGATCCAGACGACATATCATTTCCCTCCACCTCAGAATCATCTCCTTTTCCTTTGTTTATTTCCTCTGATCTCTGAAGAAGAAAGGACTCCTTTCTCTTTCTAGGGTTCACGCCTGAACCCTTCCTACCACTCCCTTCCCCCAGGAAGATCTCTTCTTGCTTTCTCTCTATACCGGCTGCTTGGCTCTGGCTTACACCCAAGTGTTTCCCACCCCCAAGAAAGTCTTTCCTCCATTCTGATTTCTCTTGAGCTTCCATCCCACCTTCCACCCTCCTTTCGCAGCTAAACTTCTCGAAAAAGTATTATATGCTCACCGCCTCTACTTCCTCACCTCCCACTCAGTCCCAACCACTAGCAATCTGGTTTCCATACTCATAACACAGCAGAAATTGCTCTCTTAAAGGCCGCCAATGACCTCTGAATCGCCAAACCTGATAGCTCTGATGGTTACTAGTTACCATCCTCATAGACCTATTCCTTTGGCAGGTCAAATACACCATGTAACCAAATTCTGAGCCATTGGTCCTAGCTGGTGTGTTACAGCACTTGGGTGTGCTAGATATTGGTTACAGGCAGGCCTGGGATGAACCATTCAGCCATATGGATGATTACAATATGGAAATATTTCCAAATCACCACCAGAGTCCCCTTTTCCACCACCTGGCTGCCAGAGCTCCTGATCTAGGACCCCAAGGCAGACCTCATTATGTAACAGTGAAACAGAGCTGTATCTGGTGTAGCAGGGGACTTTTGTTCTCATTTTTTGGTACCTGTATGTACCAGTTGTTAGAGATTTTCAATATCACCATGCTTAGTTGCTGTGCTGAGATATTGATTCATTCAGTACTGGGAATAGCCATGTAGAGTCAGGGGGATCTGAGGGAAAATCAGCCCCAGTGAAGAACAGCCTCTCTATATACCCTCCATGTGCCATACAAATTTCATTTTCTATGTGAGCCTTGGCATGGGGACATTGAGAAGGAAAGCTCTAAGCCCCTCCCCTTCCTTGATTCCCATGGTAGGAGCCTGTTCTAATACCCCCTGTAGGCTGCATCTCTATTTCCTTGCCTGGCTTCCCTAATAGGTTGATCTTGGACAAGCTACTTAATCTTGTTGAGCCTTAGGCTCCTCCTCCATAAAATGGGGCTAACAGATTTCTGCTTTGTGGAGAGGATCATGGGTAATATGTGTAAAATGGCTAGTGTAGGACCACACATGGAGTAAAGCCAAATAAGTGTAGACTCCTAACCCCCACCTCCCTCTTTATACTTTCTCCCCTGAGGATGTGCTCTACTTCCACCTTCATTCTACCATCTGACTATTTATTCCAGATCCATTTATTGAATCATGTCTTGGACAAGAGGACCTAGGGTCCCCAAGCTCTCAAACTCCAAAAGTCCAGTGTGGAGTTCATCATTCCCCCACCTCCCACATTTTCCCATCTTCCCAGTATCTCTCAAGGACACCAATCACTCTTTCAGTTAAGTAGGCTTCATAACATGAAGTGAGCTTTGACCTTGATCCTTCTTCCCTAAGACCCTGCAATCTTGTCCCCCCCTGAGGTCTAGGTCATTCTACTTCTCACATCTACCCCCTTTTACTGTCACTAAGTGAGCCTTCAATCTCACTCCTTTTCCCCCTTACCTGGACTATTTCAATAGATTTATAAATGCTTTTCTGTTGTTAGGTCTTTCTCCTATCAGTTCAGCCCTCAAACCCTTACATAGATCTGTTCAAAACCTACAGCTTTGCCCAGTTGGCTGCACAAAGGAACCCAGACCCACTACCTTCATGTTCAAGGCACTGACAGCAGAGTCTGCTCCTACCTCCTGCTATGCTCTTATAAAATAATAACAACTAACACGTCTTGAAAACCTAGTCTGTGCCACTCTAATATTCCAAAGTCATTTATATCATTTAATCCTCTCATCCAGCTTGTGACATTGTCAGTATTATTAATCTTACTTTACTGTTGAAGGAATGGAGCCACAAGGAGGCTCAGCAACTAACCTAAAGTAACTTTCCTTTCAGGCAGGGGACTTAAATTTAAACGAAATGTCTATATCCAGAGACCACATTTTTCACCACCATGCCTTTTTCTGCCATTGCTTTGGCCACACAGAAAATTCCCTACACTCACTTTCCTGCCCTGCTTCTTTGCCTTCATCTGTACTATCACCCCCACCTGGACTGCCAGTTTGTCTCATCTCTTTACCCACCAAAAAATGTCATCCATCCTTCAAGTGTCATTCAAATGTCCATGTCTCCTTGAAGTTGTCTGAGTTCCTTGCTTTACAAGTGACCCCTTCAGGGGCACCTGGGTGGCTCTGTCTGTTAAGCATCTGACTCTTGATTTCAGCTTCAGGTCATGATCCTAGGGTTGTGGGATCGAGCCTCGTGTCAGGCTCTGCACTGAGCATGGAGCCTGCTTGAGATTCTCTCTCTGTCTCTCTCTGCTCCTCTCTCCCACTCGTGTGTTTTCTCTCCCTCTCTCTCCCTGTCTCTCTCTATCCCCCTAAGAAAAATTTTTAAAAACTGATCTCTCTATTCTGGAAATACAGAATTTTCCCAAACTTTTCACTTTTACCTTATTATCTGATATTATAGTCACACAGAGCTGGTCAGCTCTACCAGAGTGTAGGATGGGGCCACAGCTGTTCTTTCCCTTAATCCTTGTCTGTACTTTTCACATGAAACCTACAAAGGCAGTTTCATTAGAGGGAGTTGAATTATTGTCCTGCTCGGGACCAGGAATGGGTTGGCTTCTGCTCCTCTCTCCAAGTCCCTTTGAAAGAAAAGCCAAGGGCTTGATTAAGGAACAAAAAGAATTTTGTAGTCAGTCAATTCCTGCTGCAATAAATCTTTTGGGTGAAGGATGCTAAGGCAGGGACATAAATGACAACAGCTATGCTTCCACAGTTGACTGGATTATAAAACAAACCACATGCTTATGACTATATGCTCCAAACAATACATAAAATAAGGCAGTGAGAGGTGAAGGAAGGGACTAAGAGCTGGTGTGAAAGCAGGGAATCTGCCCTATCCATTTGGGAGACTGGGACTGTGATTTTCCTTACCCTGATTCTCCTCAAGCAAGTTTATTTCACAAGTCACTTCTAGCACAGGCTCTGGAGTTCAAGTGCCAGGGATAGCATGCTGACTCCACCACCTGCCAACTCCCTGACCTAGCAAGTTACTCAGCCTCTCTGTGCCATGTTTCCCTATCTGAAAAACGGGGACAGTAACAGTACCTGCCTCACAGGGTTTTGTGAGAATTAAATAAAATAACCGTTGTCCAAGGCAAAGAGGAGTGGCCAGCATTCAATGCACCAAACATGTTGTGTTGTCTGGCAAGACTGCTGTTATATGCCTGATAGCAAGAGAGGAGATGGGGCTGGGGGTGCAAGGTGGTCTGGTGAAGCACTGGGGATGGCTGGAGCAAGTGCTTGGGTGGAGGTAAGAGGTCTGATCTTTCCCAGGTCGTCTTGGGCACTTGCCACAGCCCAGTGTCTCTGCTTCAACACCACCCTTAGGATCTGGGGACTCCCTGGTTGGAGGCAAAAGCCAGGGAAGTCAATGGCATTGGCCCATTGTCCGCTGAGTCATGGCATCTCAAGTCTCATTCTGGATGGCTATTTTCTTTACTGCTTTTCATTGGATCCTAGAGATCATTTAATTCCTACTCTCCCATTTTAGAGGTGGAGAAGGTGACACCCAGAGAAAGTTAGAGTTGCACAAGGTCACACTAAAGAACCAGAATCCAGATTCCTCTGTCTTCCCCTCTGATGATCTTTCTCCCACACTATCCCAGAAGCCCAGGGTCTCTTAACTCTGCATTTGCCAGGCTGGTTCTCCCAGGCTGCAAATTCTGCACCAAGCTGGCCCTGATGGCCTTGGCCTTCCCTTTGCTGGATGCCTACTGCACCTATGGCTGTACCAGATAATATGTGGCATCCAGGCCAGTATTAGTTAGAGAAGTTTCTCTGTACACAGGAAGGGGCCTAGTTTGTGGATCAGATGATTTAATTTGGGATCCAGGGCCATCCATTCAGAGTTTCAAACTCTCGGAGCCATCATGTTATGTGTCTTTGTTTGTAAAATGGGGATGATGATCTATTTCATGCGATTGTTGTGAAGAACAAGTGAGGTAGCATTTGGGAATGCTCTTTATAGATTTCAAGGCACTGTGCCAGCACTGGTTTGTGTCCTTTCTCTCCGGGAAGAGACTGCCTTCTCCTTCCCTCTCTTCTCCCTATAATATGCAGCCGAGTGCTGAGTGCTTAGTGGTGCATAGAAGATACTCAGAGAGATTGCTCTGTTGATTGAATATGATCTCCCAGGACCATCTGGCCTCTTGATGCATCAGGCACCCAACCCCAGACCTGGCGTTGGGGCAAGAGGGTGAGGCTGTGCAGGTAGCCTATGGGGAAGGAAAGGAGTAAACAGAGGGCTTGCGGATGAAAAGTAAACTGGATTTAGAAAACAAACTGGAGCTAATGGCTGTAGGTGGTGTTAGTCATGCTGTTAAGGAATTTGGGAATACATATGCATACTAATAGGGATTTATCTGGGCTGTTTCTTACTCCAGCACTTGGGAAGGGAGGAGGGGTAGAGGGCACTGCAGGATTAAAAGGCACTGGACTTGGGGTGCCTGGGTGGCTTAGTCGGTTAAGCGGTTAAGCGTCCGACTTTCACTTAGGTCATGATCTCAGAGCCTGGAGCCTATTTCAGAGTCTGTGTCTCCCTCTCTCTCTGACCCTCCCCTGCTGACGCTGTCTCTCTCTCTCTCTCTCTCCCTCCTAGAAATAAATAAAAATATTTAAATAAATAAATAAAATAAAATAAAATAAAAGGCCCTGGACTTTTGTCTCCAGAAAGTGCACTCTGGGGGTGGGCCTCAGTTTCTGAGGATCCATTTGCCCAAGTTCTACAAGGCCTGTGGGATAAGCTGGCTGAATGGGGTGCTAAGAATTTAGGAGTGGTTCTCCACTTCCAGCCCATATGGTAGATCAGTGGAGGGAGACCTTGTGGCCTTAGGAGTCTGTGCCCACAAAGTCAGTCTTTAGAGGTGCCGTGGGACACTCTGAGAAGCATTTAGTGCATTCTTGGGATTATAGACTGCACAGCTTGCATGGACAGGCTCCACAGTCCCCACCCTATGACTCCATACGCTCAGGCACGTGGCTCTGTCCTACCATCTAATCTGAATCCCTCTCTGCTGTTTATACTAGTTTCTTCTCTTTTTCACACTAGAGAGGCTCCCCATAGTCCTTTGCACAGATAGTCCTATCTATTAGGAAGGCCCAGCCCAAGTCTGCCTTCTCTTCCTCCTGCTAAAGGCCTCCCCGCTCCAGCCCCTCCTGAGAACTCTTCTGATCAGGAGCTGTGATCCCACTAAGCAAGTGGGTATTGGGAGCCAGCCATGTGCCCAGAAGGGTGCTGGGGGGTGGGGTGGGGAGGCTAGAGTCCAGCCAGAAAGCCAAGGGATGCAGACAACAGGTGAGGCTGGTCACGAGTGTCCAGATGAGCAGGGAAAGATGAGTCATGGCTGGGAGCAGGGGGAGCTTGGATAATTCAAGTTGAGGTATCGAAGCTATATTCAAGTGTGTAGTGTGGCCCTGATATGCAGCAGGAGGCACAAGGCACAGTCACCCTCTGCCACACAGAGCCCTAGAGAAAGGGTGTGTGAAAACTTCCTTAAGCACCTGCTAGGAGCTCTCTGAGAAACCATTTATCTGCCCTTGACTCTCAAACTGAAACAAAGAAAAATGTACCTAGAGCCTTAAATATATTCATGCCCTTTGGCCCAGTAACTCTACTTCCAGGAATCTAGAGCAAGCAAAGACACAACAAGAATGTGGGTGGAGAATTTGGTACAAAGATGTCCATTACAGGGTTATTTAGAAGAGTGAACAATAAATAGCCATTGTTAGACTGGCTTATGTACAAGCTTTCTCTCCTCCTTGCTCCTCCACCCCTACCCCCGCCATATGTACCCGTTTGGAAGGCCCTGGCTCTCCTCTGTGGTCAGCAATCAGTAAAAGCAGGCAGGTGATTAACACAGCAGTCGCCCCTACCAAGCCTTTCTGGGTTTACTCCAGCAATCAAAAAACCCACCATCATTGACCTTTCCATTATTGAAGTGGGGGTTATCTTCCGGGGGTTTTCCACCATGAGTGCAGGCTGGTTTTCTCTTGGCCTCCCAAGGTACATCTGGGTCCCCACCTTGCTTCAGTTGCTCAGGTCGCTCCCTCTGGAGTTCCCAAAGCTGGGCAGGTCCTTAGAAAGCACACAGCCCAACCCCTTTGAGGGGAAGGCATTGTCACACTGTTTGTTAGTATAAAAGCCATCGTGAGCATCCAGGCCTGGGGCTTGGTGGTTAGGAGAGGCCAATGCAATTTGAAAAAAAAAAAACAGTTGTCCTCAGAATTACCCAAACTGCAAGAAATGAACCATTCATTTATATACATTTCATGCATATGCATAGAAAGAGAGAGAGAGAAACAATCCAGGTCCTGGCTCTTCATGGAATATCCATTCCTTTCTCTGGGCTGGGAAAACTTTGTGCCGCGGCATCGGGCTCACTTTGGAACAGGGACTGGGGCCATCTTTCCAGTTTCTCTGGGGGCTCCGGCCCCTCCTCCATGCCACCCTAATGCTTTTCTGAGAGCAGCTCCATCTTGCTCTAGTGCCAGGCTGGTCCTATCCCTGCCACTAGGGACTTCAGTTCTCTCATGAGTGACTCTAGGGTTAAGGAGATAACCTAGCGCCCTTCTCTTGGGGGACTTCAGAGACTTGAACCTGGGGTACAGCTCCTCCTTCTACACCCAATGCCCCCTGTCCAGAAGCCCCACCTGTGGTATGCAAAACCCTCAGGTAAGCAAGGAAGGAAATACGGGCCATGCCAATCTCCCCCTCCATGGTCCCTCCCCCACCCTCCTCTCTTCACACTCTCCTTCCTATTCACTACCTCCTTCTAAGCACCTCCTGCTTTCTCCTTCCTCTCCTTCCCATTTCCTCTCCCCTCCTCTGTCCCTACTCCATCTCGGCTTCTCTTTTCTTAAGCCAGCACACCCTGATACACTTTGACTTTTCATCCTGGTCATGCCCTTCTCCCCGCCCCTCCCCCACCCGCAGGCTTTCTAGAATTCCTGGAGGGAAGGGCCTATTTTTCAAGGTCTGCAGTAGGCTGATATGGCAGTTTTCCTGGATGCACGTGGAAAGGGTGCCCGGAACGTGGGGCCCGGGTGCCGGGGTGTTCTGCCAATCTACACCCACCTGTGTGCATAGGCAGGTAGGAGGCAGGGTCTTACATTACAGATTTATCCAGCTGAGCCAATCCTGGGCTGCAGAGACACAGCCACATGCCACATGTGCCTCCCTGTGGGTATCTGGGACAGGTGCAAGGGAGGCATTAGCCACTAGGAGAGAAGAGATGGATTGAGACATTTTCCGTGCCCCTAGATTACCCAGCAGGAATCTCAAATTTTCATTTCATTCAGTCAGTGGGACAGGTACACGTACCTCTTGGGAAGCCCAGTAAGACAGAGCCCCAGTCCAGCTTTCCCAGGAGCGGGGTGCTGATCCCAGTGGACAAAGAGGATAAACAGAGGAAGATGAGACCCTGGCCAGACCCCGACCTTCTGATGCTAAGCCCACAGTCGGCCGGGAGTAGGGCTACCTGCCACGTGCCGTGGACACGTCGCTTAGTCTTCCGGCCCTCAGTGTCCTGCCCTGTCAGATGAGGGTTGCTGGAGGATCAAACAAGGAAAGAGTTGCAAAGGTGCTGTGCGAACAGCTGGCGCCACCACACACCTCACGGATCCCTGTGATACTCACGGAAAGTCTAAGCCCGTGTGTGCGTGTTCCCGGCGCTCATCTTTCACGAGTCCCCCGCCAGGATGCGGGACTCGGAGCTGGGCCCCCGGCCGGGTGGGCGCGATCCTCCCAGCCCCCAACCCCAGCCCAGGGCCGGCGCGCTGGGTTTGCGTCCTGCAGGCGGCGGGCTGAAGGCTGCACGGCGCGCTCGGCACGTGAGGCGGCAGCNCCACCGCCAGCCCCGCGCTGCCTCCGCAGCCGGCCCGGCTCCCTCCCGGATCCGTGCGTGTGATCGCTGTGCGTGTGTGTGTGTGTGTGTCCGGGTGTGCGCGAGTGCGCGCGCGCGGGGGGCGGTGTGCACGCGGGGAGGGGGGGGGAGTGTGTTTGTGTGTGTGCGTGTGGGTGTGAGTGCCTGGTTCGCTCTCGCTGAGACACACACACACACTCACACACGCACAACCCGGCTGGCTCGTCTGAACTTGAAGACACCCCACATTCCGAGATGCCCGAGGTCCCTGGGAATGCCCTGGGTTCTTCGATCTGGAAAATCCTACCGGCGTCTTCCTAGGGGGAGGGGGGAATTATCTTTTTGTGGGTTTTTTTGGTGTGTTTTTTTTTTTTAATCTGGAAGAGAAGAGAACAAGTTGTGCTTTTTCCTCCCTTCTTTTCGCTAAATGCCGTGGATATAACTGAATAAGCCGCTCAGGGCTCTCTCCGCGTGGACGTCCGAGGCCACCATCTGCCTGCGTTCGCCGGAGCCGGAGGGCTTAGCTCGAGCCTGTCTCGGGCGGGGAAGGATGCGTGGCCGAGCCAGGGAGCCCGGGCGCCCCGCGGAGCCGGCCTCGGAGCCTCCCAGCCTGGGGTAGATGCTGCCTCGCCCAGGTGAGTGGTCGCCGCCGCCGCGTCTCCGCGATCCATCGGGGCTTTTGCGGGGAGCTCCGCGTGGGGCTGAACGCGCCTCGGGGAACCGGGAACTTTGCATCCCTTTTTCTTTTTCACTTGAGGACTCCCTCACCCGGGCACTCGTGCGGACACCTTCTCTTTTCGCCCATCCTTATCGCGGGAGGTTTCATTTCCTTTCTTTTTTTTCCCGGGAGTGGGGGTGAAACTCCGGCTGGGAGCGGGGAGAATGGGTCCGTGCGAGGCCGGCGAGCAGGAGGGAGAGACGCGAGCCTCAGGTGTATGCCAACGTTGGAAGCAGGAGAACTTTGCCGCCAGACCACTCTGTTGCATCTCCCCACATGCGAGGCCTGGCTTCAGCTATTGCTGGGGGCTGGGTCGGACGCCAGGGCTCCCTGCGCTCTGTGGGCTGAGTGGGGTGGGGTAAAGCTGGGTGCGGAGGGGTTGATTTGGCGCTGATGGAGGGAAGGAAGGCATCATTGCAGTTTGAGGAGGCAGGTAGGGCAGACGCAGGGCCCTGTCCTGGCCTCAGGCAGAAAGCAGGGAGATCCAGCGGGGATTGTGTGTGTGCAGCTTGGGGCATCAGAATGGCATGATGAAGCAATATGGAAACTGGCATTAGCCGTGCCTGGTTGGTAGGTCTGTCTCCTACCTAGCCCTGCCCTGGTTCTAAGGTTGGCCTGAGCAGGAAGGGGGGAGAGGGATGGACTGCTCTGAGGCCGGGGCTGCTATGCTCTGCACAGAGCACAGAGCGGAGGCAACGACAGGGAGGTGTCCTGCTCATCTGCCCATCCCTCACCCCAGTACAAAGGACATGGGCAGCAAGTTCCAGGGAGATGGAGCCCCTGAAAGCCAGAGCCTGAGAAAGAATGAGTGAGCCTGAGCAGAGACTGCGGAGGGACTGAGCCAGGCCAAGACCAAGTGCATGCTGAGAATCACAGACACCACAGACAGACTGACAGACACTTGATGGGGAGAGGGAGCTGGAGTCAGAAGCATGGCTGTAGGCGCTGACCCCCTGCTTTGCCACAGTAGTGGGGGGGGAGGGGTGCACTGTGGCTGCAATGGGCTGATTGGCCTTGTGGGGCTGGGGGAGGGCACTGGCTGCTTCAGGAAATAGACCCCCGTGGCTGGGGAGGAGCAAGGCTGGGGAGGAAACTGCTGGGCTCTGAGCTGTGAAGTTCCAGAGACCTGGGGCGGGTGGAGGGAAGGGGGTTCTGGGTGGGCTGTTGTCCGTGAATGGGGGCCGGTTTGGAGCTCATAGTGGGGAGGCTGAGGTGGGGGATCGGGTGTGTGGGTCACGGGGACCAGGGGAGACTGGGAGTGAGGATCGCTGGTCTTGGGTTTGTGCCCAGGGCTGGTTTGCCTCCCGTGGCTTCACACAGCCACTGTACAATGGAACCTAGCCAGCTTGGGACTCATGTGTGGGGTACTTTGGAGGCTAGAGGGGGTCAGGGTCATGCAGGGGTGCTGGGAAGCGCGTGTGGGCCTGGTCTTGGACCTGTCAGCCTCCGCGGACCACGCCAGCTGCCCGGGCCCTTC
Organism: Crocuta crocuta; assembly: GCF_008692635.1. Lineage (NCBI taxonomy): Eukaryota > Metazoa > Chordata > Mammalia > Carnivora > Hyaenidae > Crocuta > Crocuta crocuta. Next base: position 7,852,972 of record NW_027530179.1, read on the forward strand.
TGCTGACTCTGGAATGTCGTCTTTCCCTTCTGACTCTGGCTGGGATGCAGAGTTCGGTCTCTTTCCTCCAGCTCCTCACATGCGTCTGCCCAGGCCCCCAGCCCAGCCCTCAATTTAGAGTTTCTGGTCTAATTCCTGCCCAGGAATATCATTACTTATCTTCCTGCCCTTGCCCTGGGGAATACAAACAGCAAACTTGGCATTTCGGTCTCAGCCTCTGGCGCTGCTTCTCCGGGAGGAGGTCAGCTCCCAGCTGCAGCTCCTGGCCGGCTGGACCGGGTGCCTGGTTGCAGTGTCTTGGGCTCGGGCTCCCGGCTCCCTTCTCCTCCTGGGTCCCAGTTCCTTGCCCAGGCCCAGAAGTCTGAGCAGCTGAGGAGTGTGCCCTGAGAGAGCGTGAGCAGGGAGCTTCCCTGAGGGGAGACTGAGAAGGAGGAATTGGATGGGGTGGGAAATGTAGATGAGGTAGGTGGCGCCACTGGGGAAACTGGCCACCCAGCTCTGAGCTCTGCTTTGGCTGGAGTAGGAGTCAGCTTTCTGATCTCAGCTGAAGCTCTAAAGTGAAACCAAGGGTCTGGGGTTTCTGGCCTCCGCGTGTCAGGCTTGTGGAGTCTCTCCAGCCATTCTTATCTCCTTCAGAAAGTCCCCCTGGCTAAGGTGATAAGTACAATTGTTGGCATCTGGGGCATTCCCATTCTGCTGCCAGAGATGGTAGAGCAAGGAAACTAACCAGAGACAGCCAAGTGGAGTTGGACCCTGGACAGAAGCAATGCCAATGTGGGTATTTTGCGATTTTTCTTGGGACACAGTTGGTGTTTTAGGGTCCAACTGCTTTGAAGGGATAGAGTTGGCATATAATGGAAAGCAGCTTCCACTTGGAGGGCCCAAGTTCAAATTCTGCCTCTGCTGCATCTTTGTTGGCTAATGACTGGAGCCTCCATATTCTCATTTGGTAAAAGGAAACAGTAGCACAATGCCTCGTAGATGGTTATAACTTCATGTTTGGCCTGGTGCCCCCCCAAAGCCCTGTTCAGATCTGGAGGAGTGTTTGGTTGGAGGGGGAAGGGGCCCTAATACCCCTGGCATTCCCTACCACCTAGCCATCTGGGCGGTTTGATGCCATCCCATGTATAAACTGATCTTAAAACAACTCCAGGAAGCCCTCCAGAAAACTTTGGGAATTGATATTCGGAGAGCAAATGTCACCTCTGGGGCTATGGCACCACTTCCCTTTCTCATTTTCTCTGGGTTTTTACAGCCATGCACATTTGCTCAGGAAGCACAGGCTCCATGTTTTACAAGTGTCATCTGTCACCCTCCTCTATCCGAGGCTTGAGTGTGAAATTGCTTCCAGAACCTGCCCTTCCCTTCTCGTCCCTGACTCTGCCTCTTGCTGCCCCAAGGATGACCTCACCAGGACGGGGTCAGGTCCAGACCCAGTGAATGGGCATGGCTCCGGCCAGGGTGGACACAGGGCCTGTGATTGGACCTGGGTCCCATCAGTAGAGTTGGGGAGAGAGGCTCAGACCCAGGATGCATTTAGCAGGGCCTGACTAATGAACCAACTGGAATGGGACTGGAGATGGAGGTGTAACCATAATAAGCGTGCCTAAAAAGAGGTGTTCTCAAGGAGTGGGCAGTCAGATATGAAAGTGGTGACCAGGGAGCATGGCCGTGTCTGTCCTGCTCAGAGTGAGGGCAGTCAGGAGGGCTCCTTGGAGGAGGCGAGGAGTTCAGGAACAGCGAAAGCCCATAGAAGGCCGCTGAAGACAGGTTTTGTTTTCTCTGAAGTTCTTAGAGGTTACTGGGTATTTGAGAGGCTTCAGGGGTGGGGTACTGAGCAAGCAGAATGGATATTCTGCAAATTTCTTAGGCTATCAGGACCAGCTTCCTGAAGCAATTTCTTGGTTGCTTATCATGTGCCGGCACAGCGATAGAGCTTCACATTATTATCTCATTGAATTTTCCCAACTGTATGAAATTGTCACTATCCCCACCTCGACCTTAGAGATGAGAACACTGAGGTTCAGAGAAGTCAAGACCTGCCATGTCGCTGGTATGTGACAGAGTGGTCACTCAACTCTCATGTCTGTCTGACTTCAAAGCCCACAGGACCTAGCTCTGCCTTTGTTTCCTCCCTTGGAGCCTCATGTTTCCTTGCTGATGAATCCTGATGACTCAGGATGCTAATGCTTATGGCATGCGTGAATGCACTTCATATACTGCATAATACCCTTGGCACCCAGGGTTATATTTGTGACCCCTTCCTAAGTTACTAAACTGTCAAATGTAATACCACTTAGGTCCGAGGACACTGAAGGTGGGCTCTATTGTATCAGCCTCATGTGGGACTAAGATTAACCAATAGGTGGGCGCTGTGCCTTCTGGAAAGGCAGAAGAGGGGCATGTGGCCCAGACATTGGGTGGGATCAGTGACAGACAGCTAGGAAGGGACACTCTGTCATATACATCATTTTTGTAATCCGACAGCCATCAGGGGGGCTTTGGCCCTGGAGCCGGCACAAGGCATTTTCCTTAGGCCCATGTTTCTAGGCCTTCTTTCCACGGCTACATTCTCCAAGGAACCTTTTTAGGTACCTTTTTCCTAATTGCACCCCTGTGTGGATTTTAATACCATAGGTGTACTGTAGATCTGTTTATATTCCATAGGTGTATCTGTGCTTTATGTATAAGAAGTAAACTTTTTTGCACCCCTTCCAAGAACAAATTGTGCCCCCTTGGGGGCGCTGTTGTCCCCAATGCAAACGGACAGACCAGGATTCAAAAAGAAAAAGAAAAGTGGATTATAATGAGGCTAGAAGAATCCAGGAGATGGTGAGGAGGACTGATTCACTGTGACATATCACTATGCCAAGTGTGGTCCACGGGCGAGCAGCGTCAGCATCTCCAAGGAGCAGGCTAGCAACGCAAACCCCATCCCATCCCAGACCTCCTGAAGAGGCATCTTCATTTTACCAAGAGGGGAGGTGGAGGCACTGCCCTAAAACCCAACACTAGTCTATGAATAGAGGGCCAAAGGAGAAGAGGTGAGAAAGCAAAGAGCAGAGACAGCCAGGTGCTGGGTCACTGGCTTATTAAGCCATTGAGTCTAAATGCAACAAGCAAGTTTAAGTCCACACCTGTCTTGATCTCTCAGTCTTTACTTTTCCAGGTGATTTCCTTGCACTGTAGCTGCAGGCTGTGTAGTGGGTTTGGGGGTCCTGAAGACGAGACACGGTGCTGGGTGCTGAGCGTGACCTTGTTTCCAGGCAACGGAAGGTCGGGCCACCTTTGATTTGAACAGATCTGGACCTGCTCTCTTGACTACTCCAAAGGGCTAATGGGAAGCAGACCAGCCTGAGGGACAGACTGGGACTGTAGAAATGAGACTTAGGTTTTAAACTGCGTCAAGTGGATTAAGTAGCTAAATGAGCTCTTCTAAAGTATCTACCTGCATGGGATTGTGTGCCTTAGACCCCGGGTCTCCTTGGGGGCAGTTCTGTATTCACAGAGCAGTCCTGGAACAGGAGAGGCTGCCAAATCCCAAAGTTAGGCTCTTTTAGAGTTCAGTGCATTTATTATGGGCATGGCTTGTGTCAGCCCACCCGCTGGCAGGGGCTGAGCGCCAGTCACTCTGCCCAGCTCCACCAATGTGAGAAGAACGCTGAGCCTCTCTTAAGCCCTCTTCCTCTGTGTCATCTCCCCTCACCCCATCCCTCCCTCTACCCCACTTTGGTCTAGGCCAGCATGCAGTGGTCTTCCTTCCTGGCTTAACTCAAGTTCCTAATAACCGTCACTGGGATCCAAAATCAATTTGGTCATCTGATCTCCTTCCGTAAGACTTACTTCCTAGTCCCCATCCCCAAAGCTGGTACTGTCCTTCTCACCTACGCATCCTGATCTAGTGCCTGTTTAGGCAGCTTTGGCCAAAGAAACTGGGGGAGCAGATTTACTTTGGTCCACAGCTGAGTCCCTGGGGGTTCTGCCTTGAACAACACAGATTTGAATTGTCCGGGTCCACTTGTGTGCGGATTTTTTTTTTTTAAATAAATATAGTATAATACTGTAAACATATTCTCTCTTATGATTTTTCTCAATAACCTTTTCTTCTCTCAAGCAAAAATACAGTACATAATGCATGTAACGTACAAATATATGTTAATCAGGCATTTATGTTATCCATAAGGCTTCTGATCAACAGTAAGCTATTTGTAATCGAGTTTTGGGAGCAAAGTTATACAGAGATTTTCAACTATATGGAGAGTTGGTGCCCTTAGCCCTCATGTTGTTCAATGGTCAACTGTGGCTGTAACTAGGCCATGCTGTTACATGACTCTCTCTGGTCCCCGAAATGAGTGACATGTGGTCACTCAGCCTGCAGGACTTGGAGGAGTTTGAGGAGGGAGTTTGGCTCAGACTCCAGCTTGGGTCGCAGAGTCTCATGAGAGAGATGTGGGAGTCGCCAGATGGTGGCAACGAGGGTAAAGGCATGCTTGAGTTTCTGAGCTCTTGGAAACCCCTGGAAATTCCCGATAAGTGCTGTAAGGTGAGGCCCTATCATTTTAAAAAGGTATTGAAGATTCCAGGGTGAGGAAAGTTGATGCTTTGATTCAGTGACCCCCACCCCCCTCCCATAATGAACCCATTGTTACACCCGTATAGGTCCTCCTGGGACAGAAATCAAGGAGGGTAAAAGGTGACTTGGAGTTATAGGGTTAAAGATTAGAGGCCCTCTTACAGCACAAGACACGAGGGCTGGTCACGGCGGATGCAGGGGTGCCTGGAATGAGTTTTCCCTTCATCTCTGCCAGGATTTTGCTCAGTGACTTGGGCAGCTCATCTTGCTTTCTGTCATTGTCTGTGCAACAGGGCCTGGGGCTCCTCAAATGCCCTACAGTTCAGGTATTTGATCCTTTGATTTACAGTTCCCGGAAGCTGCGTGAGTAAAGATACATTCAGGCTCTGGAAGTGACTTGTGCTCCAGCCCCCTTCTCACCCTGTTCTCCCAGGCAGTGCTGACCTGATGCTTCCCTCTGCTGGGTACCCCCTGATGACAGCAAACCTGCCCCGCATCCCATTACCAGGTGACTGGGCTCGGTTTTGAACAGCCAGCATCCCAGGCAGCAGTGTGCCTGCAAGTGTCTCCTTCCTCTCCCACTCCAACACATGCATGCGCACACATGCTTACGCACGTGCACACACACCCACAAGCAGACACCCCTCTGTACACACTCCCTCATACTCACACTCTCACATACACTCACACATCCACACACATAGACACACTCCCCCCATATACACACACACATAAACACACATTTATATCTCCAAACACACAGGTGCATATGCACACACACCTTCGTCACACACATTCATACATGCTCGCACACTCACACACATGCTCTCATGTATACACACACACACACACACACACACACACTAGCACACACTCCCTTTGTCTACTGCTGCCACTTCTCCTTCCAAGACACGGACACATGACATCCAGCCCCTGCACAGCACTGGCCACTTGACAAGGAGTATTTCTGTGCATGGTCTCCTGCAGTCCCCGGGCACAGTGTGGCTTTGCCCTCCTCCCTGTTTGGGCGAGGAGCCAGGCTCAGAGTGGGAGGGCTACACGGGTAGCAGAGCCGGCACGGGAACCCAGACTTGGTTCACCGTCACCGCAGAGCCACCCTGGCATGCTCACACCTGTCACTGTGCCAGCTGCACGGCGGCCCTGGGACACAGGAGGGGCTGTCTGCCCCTGAGGGAGCCATGGGAAACTGGGTCCCGGGAAATGCAGACACGGGGTGATGGAGCTGGCTCTGGAGCACCCTGTCTGCTGCAGGGATGCAGAGTGTGGCTGTTTGGCGACCATTCCTTCCTACATGTCGGTCTGGTCCTGGGGGCTTTGGTTCACATCTGTCTTCCAGCAATAGACAATGCCGCCCTGAATCAGCTCCATGGGCATGGCAGCCCCTATCCTCCTCTTTTCTATGGACATAGGCAAGGTGCAGCAGCAGATGGGCTGTCTGTGCCCTCCGAGGGTGGAGGAAGCCCTCTCCTGGTAAATCTCATATCACTTGTGAGGGATCAAGTCACGGTCATCACGAGGGCCTCGGCTAGCTGGCATTCCTGGGCTCCCAAGATTGTAGATTCTGTGCTTTGCTGCCTGCCCTGGGAGTGAGACTTCTTTCACTGGTTCCCGTGTGCCAGCTCCCTCGAGCGCTCAGGTCAGCATTTGGTGACCAGGCCCAGGCTCCGTCCCCCAGCCCTCTCCTGGCTGGCTGGTCAGCCCTCCTCACAGATTGTTTAGCTCTGCAAGCAGCTCCTGAACGCCTACTGTGTGCTGCCCAGAGCGCCAGGCACCGCAGAGATGAATCAGCTTTCCAGCCCGCGTGCGCATGCAGCCTCCTCGCGTCTCCATCTGAGTTCTCCTCCTGTGCTTTTCCCAGCCCTGCCTGTGGCCTCCAGGGCTCGGCGGAGGGGGTTTGGGGGTTCTAGTCAGGCCTGTTTCTAGGGTCTTCCATCATCTGCATTCCCATCGTGTGTGTGTGTGTGTGTGTGTGTGTGTGTGTATTTCCATGCACAAAACTCAGCTGGGGGTCACACATGATTAACTTGCTGTAAAATCGATTGTGGTGGTGGTGATGATATTACTGGGGATGAAGACCACTTAGGAAATGTCCTCTCACCCTGCTTTCCCAGACCCCTCCTCTGACCCATTGCTAAGCTGACATCTTACCATCTCACCCAAATGCAGACTGATTGGATGAAGAGATTTGGGCGTCATGGTCCCCATGTAGGGGCAGCTGGCCCTAAAGGCACCATTTAATCTTCCTTCTCCGGGCCTAGTTACTTGCATCACAGGGGCTGAACTGGAAAGAAGGGGAAGTGAGGAGAAGCCTCAGAATAGACATAAGTCCTGGCCTCTCTGGTCACAGCTTTTAAGCACATGACAGATAAGGGCCATCACNTTGATTGCTGGCAGAGAGGAGCACCGAGAGGTTTGTAAGTGTCAGGGCAGGCGGGCTCCTGACACTTGAGAAACCTTCTTCAATGGGAAAAAGCTCGCTCCTTGTCCTTGGGCAGTTGATGTCAAAGAGGGGAATGGAGCAAATAAACATGGCGCATTATGTTGGAACACTTAGACACTAAACCACGGGGACACAGCATCCTTCTTATGCAGGGACCATGTGTGCCTTGGGTCTTCCATTCCTAGGCTTCACAGTGTCTCCCGTTTTCCTGGTGGTATGAACTCAAACTGGTGACTCTCTCTGTTCCTCAGTTTCCTCATCTGCAAAGTGGGGATAATAATAGTGCCCATTGCACGGCATCGTTAGGAACATTTAACAGATTACTCTATGAAGAGTGCTTGGAGCAGTGCCCAGCACACTGTGAACGCTGTAGAAGTATGGGCTGTCATTATTCATAGTGGGTATAATGAGGGCATTTTCCTAAGCGTGGAGAAGAACACTGTAGACCAACTGTAGATGCCCCTTTCAAATAAGCACCCCTTAAATTATACAGCAACTTGGGGAATTTCATAATATTCTCCACGTGATCCCATTGGACCCTCCCGACAATCCTACCAGGTAGGCAGGACAGATGTTATGATTATATTGATTGTGCATGAGGGCAAACTGAGACACCGAGGTTATCAAATGGTTGCTGATCCAGCTGGGGTTTCCATTCTGCCTGATGGACACACTGTGTTCAGCTGCGGGGTCTGGGGGATTTGGTGGGGAGGGTTCTGGTGAAGACGGATGATGGGTCTGGGACTGGACCTCCCACCTGGTCCTTACTCGCACCAGGGTCAGGTCGCTGGGAAGTAATCAATGTGAGAGGAAGTTCATGTCTTGAGCTAGGTCTGCAAGCCTAGACTGGGTCCACACGACATGGCCCAGGGGAAAGCAGCTTGTATCTGTACAGCACAGTACCTCAGGGGTGGGCGTCAGTGGCAAGGCCATAGGATATATTATCTGGATCTTTTTGAAAATGTTATGAAAACCCTGAGATGGAGTGGGGA
>NW_027530179.1:7861747-7877449 GCF_008692635.1 Crocuta crocuta
TGGGGGTTGGGGAGCTTGGACTGGGGGGCCTTCTGATGGGAGGGAGGCCCTTCATTCAGCCCGGTCTGTATGTGTAGAGAAAGCCAGAGAGAGACACCCACCTGGGCCATGATTCCTGCCCCCATCCTCCAACACCCATGCCCCAGGGCCTGTCCTGCTAGAGGGAAGAGGGACCTCCTGGATCCTTCCATATTAAGGATCTGGGAAAGCACGTGGGGCAGAAAAATAAGCCTTGAGCTGGGACACAGGATGAAGAAATGAAAATTTCTGGTGGGGAGAGACTAGGCCCACAGGGACGCCCGAGAGATGCTTGTTTCAGGAGCTCAGGGGGAGCTGCGTACAGATATCGATGATGGGGTCAGGGTCTAGGGTGGGACATGGGATGGTGCTGGGGACTAGGTGTGTGGCTAGGAGGCAGGGACAGGAGTCAGGGAGGCAGTGAAGACCAGAAGAGGGTCAGGTCAGAGCCCCAGGAGGAGAGCAAGGAGGGGCTGAGAGCCAGCTAAGGCCTGGGCTCCTCCTACCACAAAGCCAGGCTTCCTAGAACCAAAGCCCCGCCCCCGTCCCTCTCTCCCTAGGGAGAAATCCAGGCCCCCAAACTCATTTCCAGGGCTCTATAATCAGCCCGGTTCATAAATCTCACGCCATGCAAATATGGCATATTATTGGGAGGCATCACAGGTACCGGCAGCTCTGGATAAACCCTAAGCAGCGAGAGAGCAATGGATCATGACTTAAGGGCAGGCTGGTGGGCCACCCATAGCTGGTCCAGCTTGGGGTGTGAGTAATCTCAGGCCGGGCCGCACTGCCGTGCTGCTGCTCTATGGCGCCAGGCTGCTATTTACTGTATATTGGTTTTTAAATTACAGTACAACATTGATTCCCTGCTCTTGACGTTCAGGCCTCGCTCGCCGTCCCTGTCTCGCTCCGCCTCCCTCTGCCTCTCCTCCTCTTCCTCCATCTGTCTTGTCTCTTTCTCAACTTGGTTTCTAATGCAGAGAATTATCTTACATGGTATCATAACCTGCTAGTATTATGTTTGTATTACTTTATATTTGTGAGACTATATATTATATTCATCCCTTCCACATACACAGCACTTGATAGTTTTTAAAGCTCCGCTTGTAGCCATGTTTCTCCACTTTGGACCCCATGACAGTGAGGAAGTAGGGCAAGCAGAATCGTCTCCATCTAACGGTGAAGAAACTGGGGCTCAGAGAGGCTAATGGAATGACCAGGTCACGCTTGGATTGAATTATATGATATTATACCATCAGGATAATGGCTTCTGGGTATTGAATGCTTACAGTGGACCTGGCATGATTCTAATGTAAGCTTTATATGCTGGTTTTATCCCCACATTAATTCTGTGAGGGTGGGCACTGTTTTTAGCTCATTTTACAAGCTAGGAAGCAAAGGCCCAGAGAGGTCAAGTAGCTTGCCCAAGGTCACGCAGATAAGAAGAAGGCAGAGCTTGAATTCCAGACGAAGAGGCATGGCTCTTGAGCCCACACTCTTATCTGCGATCCAGGCTGCACATGTTGTGATCACTGAGTTGGAGACGGGCGAGAGGGTGGGGACGGGGGTGAGGTGGCCTCCTTGTATTACTAGAGGCATTCTTGCCCTCATACACCTTCAGTTTCTGTAACAGTTTCGCTGCACCCATGGGAGACACAGGGCCCCCAGAGTGGCGGCCATGGACCTGACTGGTAATTTGGGCTGCCGGGTCAGAGCAGAAGGGCAGGCACAGAGTAGGGGTGGCAGAAGCCATGGCTGGGGAGCTCGCTGGCTATCAGCCTCCTTCTTTCCTGTGTCCCTGGAAGGAGGCTGCTGTCCTGACCTCCATGGGGTCCCGATCGACTCCCTCGCCCTTTGGGTTTTAGCTCCAATCACAGGCAGAACCCATCTCCAGGCAAGACCTTGCTCCCAGGGGAGCGGCAGTCCAGCGGGCATCAGAGGAGGAGCTGTGGCAGTGTCTGGGGGCCTGCATGCTCTGCCGGGTCCAGTCCCCTCCCTGACCGGGGGGGCCCCTGCTGAGCGTTGCCCTCTGCAGCCTGAGACTCCCATCTGAGCAGAAGTTTGGAAAGTGTACCGGCTTCACTCTGGATGACGGCCACACGCCCTTCCTCTCCAGACTCCTCACAGTCCCTGCCTCCTACCTCCATCCTGAGGAGATATGTCCATGGCTCGAGTCAGGGGCAACATGACGCAGGTCGCTGTGGCCGGGAAGCTCATCTCACTGTCCCTACTCTCTTTTCACGGGGAAGAGGAGACAGGCGCTCTGGGATAAGCAGGACCCCTGTGCCTTGTGCACCTGCACGGCCCCCCATGAGGGGCAGGGAGGAGGGTGAGCAGGGAGGCCTGAGCCTAAGGATGTAGCTGTGGCCTGACTTCCTGGAAATGAGCTATCTCGGGGCAACATCTGCGTTTCCTCAGGCCTGCTGTGAAGCGGGGCTTTTGGTGCCTGGGCTCCCTTGCCAAGATCCATACCATCTGCCCTTGCTCGGGGGCCTCTAGTAGAGAAAATGTAACCAACAAGGTAAGGTACCCTTACCTTCCCTACCACAGGCTCAGAATCATCAACTCACATCCCATGCTGAATACAAACTGGGGACATCATTCAGAGAGGTGATGCATTTTTTGTTCTTCATATCAATTGCTACTGTTTATTGAGCACTTGTTATTTTTTAAGTTTATTTTTTTTACTTTTTTTTAAAGTTTATTTATTTTTGAGAGAGTGTGTGCATACATGAGCGGGTGAGGGGCAGAGAGAGAGGGAGAGAGGGAATCCCAAACAGGCTCCACGCTGTCCATCTGTCAGTGTGAGCGCAATGCTGGGCTCAGTCTCATGAGCCCTGAGATCATGACCTGAGCTGAAGTCAAGTCTGATGCTTAACCTGAGCCACCCAGGTGTCCCCTATTGAGCACTTATGTGAGAAGAAGTCTTAGCACAATGATTGAGGCCCACAAGCCAGACAGCCTGGGTTCAAATCTCAGTGATTGCACCTATGAGCCGTGTGGCCTCAGGCAGGTCAGTTCTCTCTGAGCCTAATTTCGTCCTCTATAAAATGGGGCCCACACTAACACCTAACCTCCAAGGTTGTGGCTAGTATGGGAGGAACGATTATCTACAAAGTGCTACAGCATCTGCCCTGGGCTGTGTAATAGACAGGTGTTTGCTGGTGCTGTGATTACATGCCTTCTGCCCATTAGTTCCCTTACGACCTTTGCCAACTAGATATTGCCTCTCTCTGTGCGGATGTGGAAACTGAGGCTCAGGAAAGCAAAGGGGTTATTTTTCCGGGACGGAGGGAATTTCCTGGGATTCCCAGGATGTGGGACTTTCAGTTTTAAATCCAGGGAAATCCCAGGCCAGCTGGGATGAGACCTAGGTCATGCAGAAACTGCATGGCTGGGCAAGGATTTAAACCCAATTGTGTCTGATCCCCACTTCCCTGAGCCACCCCTCCAGACTCCCTTGGGGACCACGCCCCTCTTAGCTGCCCACATTTGCTGAGCCCCAGCAGGCTTTAGAGACAGTCTCCTGTTTCCTCCTCACAAAACCTTGTGAATTAATCTTATCCAAAGTGTACCAAAGAGGAAACTGCGATAGACACAGAGAGGTAAAGTAACTCGCTCAAGGTCACCCAGCCAGGAAGTGGCTGAGCAGGGATTCGAGCCCAGGCTATCTCGTGCCAGGGCCCTACACTCTGCTCTACCTCCCCTAGTATTTTTTCCCAGTTCCCTCCATGGTACTTGATCTCATTTCTTCATCCCAGTGGCTTGTGGAGTAGACATGGTAGGTAGTTTTATCCCTGTTTACAGGGCAGAAAACAGAAGTTCAGAGAGGTCAAGTTACCTAGATAACATCACACAGCTTGTAAGTAACAAAAGCAGGGTGAGGTTTCATCGGGTTCTCGGCTGGCACTTCTTGCTGTGGTTTCCTTGTTCGATAAGTGGGAGGAGGCCCCCAGCCGAGCCCAGTCCCGCTCAAATTCCTAGAAGGCAGGAGCTGTCGGTCAGCACTGGGTCTCACGTGCCGAGGGCTGGTTCCCATGGTTGGGCTCCAGGATGCCATCTGATGCCCTGGCAGGTGGAGGAGGCAGCCACTGCAGCGTGGACATGCTGCCAGCCACACAGCTCCCTCCTCCCACCCGCTGGGGACTGACTGCTGAATGTGCTGTGTTTTTCTGGAAGGACAGCAAAAGCTCTATTAACACCAGGCCTGCTTCCGAAGCAACTAAATGAAAGGATTAGGGAAGACAGTGACAAGAGTCTATAAATTCTGAATGATGTTCAGGAAAGTGGCCTGGGCCCTTGAGCCCATAAAACCTGGGCAGCCTGCTGGGTTGGGGGTGATTTATGGGCCCTTTGTCTGCCTTCGGGTCACCTGCCCATCATGCTTCCCACTTGTGAGGTACTTTTCTTCATAATTTCCGAGCTCTTTTAAGAGTTCTCGGCATTTTGTGGTTGTCCTTGAGCCACTCATGGGGATGAATTACTCCCCCGTTTAACAGATGGAGAAACTGAGGCATAGAGTGGGTTGGTGAATAACCTAAGCACACATAGTGACCCAGGTCCCTGGACTCTGTCCTAGTAAGTTCTTACTAACATTTATACTGATGAGGCCTTACTCCTTGCCGGGAATTGTTCTAAGCACTCTAAATTTATTAACTCATTTAACCCTTGCAACCACCCTAGGACTTAGGACTATTGTCCTAAGTTTCTATTGTTAGGAAACTGAGGCAGGGAGAGTTTAAATAACTAGCCCAGGACCATACACCTGGGATGTTGCAGAGCCAGGATTTGGTCTCACACTCTTAACCCTCAGGCTGGTAGCAAAGCAGAAGAACAGAATGGGCTATGGCGGTGAGGAGGGGTCCCTGCTCTCCCTGGAGGACCTGGCTGGTAGCCTCTACCCAGGAGATGGCCTGGCCCCTCTGTGAGCTGTGGGTGCTCTGTGCTCTGGGCACTGAAGCAAAGACATTCCTAAAGGAGCAGTGGAGGCAGACAGGTGCTCTGAAGGGCGATGCAGAACTGCCGTGAAGAAAGCCCCAGGCTGGGAGGCTGGGAGCCCGGCTCCCTGGCCCAAGCTCTGCCAGCCCGCAGGCCATGGCACCTGGGCAACCTCACTGAGCCTCCTGCCCATTTGCCCCTGCCTTCCTCTGATCTGGACAGAGGCGGGGCGACACATGGTTTGGGGGCCCACCTGGCAGTGGCGATGGCAGCAGATGGAGGAACACACAAGCTCCAATGCCAGACCTGGCCCTACCCTCCCTGCAGAAACACCGAGCAGCAGCCAGTGACCAAACTGCCAGCTAAATACCTGGGCTATTTCAAGTGTCTGGCACTGCCTGGAGCCTTGAGGCTCTGCTATTTCAGGAGGGGTCTGGGCTGGGGCCACCTCCCTCCCCGTTGCCCTGCCTAATGGTGTTTGGTGGTAGAGGGGGGAGGGAACGGGCCTGGCCACCACCGGTTATCTATGGTGCTAATGCTGCTGCCCCATCAGGTGCTCATCCACGAGGGCGGGGTGAGGGGCTTTGCCGGGGGCCGTTGGGAAGCAGCCTCCTCTTCTGGCCAAGGTCTGTGAAACCCCAGATCTGTAGAGGAGAAAGTGGGCAGAGGCGCTTCTCCCGGTTTCTTCCCTTCTTTGAAATTGTTCAGGATGCTGCCGGCCTCTGGCATGCCTCCATTCAACCCCCTTGCAGATAACAGATGTTTCCTGAGCACCTAGCATTGGTCAGCCGCTGGGCTGTATGGGTCAGCTGGACCTGGTCCCTGCCCTCAAAGTGCTCCACACCCGGCAGGGGAGGCCAAGAGGTAAACAGTCAATTATGATACACAGAGCTTCCCTGGAAGTGAGAAGCCCAGAGAGCTTCCTGGAGGAGGCAATTCAATTCTCTCTGGCTCCACTGCAGCTGCCTTTCCCTAAATGGCTGCAACAGCCTTCTGAGGGCCCCTAGGCCCTCCCAGCCCACGCTCAGATGGACGGTGTGCAGGCCTTGCTAAAGACTCATTGCCTTCAGGATAAAATCCTCACTTGTTAGGTGGCCTGCAAGGCGCTGGTCCCATCCACTTTTTTACCGGGTCTGCGCCCACCCCCGCCCCTATACTGGACTTACACGGTTCCCCGAATGCGTGTGCGCTTTCACACCTCTAGGTCCCCGTGCCTCCAACACCATTTCCCCGCACCCTGCTTGGCTGGATCCTTCTCGCCCTGCAGATGTCTGCTGACATATTGCCTCCGGGGGATGGCCTGACCACCCAGGCCAAAGTTGGCCCTTTGCTGCTTTCACTCAGGGCACCCTTGGTTCTCTCCATAGCCTTCTCTCTACTTGGTATTTACTTGCTTTTTTATTGCTTCTTTCTTGCAGCCTGTGAACAACCTGAGGGCCACAGGCAGGTATTAGGACCAGCAGTCCTCAGGTCCCATTGCAGTGCTTACTGGCTGTGTGACCCTGGGGAAGTCACTTCCCCTCTCTGTGTCCCCATTTCCCCCTGTGTAGATGGGGGAAACAATCATACCCACCCTACAGAGGTGTTGTTCTCATTTAATGAGTTAATATAGGTAAAGCACTCAGTACAGTGTCTGGCACTTGGCAAGTACTCAATAAATATTAGCTATCCTTATTATTTTTATATCCAGTGCTTAGAATAGTACCCAACTCAATGAATATTTAACGATTAGATGAGACACCTGGGCTGAATGTTCAAGGGAGTAGGTTGGGGTTGGTTAGAGAAAGAATAGCAGATGTCGGTCCTGGCTGACACTGAAGTCACCTGGGGGCTTTAAAAATCAGTGATGCCTCGGCCCCACTCCCAAGAGAGTCTGATTTAGTTGTTCTGGGTGTGGCCTGGCCATTGGAGTTTTCAAGCCCTCCTGGGATTCTGATTCCAGGGTGGAGGACATCGGAGATGGGAAGAGGCGGTCATTCACGGCAGCAGGAACACCCTCCAGCTGGGAAGGTCTTGCAGGGAGAAGAGGGGTATAGTATGGAGAGAAGCCAGGGACGGGGGAGTCGAACGTGGCCCAGGAAGACAAGGCCAAGCCAGGAAGGCCCCCCGCATGCCATACTGAGGAGCCCAGGTTAGGCTTGGTGGGGAAGTCGGTGGGGAGGCTGGAAGGCTTTTAAGCTGGGAATGAGACATGGTCCGATTTGCCTGTGAGGAAATTGGCCTGGATGGATGTGTGAAGGATGGATTACCGGGAGTGAAATTGAAGGCACGAAGATCAGAAAGCATGCAGAGGCCTTCCCGCAACCGTGAGAGCAGTGCGGGGCCCGGCTCATACGGGGAAGGCGACTTGCTTGCCCCCCCTTTAATGACTTAATCCTCCTTGGCATGTCTGAATGGCGAAATCTGGTCAGTGCAGGATTCCCGCATGCCCGGCCCCCAGCTGCAGCGGCAGCCCACGTGTACGTAACCCAGGCTGGTGTAAACCCCGTCGCGTCCTGACCACGGGAGGGCTCTTCTGTCTGCATTGTAAGCCAGGCTCCCAAGTCGTAGTGAAAATTCTCTGTTCCACAGCCCTCTGGCCCCAAAGCTGGTTGTTCCCACTGGGAAACCCCTCCCAGGGCTGGTTTCCCCTCCTCCTCCGTGATGCCCTCCCAGCCTGCCATCTGAATGTACCAGTTTTTGCCCAGGTTCCTGGCTGGCCCACCCTTGAAGCAACAGATTCCCATCCTCAGGCTTTCTTGCTCTACACCAGCTTGAAGGCTTGCTCAGTATTCCCCTCACCTGGCTCCCAGGGGGAGGTCACACGTCCTGACTCCCACCTCCCTGGCCACCAGGCTGTTCTCATCTATGTGTTCGGTTGTGCCCTTGCACGTGGATGTGGGTCCCAGAGCCGCGTTTGGATGGCAGGACCCTTGATGAGGCGACCCATATCCTTCCCACTGTACCACACTGTAAACCACCCAGTGCAGAGGGGACTCCAACCAGCTCTGCTACTCACTGACTGTGTGGGCAAGTCCTTTGACCTCCCTGTGCCTCAGTTTCCTTGTCTAGAAAAATGGGGTGAAAACTCACAAACATTTAGTTAGTCCAGGGCCACCAGCCACGTGCATGGGTTTGGACTGGCTATCCAGTCCAGAGGATACAATGGGCTTTATTTACCACCATGTTTCTTAGCATTAGGGAAGGATTCAGGACAGGACAGGAAATAAAGCATCTTCATTTTCATCTCGTGGGAGGCCTCGTAGCTGCCCACGTGAACAACTTTTTTTTACCCCACACCCACATGGGGCATGTGAGCTGCTGTGGCTAAGAGCTGAGATGCATGTGAGTCTCCTTGCTGCAGAAAAGCTGCAGCCTCAATTTCCCACCATCTGTATACTGTCTTAGAGATCCAAGGCCTGCCTGCCGGCTCATAGTTCCCCAGGCCCTGAGGATCAAGGGTTTCACAGTACCCGTCCAGACACCACAGACTGGGTGTGCATTACTTGTACTGGGGAAGGACAGCCCGGGCCATTTTCCCGGGGGAGCCCAGGCCAGCCCGCCCAGGCCATCGGCAAGCCTCTATACTCTGTTTCTCGTAGGATGGGACAGTCAGGGGACCACTGTCAACTACAAAGGCAAGAACTGGATTTATAAGAGAGAGAGAGAGGAGGGGGGAGAGTCTGCAGAGCACCCGGGAATAGCAAATCTTGTTTCCACTTCTTGGGGGGGTCAACTGATCAGCTGGCCACTGGCAGAGTCTGGGCATTGTTGTCCCTGAGCAGGCCATCTAGGGGCAGCAAAGAACACAGTGGCAGTTGTTAGGGATTTTCCAGAAGAACCCCAGGAGTTCACCTTGAGGGGGCAGAGTCTCTGGGGGCTGCCTGCCAGTGCCCCCTCACCAGCACCTCCACCTTAGCCACGCCAGCCTGCACTTTCCCCACCATGCGCCGTGGTGGGGTTAAGTGCATCAACACACAAAGTCTTCAGAACAGTAAGGAGTGAGCGTTCACGTGGAAATAAGTGCGCAATAAATGTTTAGGAAGCTCCACTTACTATTATTCTTTCTCTCCCTGGGTTTCACCTCTTTGGTCTCTCCAGCTGCCATTGCCTGATGTTCCATATCTCTTCTGGAACTGAGATCAGAAGGGGAGGGGAGGAAGATGGGGACCCAGCGAGGAAGCCAAGAGCCAAGACAGCTTTGGAATGGTTGGTTTTAAGCAATAAAATGGTCCATTTCCTCTCTTGAAGCCCTTTAGGACCTAGAGTTGAGAATTTCTTTTGTCTCCTTTTAGCCAAGGCAGCATCAACCAGAAGCTCCCGCTACCTCCCATAATTTCATCCCATTGGCCAGCACAGGCTGTGTCCACCATTTTGTTTTTCCTCTCAGTGGTGGAGGATAACTGGAAGCCCAAAACCCAGAGAAAAGTGTCCTTCTCTCTTCTTGTGGGGACGTGGGGACAAGGACCTGGTAGCAGGAGGCTGTTCCCTTCTTGAGTGTCTTCTCTCTCTCCTTCCTTTTCTGTAGGAAGCCAGGTGGGCTAAGGGATGGGTTCTCAGAGGCTGACCATGGAGGCTGACCATGGAGCCTGTCCTAGGGATTTGCAGTATGACCTTGATCAAGAGGGTCTCCTCTCTACCCTCTTCTGCTTTCTCATCCTTAACGGTGGGGGGATCAAAGAGCTCACACATAATATCCTAAGAGCTCTGGGGTAAGGGGCCTGCCTCCTTCTACTCTAAGCCCACTCTTTGTGTTTCTCTTTAATGCTACTCTCAAAGGTCATTATCCCAAAGTTCGGTTGGAATATAAGTGTTAGGAGGTTCTACAGTCATTTGTCTCTGGTGCCAAATCCTCCTTCAGGTGGCCCTGGCTGTTACACATCCTACCTTGGGGCAGGAAGAGCTGTGCTCCCTTTGACTGGGGGTTGGGAACTTTTCTTAGAGATGCAGGAAGGCTAGAAACTCCAGATCCTTCGTCAGGCTTTCACTTGAACAGACAGGTGCCATGCCATGATGATGTGTGTCTGAGTCTACGTCTCAGATGGTCAGAGCTTTGATCGCAGGGCTGCCTGTTTCTGTCATTGCACACAGCACCCAGGATGGCCACACACGTGGAGGGTGTGCTTTATGAAGATTCATACACTTCTGTGATGGTGAGCACTGCTGTGATGGTGGGGATGGTGGTGGAAGAGGTCGGGATAATCACGGAGATGGACGTTACAATCATGGGAATGGACATGATCTCAGTGGTGGTGGAGATGGTTATTGTGGACATGGTGTAGGGAAAGGCTGGAGATAGCTAGGGCATCAGAGGCAGTTAAGAAGTATTTTTGCTAGGCACAATGGAAGGGCATTGACACATTGTAATTTAAGGGAAGGGGGACCAGATTTACATTCCGAAAATCTCGCTGTAATTGCATGGTGGAAAGCTGCTTGGGGGATAGTGGGGGTTGGTGGACGCAGACTAGTGAGGAGGTCATTGGAATAGTACAGGAGAGGGAGAAGGGTAGCTGGACTGGGGTGGTAGAGGTGAGATGGAGAGAAGTGGACAGATGCGAGAGCTGCTTAGGTGGTGAAATCAATAGGATGTGGTGATGGTCACATGATACCTTGATCAGATTCAGGGAGATTTGAGTAGGAAGATCACATCAGAGATGAACCTTAGGTTTGATGAATAAATGCCATGGGACCAGGAGCTTTATCTTGTCTACCTGTGTCCCCAGGCCCTCAGGCAGCAGCTCACACAGGCAGGCCCTAAGTAATTGCTGGTTGCATGACTATTTAGCTGTTGACTCTTGGTCATGACCATGATGGAAAGTGTATATTGTAATTTTGGTTCCTGTGTCCTCCACTGAAAACCAGATGCTCTTGAAGCTGGCCAACAGGTAATTAATGGCCATGCAGCTAGACCTCGGTATCAGATTAATCCGAATTTGAATCCTAAGACCTTCCTTTACTGGCTGTGTGATTTTGGGAAAGTTACATAAGGTCCTAGGCCTCCATATATTCCTTTCCCTGAGCCTCAATATGTTCACCTAGCAAATGGGGATTAAAAGAGATCTTACCTCACAGGCTGGTCCACTGATTAAATGAGGTCATATAATAAGATAATGTTGTACAGCACCCAGCCCAGCTCCTGGACCATGGTTGTTATGTGTGATGGTGGCTGTTTAAGAAGATTAATCACCTGTACCTCACATCCAGTACCTTGCCGGCACACAGCAGGTGTGTCTTCAGGGTGACAGCAAGGAAATGAGTGAGGGCAGGGGAGCTGTTGAACACTTGAGGACAGGGCTGGGGACGCTGTGAGAGACTAGGGCTCCTTCCACAGCCACACGATTGCTTCCACCCTGATTTCTATTCTTGCTTCTTGGCAGTCCAGGAGATGAGACCGTTTGTGACATGGCCTCCGGGGCTCATGGCGGCCCCTCAGTGCCGATAGGGCAGGCAGACTGTCTTGGGGACCCAGCTGCTTCCCTATCTACCTCTGCCTCAGCTTAATCCCAGCTTAGTCACAAAGAAATGTGTTTTAAAAATAGCAACAGGTGCTGTTCATCCAGATGAAACCCCTAAAAAACACTGCTCCCTAATGGTCTTTGCACCAGGGTAAATGACTGTGGATTGACAGGGAGCCCCGGCAGCTGCTGCTCCCTGCGCTCATCCTCCCTTTGATGAGAAAGCGAGGACTCGGCAAGCCTGAGGACCCTCGAGGGCCCCCCAGAGGAGGACGCGGTAGGAGTTTGCTGGCCCCGTGGCCGGCCCTGCCACTATCCTCCTTCTGCATCTGAGCTAGAGGGACAGGGAAGTTGAATCACAGACACTGACTGGAGGCAGAGAGGCAGATATTCTGAGAGCAGGACAGAGAGAGGCACCATGCGCACCTGGGCCATCAGTGGGTACCGTGCAGGTGTGCAGGGAGGGGTCTCTACCTGTGGAGCCCCTTGAGCCATCTGTGGGCTCAGAGTCAACCGTCAGGAAGAGACAGGTAGGGCCCGAGCCAACTGGTGGATCATCAGCACTTGGTCAAAGTCTAGACTTAGGCTGTAGGGAGATGCCCATGTGATACACACTCTTACCCACACAGAGTCCCATGTTCCAACCCTCACCCCTTCCATGGCCGGCTCCCCCAAGACTTGCTTGCTGCCCCTTGCTTGTCCCCAGATGCAGCTGTGGACAAGCTCCACATTGTGTGTGTGTGTGTGTGTGTGTGTGTGTGTGTGTATCACATGTGTGCATGTGGCCTTTGCATGTACAATGGAGGCTTAACTGTCAATTTCTAGGAAAGTCTTCGCCTCCAAGAGGGGGCAGAAACAGATTGGGCCCTTTTCCAGAGCTTTCTCTTGCTGGTTAATACGTGCATGTCGGCAGGACCCGGAAGCCCGTCCTCTCCACTGGTCCAGTGGCTAAGGTCCTTTAAGGCTCAGGAGCCGCAGAGAGAGACTCCAAAGAACTATGCCTCTGGCTGGAACCACAGGGTCCTGGCAGAATGATGGCCTCTCCAGGGGGACTCTGTTTGCCCTGGGGGCTGTGAAGGAGGAAGTGGTGCCTCTTCCCTTCCTTCACACCATACCCTCTCCGCTGGCCTGGCCTAGTTCCTGGTTGCGACCACTCAACCAACCCCAGGAAGCCTCCCGGCACCCTTCAGGTCTCTGTACTTCCCCAATCCACGCACTGCACTGTGATGCCTCCTTCCGCATGCCCGAACCCTACCTCCCCCTAACCTCCACCTCCAGGAAGTCTTCTGTGATTGCTGCAGCCCAGCCTTGCCCCCAGATCCCACCTCCCTCATCTGAGCCCCTTAGCTGTCTCTCATTGTATGGTCAATTTGAAATGCTTTTCCTCTCCTTCTCTGTCCTCATGCCCAGGCTGGGCTGCCATCCAGAGGGCAGGTTCTGTGCTCTCTAGCCTCCACTCTGTTGGTTCATTCATTCATTCACGCACTCACTCATTCTTAAAATACTTCCGGTACTTCCTGTCTGCTAGGATCCAGACACTGGGCTGGGCCCTGGCACTATGGGGATGAGCAACACTGAGGTTTCCTGCCTAGGGTTTCTTGGACTGCAGGTCAACAGGTGGAAGGGAGATGCCCTGGGCTCCCTGCAACCCGAGGTCAGAGAACAGGGGTGAGGGAGGCCGACTGCAGAAGGGTTCCCCCAGAACCCGGGAGAAGTGAGCAGCTGGGTGGTGCCCACCCTGCCCCCACCAGGCTTGCTGCAGCCTGCCCCTTCCTCCAGCCCCTTCCTCTGGTCTGGCTTATCCTCACCAGCCTTCCCTCTCCACCCCGACTCTCCCACTAGGGCTAAATGTGGGGGAAACCGAGGCTCTTGTTTTTCTCATCTCTGAAATGGCTGTCTCCCTTGCCCTCATGTCAGCCCTTCCATCCTGAGCAGCTTCCTCCAAACCCTCCAGCTAAGGTGGCTCCCTGAGAAAGTCCAAGAAGAGAATGACCCGTGAGTCTAGAGGNGGTCTGCAGCAGACAGCCCCCAGCAGGGAGAGGGTAGTGCGCCGCTGGGTAGCCTGCCTGCCGCCCTGTGTGCCAGGCTGGGCAGGCCTGGGCAGCGATAGGGGCCATGCTCATGGGGAGGTCTTAGGAGACAGGCATGCTCTTCCTGCATCCGTCCCAAGCCAGCCATTGGGCCTCGCTCTGCGGGGGCTTGGGTTTCCCCATCTACAAATTGAGGGTTGCTGCAGAGGTTCCCTGAAGTCCCCTCCAGCCCTGACCTTCTATGACTCTCGGAGGGAAGGCCTGGGTTCTGGCCATCCTTTCCTTCCCGTTCCCTGAAAGACTGAGGAAGAGTTCCCATGGCTGACTGCAGAAGGCATCAGAGGGGCTTGGGGCTCCTCCCAGCTGCCCTTTTCCTGGGGCCCGAACTCCTGGCACCACTTCAGGGCTCTGGAGACTGTATGTCCTGACATTCTGTTGAACATGCCTCCCTGCTGAACATAGCCAGTGGGGGCAGCTCCGTACTGAGGCGTCAGTCAGTGTGCTCAGAAGGTCCTTCAGCTCAGAGGATCACTCCACAGAGCTGCTGAATTACAGTGCAGAAAGGGAGGGAACACACATCCGTTAGGGTGGGGTAGATTTGGGGGTGCTCTGGATCATCCATGCTCGTGGCATTCAGACTTTATCAACTGGAATGGGTATTAAGAAATGTATTTTATATTACATCCTGGTATTGTACATTTGACATATAGCGAAACTCAACACATAGCGAAACTCAACACATGCCCAATGGAAACAAAATATTGTAAGACAACCTTCTTACTAAGTACAATGCCCTGTTCTGTCTTCTCCGCTCCTCTTCAATCCCAATCTCATCTGTTTAGCATGCTGGTTATGACCCACTGCATTGATTGCATGACCGATGGTCCGTGAGCCAAGTTTTATAAACACTGATCTGGAGTGACCAGGCAGATCTGGCGCGGTGGCTGTAGAGAGCTCCTGTGTGTTCCCAGCGCATGTTGGTAGAAGCATCTCTTTTTCTGGAGCATCTTTCCACCCTCCTCTTTCTTGCCCCCTCTGCCCCTTGTGCTTCCTGGTGCTCCCCAGGTATTTGTGCATCGGTGAGGGTCCCTGGCCTCACCAGGGCTGCCCCACCACCTACGGTGTTCTCCTACCTCACGGCACCCTGGCCGGGTCCCGGGAAGGGCTCACAGGCCTCAAGCACGTGATCTCTGAAAGGGCGGCTGGCGGTGGCCCCTGCTGCTGGCTGGAGTGCTGCCTCGGTCAGTCGGAAAGGGCCTCCCAGGCTGGACTTGGTTCAGCCCGCAGGCACTTACGTAGCTCCTCCTGTGTTTCCCACACTACAAGACATTCAGGCCGCAGGAATGAATAGTTCTTGCACCAAACATTTACCAAGCATCCCCTGAGCGTTGGGCCCAGGGCTGATGGAGGGACACAGCCCAGCTCTCCTCTCTGGGAGCTGGCGGTCTAGGGGGGAGTGTATGGGGACACATGGTGGAAACTGTCGAGGCTCGTGGGAGGGCCAAGTCGGGACTGTTCCCCCGGGGAAATGGGAGAGGGAAGGAGGCCGGCTCTTGTACACTAGCAGGTCCCATGTGAGTGGGACTTGGAAGAACGACAGAGAGGGAGAAACGGGGACTTGTGAACAGGACCTGGAGCCTGCCCAGGATGGGACAGTGGGGGTCCTCGGGATCACAGGGCTCTCAGTCTGGGGATGTGCTGGGGTCAGCGGATGGAGTTGGCAGCAAGGGCCCGACAAGCCTGGGGGAGGGGCGGCGTTGAGTCTCTGCCTACCTGGCCCTTCCTGGAGATCTCTGACTCCTTTTGGGTCTCAGAGGCTGGTACCTCTCCGTGTCAAACGTCTGGGTATTACAGGACGGGCGCTGAGTCCACCCCTAGCCCCGACCCCCCTCCCTCCCTCCACTCCACTCTAGACCCTACCAGGCTGGAACAGGCTCTCAGTGCTGCAGCCTGGGATGGCCTCACCCTGGCTGAGAATCCCAGGGTGAGGGGTTGTTGCATCCGCCGTCCCTGTCTGCTCTAGTCGGGATTTACAGTGGCGGGAGTCATAAACTAAATTCGAGTAACGGCTCAAACAGTGGCATCGGGCAATAGACTGAGCGCTGGAGGCGCGGTAATGGGTTTACTTAGGAGCCCTGATTTACAGCGTCATCAGGAAGCCTCCCAGCCCCGCTCTCCGCAGGAGGAGCGCAGGAGGAGCGTTTAGAGGCTGATCCCTCCCCGGCTGCTAGCTCCCATTCTACAAATTTGACAAATGTGAGAGCGAGAGCGCAGAGCAGCGC
>NW_027530179.1:7877493-7881547 GCF_008692635.1 Crocuta crocuta
TCAGTG
The DNA here is from genome assembly GCF_008692635.1 of Crocuta crocuta. Lineage (NCBI taxonomy): Eukaryota > Metazoa > Chordata > Mammalia > Carnivora > Hyaenidae > Crocuta > Crocuta crocuta. The sequence continues at coordinate 7,877,500 of NW_027530179.1, forward strand.
GCTCCATCTCTCCCCATCTTGACACGCTTTCATGCTCGGATCTGCACCCCAACATATGCTCCTTTCCGTGTCCCCATTAATCCTTATTGTCTTTAAAAGTCAGTCCTGCGGCTGCCTTCCCAGCCAGCTTCCTGCATCCTGCACCCAGGTGCTGGCCCACCTGGCAGGGGCGGGGCGGGATGCTGCTTGCGTCCTCCCTTTTGCCGCCCAGTGCAGGGTCACGGTGTGCAGTGCAGGGTCTCCGTGAAGCCTGGCCATTGGCAGCTGAGCTATCTCTGACTGCTGTGGACCTTAGGCAGGTTACATCACTTCTCCATCCATACCTGTTCCTCATCTGCAAATTAGAGGTGCTAATGCGTTACCCACCTCATAGTGGGTTTTATGGGGACTGAATGACAGAATGAAGAAGCTTGGAATAGCAGAGTAGGAGCTCTGTAGTAATAGGAGTAGGAGCCATTATTAATAATATTAATAAATTCAGGGGCACCTGAGTGGCTCAGTGGGTTGAGCGTCTGAGTCTTGATTTCGCTCAGGTCATGATTTCACGGTTCATGTAATTGAGCCCCTCATTGAGCTCTGCCTCATGCACGCACGTGTGCTCGCTTTCAAAATAAATACATAAACATTTTTTTTCAAAATAATGCTAATAAATGTAATGATTCTAATGTCAGTATGGACTTTCCTTCCTCTACTAGACCCCAAACTCTGCAAAGTCAGGGACCATCTTCAGACTGAGGGCTTCCCATGCTTCCTTGCCCTCCTGTGACCTGCTTGGTTCCGAAGCTCAGTGCGCTGACAGCCTAAACCCCATAGGAGCCATGTAGCCACACTGACTGCCCACCACCACTGCCTTGCAGCCCCTGGCCTGGGTGGGACTGGTGAAGGGAGGAGCAGACTGTTAGCAGAGTACAGTGGCCCAGGCTTTCAGCGACCCAACGGAAGGAAGTCCTGGCTGTTCCTCCATTGGCCATGAACTGGCCAGGCCAGAAGAGAATCAGTCCCTTTGGGAAGGCTAAGGGGGTCAGCGATTTCCTCCCGTTCCTGGGCTCCGGGCCCGTCGCTTGTGCCTGGATCCACAGAGGAACTAGGCTGAAGGAGGTGTGGTGTTGCAGGATCCCTCTGGGTGATCAGAACAGCTTCCCTGGGGACTTAGGCTTATTCAGGCCCGGGAACCCCAGAAACTCCTCCATCCACAGAAAGACCCCCGCCCCTCTCCTCTACCTCTTCATGGAGGGAGTCAGGAAACACGTGATACCCCATCAGAGGTCTCCGCTGCTCACCGCTGGAATCTGTTACTTCTTTCAGGCAAATGGGCAAGTGAATCTTGGGCCAAAATATGGAAAAGGCTTCCGTGCATGAAAGAACATCATCATCATTCATATCAATAGTAATCATGTCTCACATGGCCCTTACTGTGGGCCAAGCGCTGTTACAAACGCTTTGCAAATATTAACTCACTTAAACCTCATAAGGATTTTATGGAATAGATGCTGTTTTCTTCTTCTTTTAATTTTTTAATGTTATTTATTTTTAAGAGAGAAGGAGAGACAAAGCACGAGCAGGGGAGGGGCAGAGAGAGAGGGAGACACAGAATCCGAAGCAGGCTCCAGGCTCTGAGCTGTCAGCACAGATCCCGAAGCACGGCTCGAACCAAAGAACCTCAACATCATGACTGGAGCCAAAGTCAGATGCTTACCCAACTGAGCCACCCAGGTTCCCCAGTAGATGCTGTTTTCATTCCCATTTTATAAATAAAACACAGAAAGGCTAAGTAACTTGCCTAAGATCACACAGCAGAGCCAGGATCTGCACACCTAATCATAGTGTGTAGAAGCATCCCTGATGTGATGGTTTGTGTCCCAGCCGTTGCACCTCTGCTGCCCCGGTTTCTTCCCCTAGGCACATTGCACTCTCATCTCTATTTCTAGATATCCCTCAAGGCCAGACCTGTCCCGGAACCCAAGACCTCCTTGGAGCCTCCCTGACCCTTGCCTGTGGATCTTGTCTCACTGGGGCTCTCCAGGGTGAAAGTCAGCAGTGGCAGCCGTGGCCCAGCTGCCATCTCCACCATCCTTACCCCTTCTCTGAACCCTCACACCTCTGCTTCTCGCCCTTTTCTTTTCTGCCTTTTCTGTGCTATTTTAGTGAGAGAGCTAGGAGATCATTTCTGCTGGCCAAATGGCAGTGTATTGAGGGCAGGCTTGTGTCCTCTGCTTCCTTGCAGCCCTCAAAAGATCAGACCCGTACTGGGCCCGTGAGGGCCTTGCCCCACAGTGAAGGGGAGTCTGATGAATGGTGCGATGCCCTCTGTCGTGAGTTCACAGCCAGCCTATCCCAGATCGTACTGGGCTGACAGCTGGGCTCCTGCATGGACTGTGGGGATAGCAGGATGGCAGAAGGGCTGTGAGACACACTGATGGAGGGCAGGGACCCGAGGACGCACCTGACGCCTGAGTGCTACTATGATCCTGGTTACTATTATATCTCTTGTTTAAGGGGCACTCAGTCTGAGGTGACACAGGTTAGGCAAATTGGAGCATCGCTTGAGTGGGATTTGGACTGGAATCATATCTTCAGAGATCCGAGCAGGGATGGGCCATGGCCTCAGGAATTCTGGGCATGGGCCAAATTTCGGTTCTCTCACATAGGAGGATATGAGTCCCAAGAAATCACCCATTCAGAAGAGGGCCCTGGGCATTAGTAGGGGTGTGTGTGTGTGTTGTGTGTCAGGGAGAGACTGGGTTCCAGTCCCCTCTCTGCTGCTAACCAGCTGTGTGACCTCATGCCCACTACCTGTTCTCTCTTCTGGAAAACCTGCCATCCTGAGGACAAAGGTGTGGCCTCTGCATGACTGTAACGGTGGAATATCCTGCCGAATCAGGATCCTGTGAGAATGGTCACCCCCTGTCCCTGCCCTGCCCTTTTAGAGGATCATGTGGCCTCCACACCTTATCCTCACTGCTCTGCACCTTCAGCACACCTGTAGATGACATGAGCCCTTCTGGGTAGAAGGGCTCTTGGCCAAGGGCGAGAGGGGCTGCGCAGGGTTCCAGACAAGGGCCTGCCTTCATACAGGACTGGGTCCCCGCAGTCATGGAAGTGCTAGACAGGAAAGCTGGCCATGCAGCCTAGGCCCACGTCGGGGGAGGCCCCTGGGAGGGCTCTCTGGTGTCCGCGGCTCCTCCCAGGCTCCCCAGACCTCAAGGCAAAGCCACTGGGCCACTGTTAGACCCTCCAGATGGTGGAACCCTTTCTAGGTGGCTCAGAAGGGCAGGGCGCGTGGAGCTTGAGGAGAGCAGTGTAAGTAGAGAATATACGTGGCATTGAGCCTGGGACAGAGTATATTCTCAGTGTATTATTATTGTTAAGGACATTCTGATTTTTATTATGCCTCTTGCTCTTAGGGAGCCCCCTGTCTGAGATGACATGGAGGTCAGCAGAAAAGAAAGATGTAGCACAGGAAAGCAGTCAAGGTCAGGTGAGAAGCTACCGGGACAGGATGCATGTCAGGGATGTGTGTGGGTGGAGTGGGTGCTCCGTGGCAGGGATTCAAGTCAGGGTAGAGAGGGCTGGATTAGAATCACCACGGGCTCCCGTCTACGCAGTGCAAGGAGGCTTCATGCCAGAGGGGAGGTTTCGGAGGCCCTTGGGAGGGTGGGAGAGAAGTAGGCGGGGGAACGTGGATGCAGGGCTGACAATACAGGATCACTCTCACAATGCCAGTCGCTCCAGACTCCCCACCGACCCTCTTGGAATGGTGGCCTGTGAGGAGGGGGCTCTGAGAGGCGACTGCCCTCTGGCTCTTACCTCCGGATGGGGCCCAGACGGCCCATCAGTGGCCACCACCCATTCCTCTGTGATCAATACTCTGAGAAAGGTTTCCTGCATCCTGCCAGCTCAGTTTCGTGTGTGTAGGGGAGAGAAGGAGCAGGGTCTCCTGACCTCCTTACCGGTGGGTGAGCTCATCTCCGGCCCAGCTTCTCCTCCCCTGCCCCCAATGTGGAGGAGGTGGCAGGAGAGCCCACCCCCACCCCCGCTCCCCCTGCCC
>NW_027530179.1:7882726-7904367 GCF_008692635.1 Crocuta crocuta
GCAACCCTGCAGAGTGCGTTTGACTGTACTGGCCTTTCTGAAGTTGGCAAAAACAATGCCTTATGTTCCCAGGGAAAAGAGAATGGGGGAAATTATTTAATCAGCTGTAAGGAAGGATGGAGTTATGTTAGATGTCAGGAAGAACTTTCCACCAGCAGGCAAGGAAAAGACCTCTTTTATACGTTATAATTAATTATACATTATTGAAAGTGGCTTTGTCAGAAAGAGAACGTCAGCCTCACCTCCTGCTTTTGCTGTGGAAACCACTGTGCTCGTAGGTTGACTTACTGGGGGGTGACTTTTAACCAAGAAATGGGCTGGGGCTGAGATAAAAGGGAGTTGAAAGATATGTAGGTGAAAGTCAGGACAAGAGGAATTTTTCAGAGAGAAGGAGAGGGGTGAAGGGAAGGAGACAAGAGACAGAGAGGGATTAATAAACAAAAGTATAAAAAAAGTCAAACAGAGTGTGAGTCTTTGGGCCCTCTTATGTTACCTCCTTGGGCCTCAGTTTACCCATCTGCAAAAGAGGGTCTCGTTTTAGCTTAAATAGCTAGTGGTGCTATTAAGCTGAGATTAGGAGCTGACCACTAAATTACAAAGCAGTGGTCTGGAGAGTTGAGCGATTGTTGGGTCCACTTTGCCCTGAATTAATGTCTGCTCTTGAGAAACAGGCAAAGAACAGAGTAAAAATAACTACCTATTTTGGGGGGACCTTTCTGCTTCCTGTCAGTTTGTCTGTCCCAGCTGCCTCCTATCATTGTGTCTGTCTACCCACCCATTTATGTATGTCTCTATCCATCCGCACCCTCCCCTGACCCATTCATCTGCCCACCCACCCATCTAACCCATCCATCCGTCATCTGTACTCCTCCCCCTCTGTGCCTTGAATTTTAGCTTATCTCTGGGTGAAATCAAAGTAGGCAACACAGCACTCTGGAAGGCCCCAGGAGAGAAGACTCTCAGGAGGGTGTGAGGTTAGTCCATTGGACAGAGGCCTCCAGAACTCAGGTGACCTCATACACGGTATCCTGGGTCCACTGACATCCTCCTAGGCAGACCTCTGGGCATCCTGTACTTTGACAAAGTCCCTTTTGCTTTTGCATATCCCACAGTCCTCTTAGGAGTGGAGCAGGGCAAAGGAGCAGAGGCTGTGCCCAGTAAGAATGCCCCGATTCCCAGGGGGTGGGAATGGAGAGACAAAGGTCTCTCTGGGTCTCTGAGCAACGGTATCCGGGGCAGGGGGACAGCTGTGGCCCCGAGTGTGATCTGCCGAGATGACCTCAGAGTGGGTGAGCAGCACAGCCCGGATCCTAGCCTGCTGCTGCCCACCCCCACCTGACGCAAGGCAGCAGCGTGGGTTTCCTGTCGCGTGGTTCACGTAACACGACTTCCCACCTGAGGCCACGTGCAGAGCGCACAGGCGCGTAAGCAGCTCCTCTTTATCGCCCGATTGCTTGCGGGGTGGGTCATGGAGAACTTCGGTTCTCTCCTGGCCACTCAGTTATCCGCTCGCCTGTTCCATTTTGTGAGCATTTCCTGGGTGCTGGGCTCTGTGCTCTCGCGGGCTTCCCGTCCAGCACACCGATGGGAAAGTACTCTCTGGTTAGGGATAGCGTGTCTGTCCCCCGGGTCCCGAACTTAACCACTTAACTGTTTGCATTTCCTCTGCTCTCCTGGATGATCTCTCTGTGTGTGATGCCTCCCTGACTTGGAACAGATCAGGCTTCCCTGTTTAAAAAAATTTTTTGGGGGGGGGCGCCTGGGTGGCTTAGTCGGTTAAGCGTCCGACTTTCGCTTAGGTCATGATCTCGCGGTTCGTGGGTTCGAGCCCCGCGTCTGGTGCTGACTGCCAGCTCAGAGCCTGGAGCCTGTTTCAGTCTGTGACTCGCTCTCTCTCTGACCCTCCCCTGCTCATGCTGTCTCTCTCTCTCTCCTAGAAATAAAATAAAAAACATTAAAAAAATTAAAAAAAAATTTGTTTTTAAATTTTAAAATGTTTATTTATTTTTGAGAAAGAAGGAGAGAGACAGCACGAGTGGGGGAGGGGCAGAGAGAAAGGGAGACAAAGAATCCGAAGCAGGCTCCAGGCTCTGAGCTGTCAGCACAGAACCCTATGCAGGGCTAGAACTCACAGATGGTGGGATCATAACCTTAGCTGAAGTCTGACACTTAACCGAGCCACCCAGGTGCCCCCAGGCTTCCCTTTGATGTGACTCCTTTTGCACAGCTGCTTGAAGCCCCTCACTGACGTAGTCATATATTGGGGTTTCTCTCCTCTGTAGTTTTTGCAGATTATAAAAATAAAACACAGTAAGTTGTGTTGAACTCATAATTGCTTTGTTATGCGATCTACATTGGTTGATGCTTAGATGCATCTCTTTTTTTTTTTTAATTTTTATGTGTACCTATTTTTGAGAGACAGAGACAGAGAGAAAGACAGAGCATGAGCAAGGGAGGGACAAAGAAAGAAGGAGACACAGAATTTGTAATAGGCTTCAGGCTCTGAGTGCTCAGCATAGAGCCCGACGCAGGGCTCGAACTCACGAACCATGAGATCATGACCTGAGCCAAAATTGGACACTTAATGGACTGAGCCACCCAGGTGCCCCTTAGCTGCGTCTCTTTAGAGAGTCAGGTGGCAGAGACGGGCCTTTTTCCCCTAGGGATGTGTGTGAATTAGGAACTAGAAATGGGGCGGGGGGGTGGTGGTGAGATAATGGCTCTCCTCTCCTGAAGAGGCAGAGGAGAGTGAATGAGACCGGAAGTGCATGGTTGCCGAGGGCACACACCTGCTCTGAGAACGGGGACAGTATCAGTGCAAATTCAAGATGGTGTAACTCCAGCTAACTGTCGACTGGCTGAGTGTGTTAATGAAGTGATTGAGTGTGGGTTTTTACTGATTAAGATAAATGGCTCTAGTATTGGAGCACTCCCCTACAGAATTGGTCTAGTCAAGAAAACCCCCTAGTACATGATAGGACCCGCTTTCAGTTATTTGTTTTAAGGATACTTACGGGCCAAAATTGGGAGGATTATGCAAATATAACGAAAGAATAGTTGCTGAGCCAGAGTGATTGGAGTCTGAGTGTTTTTCTTTCTTTCCTTTTCTACAAATCTTTTAACGATATTACTTTTATAGTGAAATGTGGTTTGTTTTTTTTTAAGGGAGAAAGAAAAGTAAGGTTTGAGAGTTTAGCGACCTAGGTTTTATTTCTGAATTATCTAACAATTTAGCTATAAATCTCTCTTCTTTTTCATGGTGTGCTATGTCTCTGGGATTTTACTTTTTTAATTCTCACGAGATTGTGTCGCTCAGCCACCTTGAGGAGGCGCCAGTTTCCTGTCGTGAGGGGGAACTGATGCATGACAATGTTACAATCTACAGAGCACAGCCATGGCCATGGCCAGCAACATTGGCATCAGCTGGGAGCTAGTTCAAAATGAAGATTCTTGGGCCCTACCCCAGACCTGTGAAATTTGAACCGGCAGCTTAATAAGGGCCCCAGGGAACTTGCATACCACCATTCTAGAAGGGTGCTTCTCCACCATTCTAGAGGGGTGCTTCTCTGTAAGTAAAACGGGGATCACTGGGCCCACTTCAGTTTCTGATTCAGGAAGTCTGGAGTGAGGCCAAGAGAATTTGCATTTTTTCTAAGAAAGACAGACAGCAAGAGCGAGGGAAGGGGAGGAGAGAGAGAGGAAGCCAGAGAATCCCCAGCTCACCTCAGGGGCTCAAACTCACAAAACCTCGAGAGATCATGACCTCAGCCTAAGCAGAGAGTCTGATGCTTAACCAAGCCACCCAGGCGCCCAGAGAATTTGCATGTCTCATGGGCGCCCAGGTGATGCCGAGCTGCAAGTTAGAGATCACACTCTAGGAAGCGTTGTGCTCAAGGATGGAACAGACATCTGCCCCCTGCCCCCCCCCCCACTTGATGCGGGAACCGCATGGGAACAGCATGTGTGTGCAGCCCATCTGGATGGAACTGGAAGCCTTGTCTTTTGGTTTCAGTTTCCCCATCAGTCAAATGAGGGGCTGGGACTCGAACTAGAATCCTCCTCCTTCCACCTCTGATCTTTTCTTAATTGATTCCGTCACAGTTGCCTGTCAGAGCTGATGGGAGAAACTGCTTTTATAAAACATTCTACTGTTCTTATTGAGAATGCTCTGCTAATTCTCCTGTCACCCTACATTGCTAGCCTCACGGCTCATGCGCAGTCTTAGTATCGCAGCCTCTCCAGCTCTGGTCTGGAATCCGCCCGCAGCATAGACGTCTGCTCACATGCTTCCTGGTGGTCTCCATTTGTTCACTCATTCAACGCATATTACCAATCACGGTCTGTGCTCCTGCCAGTGGGTTAGGTGCTATGATGGGATCCAAAGAAGTGGATTAAGTTCAAGAGATTCGCGCACAGCATATCTTTTAAACGCAAATAACGGAAAACGCCATTCAAACTAGGTAAAACAATAGAGGACGCGTGTGGGTTCATGTGTTTGGAAAGTCGGGCAGTAAGGTGGACTTCAGGAGTGCCTTGAACAGGCCTCAGGCTCCGGTTTCCATTGGCTCTTGGAGTCCTGTGTTCTTGGTGTGCTGGGCCTTGCCCTCTGCCGCTGACTTCCTTCCCGGCCTCACATCTGCATACTGTGCTTTCTGGAAGTATGTGGGGTTTTGGAGGGCAAGGACCATGTCTCTGTTGTTCATCACAGTGTCCACAGTTGCCTAGAACAGTGCGTGGCACGCAGTTGGCCTCTGCAGTGACCTCTTCCTGACTGTTTTGTCCCCCTGGAGTCACTTTTAATGGTTTCACTTGGATCATGGCTCCTTGAGAACAAGTCACTGGGACTTGGGTCCTGAACCATCACTAACTTGCCTGGCGTCACACACACAGCCTCCACCCTGGAGTAGGAGTTTGAATCAGCTTCCCAAGCCCCACGGGAAGTCCTGCATAGAAACTGGGGGCTTTTATCATGGACCCTGGGAGGCATTGCTAATGTCCACCACAGTCTACCTCTCCGTCCTCAGCATCTGCTCTTGTATTCCGTACAAGAGCAGTACACCCAGCGTGCTCAGTTCACACACAGAGTGACGCATCGTAGCAGGAGGCTCCACCCTGCTGCAGCTTACAACCCCCCAATCCAGCTTCTCCCAGGGCTGCTTCATCCTCTCCAGAGGAAACTCCTGATGTTTCAGGCTCCGATTCGTTAAATGACAAGCTACCTACGCCTCAACACACCTAATTGGCGCCAGTGGAGACAGAATATGAGAATTGCAAAAATTAAAAAAAAATAATAAATATGTCCCAAAACGAAAACATACACACCCCAATTTGGAAAAAGAGTAAAATCAGAAGGCCACATTGTGGTCACTGGTCTGTGGTCTAGAGCGTGTACCTGGGGCAGTGTATGTCTTCCTCGGTTAGCCAGGCTGGGGTGGGAGGCTTCCCTTTCCGCTTTACTCACTGGACCCCTGCGAGGTGGGCACTGACGAGCCCCTCTCTTCTGGACTGCTTTAGCAGGGGCCTCCTGTCAGATGAGGCTGGGAATTTGGGCATTGCCTCAAGGTTTGAGCAATCAAGGGCCATTACTGCCCAGACTTGACAATGTAACTCTCTCTGAAGACCTTAGATTTCCAGTCTATTTACTTCCCAGTCAATACCATGTGCCAATAACAGCAGCCAAGAGATCTTGCTGAGTCAGTCTTTAGTTTGAGAATTGTCTCCTTAGTAACCTCTTTGCTCTGCTCATTCCCTGGCCCTTAGAGTCACAGCTTTTGCCTCCAGGCTGTGCCTCCCAGGGACCTCCTCCTCTGTTTGGGGAGGAGCCTCCCATCTGCCTTTTTTTTTAAGCATTTGTTAATGTTCATTTATTTTTGAGAGAGAGAGAGAGAGAGAGAGAAAGCACCAGTGGGGGAGGGCAGAGAGAGAGGGAGACACAGAATCCAAAACAGGCTCCAAGCTCCGAGCTGTCAGCACAGAGCCTAAAGCAGGGCTCAAACCCACGAAACCGTGAGATCATGACCTGAGCCAAACGAAGTCAGTCGCGTTAATGACTGAGCCATCCAGGCTCCCTGGCTACACTTCAGCTGCAGCCTCATAACAAAAAGGATTGTCCCCGTGCCTGGAAGGGAGTTTATTTGTGTGTGGTCAGGGGATTCAGACTTCCTCCTGATGCCAGTCTTAGGCTTCCCTATCACTTACCTTTGCTCGCTCCCTACAATATCACTGTACCGCCTGGCAGACTCCAGACTACTGTCATCTCAAGAAATTTGGATTACAAACCAAAAAGGTGGTAGCTTCTCTAGGCAAAGTCACATATATTTTACCCCCTCTGTTCTCAGTGGGCCACCAGGAACCAAAGGCTGTCTTTGTATTGTAGGACCTTGCATTTTATCAAAGGCACAGAAGCAGTCCGTGGAGTCCAACATCCCAAGTCTGTCTTCCCTGCCTTGGCCAGATCAGTCACAGGGTCTGCAATCCAAGATGAGGGACAGGTTAAACCATACCCTTGTCGCATCCAGTGTCACCTACGCCCATGCAATTGGCATTGTGCCGCTTAGGAAGAGTCTCCCCCTTCTCAAGTCACTTGACTGCCATTTGCTAGAAAGTTGACCTGTAGGGGCACCTGGGTGGCTCAGTCGGTTAGGCTTCCGACTTCGGCTTAGGTCATGATCTTGTAATTTGTGGGTTCAAGCCCCGCATCAGGCTCTGTGCTGACAGCTCAGAGCCTGGAGCCTGCTTCAGATTCTGTGTCTCTCTCTCTGTCTGCCCCTCCCCCGCTCATGCTTTATCTGTCTCTCGAAGTAAATAAACATTAACAAAAAGAAAGAAAGAAAGTTGACTTGTCAAGACACAATTCTGTAACGGCCGTGAGTGTCAGTGGTGCCCCTGGGGTTGTGCGAGGCGCAGTGTGCCGTGGCCCTCCCTGGATAGCGACACCTTATTGTTCACCAGTCTGTCTCTTTGACTGCATGTGTATGCCCTGCCTGACATTGTAGGGTCAGTTATTTCAACATTCAGGTACAAAGTCTCAGTCCATTGGATGCAATCGATTACAAGTAGACAAAATCCTAATTTGTTCTGACTTCTAAAAATGAATATTATTGGCTTGAGTGACAAGGAAGTGGTCTGGACTCCAGGCATGGAGGCATGGCCTCATTTCCCTACTGTCTTTGAGTTAGCTTTGCCTTTAGGCTGGCATTCCTTATGGTGGTGAGAGAGCCGTGGCAGGTACAGGCTGCATGGCCATGGACCAGACCACCTAGAGGGAGGGAGAAACATTCATTCCAACAGTCTTGGAACAAGTTCTGAGTCGTGCTCTGAACACACCTGCTTGGGTCTTCTGCTCATTTTGTAACCAATCACTGGGGTCTCGGGAATTAAACGCATCCATTGGGAAGGTGCAGGTTGGGGTCAAGAGGGGTGGAATCAACTTTCCAGAACCACACAGCTTCCTCCAAGCCAAAATCAGAGGCTTTTGGGAAGAGAGCCATACTGCTCCTGATATAAATATAATGCTAATAATGCTGATGGCTACCATTTGTAGAATTGTACTATGTCCATTGGATCAAAATGACCTATAAGGTAAGTACTATTTTTACCCCTCCTTCTACTTCCATGTAAAAGTAGATGGGAAAACTGAAGTTATTACCCAGGTCACATGACTGGTAAGTATTAGAATGACATTTGGCCACAGTCCTCCAGATGTCAGTGAGAATGAGGCTTTCTGGTTCCATCTAATTGAAGCAGCATATTGGTCAGGACGTCTTCAGGGAACAGAAGGCACACTCGAGTGGGTTGTTGAAAAAGGAACTGTTGGGGCACATGGGTGACTCAGTCGGTTGGGCATCCAACTTCGGCTCAGGTCATGATCTCTCCGTTGGTGAGTTCAAGCCCCACATCAGGCTTGCTGCTATCAGTGCAGAGCCCGCTTTGGATCTTCTGTCCTCCTCTCTCTGCCCCTCCCCCACTCACTTGCTCTCAAAAGTAAATAAACATTTAAAACAATTAAAAATTAATAGAAAAGGAACCATTGGCAAAGCTGGGGACGTGACAGAAAAACCAGGGATGATAAAGTGCCATGGGGCTAGTAATAGTGGGAGGCTATTGCCATCTGTGAACTTGAAAGGGTGAAGGGAAGGGGCCGTTCCTGAATCCAGAGGACATGTGGACAGTGTCAGGAAAGCTGACCAACAGGAGCTGTTATCTTTGCTTGAAGGTCACGGCCAGATTCACAGGGAGGGAGCTGTGTGTTAGGTGTGGGGGAGGGGAGGTGGCAGGGGGTTAGTGATGAGGAGCCTGAACCCACTCTCCCTCCTCCCTCTCATCTCCTTCTGGTCTTCCCTGTTGACCTGCCAACAGGGAAAGCAGAAGACAGTCAGCATGGTGGCCATTGGTGCGGGACACACGGATCAGTCTCCTGGGTGGTGACAAGGCTGGATGGTGGATCTGGAGGGAAAACAAAGGTGGCTAAGGCATAAGCAGCTAAATAATATAATAGAGAAAGTATTGTGAATCAGGAGAGTCACTATGGTTTGGGCCACTCACTGACATTAATCAAGATTTGCTTTCTTGCCATTTTTACAGTGGAAATACACTCTTTTTTTTTTTTTTGGAAATACACTCTTATGTCAGTAAAACATAGTAGCTGCTGTGAATACCTACTTTCCCAAGTACTTATATATGTGATTTCAAATCTTCAGCAACTCTAGGAAGAAGATACTGTTATGAGCCTCATATGAGAAATGGGGAAACAGGCTCAGAGAGGTTAAATGAGTGATGTAGAGGGGGAATACCTGGCTGGCTCAGTTAGTAGAGCCTGTATTTCTTGATCTCGGGGTTGTGAGTTCGAGCCCCATGCTGGGCATAGAGATCACTTTTTTTTTTTTTTTTTTATTTCTAGGAGAGAGAGACAGCGTGAGCAGGGGAGGGTCAGAGAGAGAGGGAGTCACAGACTGAAACAGGCTCCAGGCTCCGAGCTGGCAGTCAGCACAGAGCCCGACGCGGGGCTCGAACCCACAAACCGCGAGATCATGACCTAAGCGAAAGTCGGAAAGTCGGACGCTTAACCGACTAAGCCACCCAGGCGCCCCATAGAGATCACTTTTTAAAAAGATACATAAATAAGTGAAGTTGAGAGTCAGGGATGTGTAGGCTGACCGCTTGAGCTCAACTCCTGCTGCTTCCCCTTACTTTTGACTCTCTGCCTGTGGCTTCACTTCTCTGTGCCTCAGTTTCCTCATGTGAAAAATGGGAGAACAGTAGTACCTGCCACATAGGGTGGTGAACATAAATGCAAAAATGCTTAGAACCGTGCCTGGAACAGAGTAAACAGTCAATAACTTCAGCTGGGGTTTGGATCCGGACTCCAAAGCTAGTGAGTGACACTTTTTCATCTGGTCTGTATCACATGAATTGGCCAAGCCAATGAGGGCATGTCTTCAGGGTCTCCCCTAAACTCCCCACTAGTGTTGGCCAGGAAGCGGTTTATGGACTTGGGCTGGCTACTCACCTGTGTCTTTAATGGATGTGAGTTTGGCTGTCAGGGGTATGGGGGCGTAAGAGGCTGCAGGGAGGCTTGGGGTCAGTATCAGCAGGTCACTGGGATTAATCGCTCTGCCACCTTTCCCAGGAAGGATGAGTTATCATGTGCATGGTTTCGCACAAACTCTCTGGAACGTACCATACCTTTAGGACCAAGTACACACATCAGAGCTGCTGTGGGCAAGGCCTTGTCTCTGTGCTGCCCTCTTGTGCCGCCTGCCAGTACAGACACCTGTCACCTCCTGGCTGTGGGCTGCTCGGTTGCAATCTCTCTGCCTCCCCTCTCCCAACCCTGTTTCCACAGCCAAGCTGTGATCCTCCACGTCAGCCATTAAAATTACCCGGAGTACCCTCCCCACATGGCTCCCAAGTTCAGGCAAGGACATGCAGAAGCTGCTGGGCTACCACCTGCTAGAAGACTGCATGGTAATATTTGCATGCAACAAGTAGTTACTGAACGCTCTCCTGGGCAGGCACAATTCTAGGTCCAGAAGATTCAAAGCTGAAAGAAAAGGGGTGCTTGGGTGGCTTAGTCTGTTAAGCGTCCGACTTGATTTTGGTACAGGTCATGATTTCACGATTCCGTGAGTTTGAGACCCTCATCACACTTCAAACTGATGGTACGGAGTCTGCTTGCTCTCTCTCTCTCTCTCAATAAATAAACTTTTTAAAAAATAGGGGAAAAAAGTAACAAAGAGCCCCTGCCCTCATGGGGCTTACATTTTAATTTAAAATAGCCCTCAGGGCGCCTGAGTGGCTCAGTTGGTTAGGTGTCTGACTCTTGATTTCAGCTCAAGTTTGTGAGTTTGAGCCCCGCGTTGGGCTCTGTGCAGACAGCGTGGAGCCCGCTTGGGATTCTCTTCCTCTCTCTCTGCCCCTTGCCCACTTGTGCTCTGTCTCTCAAAATAAATCAACTTAAAAAAGAAAATAAAGCAAAATAGTTCTTACTTGCAGGCCAAAGGATATTTGCAGAACTTTCGGACTGTGCCAGAATTAGCATTTCAACTCAAGAAACCAGGTCCTGGGCCTCACTTCCTCCCTGCTTGCCCTCTGCTCCTCCCTGTCCATCCTTTTCCTTTCTCCTGTTCTACCTTGTTCTCCCCCTTACCCTCTCTCTCTTCCCCCTTCCTCTCTTCCACCATCACCCCCCTCCTCCTGGGGTCCCCACTATAGTTCTTTTTCTCTCCTTTCCCTTCTGAGCCCACACCACTGCAGACAGTAACCTACTTCACATGCCCTCAGGGTTGCCCCGGTGGAGGGGTGGGAGTGGAAGATGAGGGAATACAAATCATTCAATCAGTTTGTTTTCAATGAAGGTGGCCTGTTCTCTCCCCTTATTTGCCCAGGACACGTTGTGCAGTGTGGCTGCGGCTGCTGGGCTCTGCATTACATATGAGTGAGCGGTCTTGTGGGGGCCACAGCCCTCAGTGCCCTGCCCTGCCAGAGGACCCCACCTTTGTGGTGCCCCCCAAGGCCCCCCTGCTCAGAATTAAAGGACTAGACTCCTTGCTATCTGGTCAATTTCCAAAAAGAAAAAAGTAGTAATACCATTTATTAAGCACTTACTATGTGCTAGGCACTGAGCTAAGCACTTCGCATGAAATAGTTCATTTGATCCTACAACTATGCCATGATGTTGGTGCTCTTCTTTACCCCTGGCTCACCGTACAGAAACTCTGGCGGTACCCTGGACCACCCGGTAGTAAAGGGGAGATCAGGATTTGAATCCAGAGCCCCGTGCTTCTAACACGGTCCCCCACCATCCCCCACCCCTCTTGACAGCTCTTGTCCAGTTAACATATCTGCACCCTTCCCAGATCCAAAGGCGCTGTCACCCATTTGGTCTATCCCCTCTCATCAGGACTCATGTTCAGGGTCCAAAGAGAGGAGGTAACTTGCTTGGAGCCAGCATGGAGCTGGGACTTGTCTCTGGCCAGCACCACTTTCTCCGCACCGTGAAAATGCAGCTTCTGTCCGGTTCTGCTGGAGCTGGGGAGCTGAGAGCCATCCCTTTAAGCTGGAAGGTTCTTGTTTGGAAGAGGAGGGCAGAGGGCAGGCGTGAGCGTGGACCCGCTTTCTTCCTCCTCCGCTGTCACAGGAAGGCACTGGCGCAGATGACTTCACAGCTCTCTTCCGCTCGGAGGTCTGAATGCGGGGTTTGGGAGGAAGAGATCTGGGCCCTCAGAACTTTGGGAGCAAGAATGAGAGGCCCTCTGGGGAAACACAGGATTATGCGTGGCTATTTATTCAAAGCCACCCCGAAATGCTCAGCCACAGGTCTGGGGCTTTCATTTCAGCCTGAAGTTGATTCTGTGGTAAATAATAGAATAAGAACATGTCTAAACGAGTCAGCCTGGGATGGGACTTTGAGGTCTGGCATTAGTGAGGACGCGTGAGACACTAGACAGACTCCCAAGGGTCAACCAGGTCACAGTGTTTGCAGGGGAGGAGGGTTTGAGCTCTGACCAAGGACTTGTTCTAGTTTCTCTCCCCTCCCCTCACCCCTCCCCTCTCTTTCTTCTTTCTCCCAGCTTGTCTGCTTGGATAGGCACCTCCAGGCTTAGGAAGAACCAGCTAGTTTCACTCTCACGTAAGAGTCTGTGGATGACCCAGCAATTCAGGGTGGGGATGGTGGGGGATGGGGGTTTTCCTTGTTGGGGGCCAGCGGGACACTTCCCCAGGGTGTGACTGGGGCAGGATGAGCATGCCGGGCCCAGATGTCTCTGTGGCTTACGAGCTGAGCATTTACAGCCTGGCTGCAGGCATTTGCCACACCGCAGATAAGGACAGGAGACATTCAGCGGAGCCTGGCATTTCAGGAGGACAAGATGGAGTGAACCAGAAGAGGCAAAACACGCAGGTCGAGTCCCTTTACAGCACGCTTCTTGGATGCCTGGCTCTTTGCTGATACAAAAGATACCCAAGCAAGGGAAACCCCCAACGCATGCAGCTGCTTTCCGCTCAGGGCTTGACCCATAATTATAATCCCTTTCCTTTGATTTTCTCTGCAAAAACAGCAACATTCCAGCCAGACTGCAAGCTGAAAAAAAGCCCCGTGCAGAGCTTAAGAGATTTATAAACACGATGAAAAATCACAGTCTTGTTTTCCCACAGCTTGTTTCTCTAGGTGACTGGAGGGAGGGGCAAAGAGGACAGCGGAGCTAGGATGGTGGGGGGTAGTCAGAAATAGGGGTGGGGGGATACAGATGTGCAAGACACCTGGATGTGCATGGACCAGAAGCTGAATGGGAGCCAAGAATATGACTCAGGTGCCAAAACCCTAGCTAATTGTTTCTGGCGGCAGTGAGAGAGGTACACACACATAGATGTGTGCATAATATGCAGGTGCCCCAGGCTTCATCTAGAAAGGATTTATGGGATCGGTGTAAGCAGGGAAAACAGAACAAGAGGGATGGCAGTCCCTCTGGACTCTGCTGATGGGCAGGGACTGAATAAGCCAGGGAGATATCCATGCATTGGAGGGGGAATAGAAGTATGGTCTTTTCAGTGTGCCTGATAACGTCCTGAAGATCCACTCCACAAAATTAATCTGGAATATGCCAGCTTTTAAAGCTGGTAGGGGTTCTAGAAGTCATCAGAGCCAAGCATTTATTTGGAAATGGTTTGCTGCCCATTTTGCAGATGGGTCATGTAGGTGGCAGGATGGGGGACTGGGAATTAGTACTTTGGTCCCTAGAATTCACTTGCTTTGCAACTTACCTTCATCGAGAGGGTGCTTTGGTATTAGATGCCCTCTGGGAAAATGTGGCTCTGCCAGCTCTGGGGAGTACAGTGTTTGCTGTATCCTCGGAGACCTAGGGGACTCTCCCCCCGACCCCCAGGCAGAGAGACCAGCTGAGGGAGCCTGGCGCTCTGAGGAACATTCTGAGTGGAGCTAAGAGGTTGGGAGATATCAGGGCCAGCCTCACCTGTTGGAAGAGGCAAGGCGTGGTCAGAGTTGGATGCATGAGGGCGAGTAGGTCTTTTTAGCATTTTCTGTCCACCCAGCCTGGCTCAGAGGCTGCTTGGTGCAGGGTACCTGCCATGGCCTGGCGACTAGTCACTCTTGCTGGAGGGGAGTGAGGAAGCCATTGCTGCCTGGGGCCACTGGCTGGCAGGATCAGTGCTCTCCAGATGTCACAGGGCCATCTGCAAGTCTTCGCTTACAGCTTACTGTCCTTTCCCTCCTCCTCCCCCTCCCCTCGCCCTCCCCTCCCTTCTCCTCCTCCCAGCCAGCACTGTCTAGGCTCCGTGCCTAATGACCCCCTGCTGCCACCACGCCTCTCAGCATTTCCCTAACTGGAAAACTCCTAGCCTGCATCTCCTGGAAAGGCGACCAGGGGCGCAGGAAGCTCCCTGCGGAGTGCCGGCCCTCAGAACGGACACGAGTGTGCAAGCCACAGCATCAGGACAGCGTGGCAGCCTGCCTGGAAACGGAGCACGTGTGCGCATGTGCGCGGGTGTGTGCACAGGTGCATGCTTGTGTTTGAACGACCGGCGCCTGGACTCACGTCCGCATAAGTACGGGTCTGTGTGACGGAATACTGGGCGTGGCGGTGTGTGCCTGCCTGTGGCACCGCCTTGTGTGTAGGTGTGTGGGGGCTGGGCATTCTCAGCTGCACGTTTGTGTGTCTGTAGGAAGTGCGCCTCTGTGGGTGCCACGTGCGGGCTGGGGTGAGTCTCTGGGGGCCTGTCTGACGCTGCATGCCGCTGCGGTGTCCGGTGGGTGCATGTGTTTGAGTGATGTAATAAGAACCTCTGGGGGCTGGAAGCCAGCTGTTGGGCGCGTTGCTCAGGGGGCAGGTGCCACAGGACGGGGACAGCGGGTTGTTCGCAGCCGCCCTGGCTGAGCCCTATGTTACAGCTGAGCCATCTTTCCCAGCATCCTCTGCAAGGGAGCCCATCCCCGCGCCTGGCAGCTGAGACCTGTCACCTGCACCAGTGGTTGGCGTGTCTGGGACCTCGCCAGTAAGCTCTGTGTCTCCCTGGGCCCTGCCCCACACCCTGAGCCTTCTCTCCACCACCTTCACCCTCTGGGTGAGCAGACGAGGCTCCCGGGGTTTCCCCCAAATGGTCAGCACCCCCGTCAGCACCCCCTGCCACATTCCATCTGGGGTCCCCGGAATACCCTATCACTTCTTGACACCCCAGTGGACCTGGGGGATATGGTGAACAAGAATCCTCTGCTGTCCCCCAGGGGACAGACTTTGCTGGGCCCAGCTCCCTGGGGAAAGAGCCTGACAGAGAGAACTTTTCTTGGGGAACAGGAGGCACATGAATGAATGGGCAGGTGTGCCACACACCCACGTGGATGCTCAGGGAGGTGTCGCCCAGCAGAAGTGGCGGGGGTGGGGGGAATATTTGGTGCCAGTCTGTGCAGCAGCATTACTCAGGAGCATTCAGGCTGAGGTCTGTGCTCACTGCAGGGAGCCTGGAGCCTGCTGCTGGCTGGCTAGAAAAGAGGGCCAGGATCTGATGGCTAGACCAGCGAGGCGGGACATTGGTGGCAGAGTTAGAGCCCAGCCTGTGTCTGTGGCAGCCTTGGGTGTGCACACAGTCTTGCTGCTGCAGAACTGGGGAGGGGGTTTGGGGGTGGGGAGTAGGCATCCAGCCCACAGCATAGGCCCAAGGTTTCCAGGCCCATGCTCCTTTCCTGCAGAGAAAGCTCATTCCCTCCTGACCCCAGTGGCCTCCTGCCACCTCAGACAGGCCCCTTTTGGCCCAAAGAGGGAGCTGTGGGGGGACTTTAATTTGCAATGCCCTGTTCCATCACCAAGAAGTTTGCCTCCCTGGGCTCTGCAGACCCCTGGGAGTGGTATACATGTGTCCCCAGTAGAGCATGCTCCCTCCATCACCAGGGTGAGCTGCCCTCCAAGCTAGGAGGGAAAGAAGCATAGTGCTCTGCAGAAGGCACAGCCTTCTCCACGGCTCTGCATTTCCCTTTTCATAATGAAAATGCCATTATGTCTTCTGCTCTCAATAATACTACAGCAGAGGCAGCCGGCAGCCCCTTGAGGCAACATCCTCTTTTCCCCACACTGCCAATCATGGCAGATCCACAAGGAAAACCACATGGTCTCAAACCTCTCCGGTGGTCTCCTCCTCTCAAGCCAAGCCACCTGGGGTAGCGAGATGCCCCAGGCCTCTGTGCTGACAGGGAGTGATTAGGTGGATCCTGAGGGTCAGATGCTGGGAGCATAAACAGAAGAGGCTCCAGAGCTTTATAAATGCTTGGGATCCGAAAAGGAACCTAGGTCCAACCTGTTCATTATATACAGGATACTGGATCCCTAGAGGAGGGATGGGCTCACCCAGGGTCACCCAACAGGCTCATAATCATCCACTTATTAAGTGCCTGGGGCTGTTCTGACCATTCTATTTATAGTAACATTGTCAGGTGTGGGGTGGCATTTCCCCTGCACACTCAACAAGGCAACTGAGGCACAGAGTACTCAGCTCCCACCGCCAGGGGTGATAGAGCTGGTACTGAGACCCAAGTCAAAGTCAGCATCTGTTCTCCCAACTGCTGTACTCCGCAGTCTGTGGCCGTGCCAGGAAGGTGACCCTGGCCCTCGGCCCCAGTGATCTTTTTGCATCGAGGGAGACTTGCCAGATGTGGAGCATCCCACATCTGTCCTTTCCTGGTTATCTCCCAGCATCCCAGACAGGTGATGGAGAAGCGAGGGGAGGAGCGAGAATGATCCGCTCCTGGTCACAGCAGGGAAATTGAGTCAGGAATCACTGCACACACAGTGAACAGGGCAGGGGCCACACTCAAACTAAGACCCCGGCTTCCCACACTCATCTAAAGCCTCTCTATCCGACACAAAGTTTAGATCTCCACTTACTCTCTGCTCCAGACACAAAGACACACTAGGCCATTATCCTGGGCTCCCCAGCACCACGGGTCTGAATCCCGAGCTAACAAAGGGGGTGAGGTCTGGGGGAAAAGGAGGTCTGTGCTATGGGGCTCAGCCTCCCTGTCTGAACCCTGAGGGCAAGGGCATCTGCTTTGTTCACCGCTGTCTCCCCAGCTTCCAGAACAACACCTGGCATGCAGTGGGTGCTCAAGGGGTATTTACTGAGTACATACATTAACTGAAACTGGGAGCTTCCCAAGGCTGCAGAGGGTGGCTGTTTTCTCCACTACCCAGAACTCTCCGTCCTTATTTATTTCTCTGTTCTCCAAACAGTAGTGACTCACACAGCGAACCCCTGTCAGTGGCTGTCAGGGAAGAAACATCAAGATGATTAAAGTTGGGAAAATGGTACCTCTGGGACAGCGTTGACAGGATGGGGGTCAGTGACCCCCGAAAAGAGAGGGCAGCCTCGGTGCTCTGGTTAGGAAGGTTTGAGGTATCTGTGGCTAACAGCTGTTCATCAGCCTGTCCCCTGAAATCCGGCCCAGGGCAGGCAGGGTAGAGGAGAAAGGGGAGGTTCACCCTACAGGAGTTTGAGGCTGTAGAGGTGGAGCGAGGATGTGCCTATCAGCTGCCCGCGTCCATAGAGAGGGAGGACTCCCACCCGCAGGGAGTGTACACAGGGCAGGAGCGGGGTGAGGTGCCTGTCTTGGATGCAGAATTTAAGGGGATGCTACAGGTAATTGAGATAAATGACCTTTTAGTGCAATATTTCTAAAAAAGAAAAGAAATCAATGCAAAAGTTTATGCCAAACAAGAAAAGACAGGATCTAATAGCTAAGCTTGCATGACTTATGTCGCACCCTCCTGGTAGCTTAGTCCTGAGCCTGGCACAGCAGGGAATCAGAGAATCGGGGGGAGGGGCACGGTATGGGCAGGGTTGTCAAGAGGAGACCTGTGAGTCTGAGACAGGTGTGGTTGGGGGTGGGGGGCGAGAGCTTAATTGGGTGAGGAGAGGACTGGCTTACAGGGAGTGGGGTGTGAGGATGGGAGGCACGGGCAGTGAGAGAATATAGCAGCCATTGTGCCAGGAAAGGAGACAAGAAGGCTATGGGTGCGAGGGCTTCTTCTCCTAAGCCAGGCAGTCCCTCCACTTAACTGGCCCCATTCACACTGGATGTGGGAATCCAGAGCCCGGGTGGGGACACTCTTCTCTGGACTGAGTCCCAGAGAAGGCAGTGTGGGTGGCTGGGAGCCATGCTGAAGGAAGCCTGGGAGTAGGGGAGCCTGTTCCCAGGGGCTTCCCACCATCATGGCTGCCAGCACCAACCCCCTTTTCCTGCCCTCCCCCCAGATGGTAGCCCGTCACCTCCTGCCCCTCCCCAGAGCATTGAATGGCCAGGCTTGAATAATAGTTTCTCCAGTTTCACTTTCTCAGAATAGCTAAGAAAAGAATTGGAAGAGGCAACCCCTCCCCTTTAGCACCCAATACATGCAATAGAGAGGGTATATGTTTGGAGGGGGGAGGGGGAGGGGGGTGTTCCTGGGGGTTTCTTCCATTCATAGTTCTCAAGCCTGAGCAGGGTGGCACTAGAGCCACGGGGAAGATGACCCAGCACGGGGGAAGGGGCTCCATGGGCCTGCAGGCGCCCATCAGTCTTTGGAGGTCTTAGGGTCTCATATTTGCAGCTGGAGGTGAAAGGGGTTGGGGTGGGTAGGGTGCCCCGGCCTCCACCCCACAACTTCTGATGTCCACCCATCTTTAACACTAAGGAAATCTCCCTTGTTCCTAGTTCTAGGCCACGGCTTTGGGGGCTGGGCAGCAGCATGGTCCCAGGTCTCTGCCCCCGAGTGGAGCTGGTGGTCACATGGAGAGGCGGACCACCCCCGGGGACAGGAAGCCACCCCATCATGTATGGCTCAGGAGCAGGGGAGAGGTGAAGACAGTGGGAGTCTAATGGGGGCTGGAGTGGTCAGGGATGCTTCCTGGAAGAAGAGGCTCTCAGCTCTGCTGACAGCCCCCTCAGTGCCTGTGGCACTTGCTCCTTGGGAGCCAGGGATTTCCTTGTTGGAGTTTCCACTCTTGAGGCTCTTTCAAACCACATTTGGTAGTGACATGTGCCTGGTTTCTGTGGCTGTGCTCTGAGGCCCACGAGGGAGGAGGTATGTGCCCAGGGAATGATCTACTGGATTCATTCCATAGATATTCCTAAAGACCTACTATGTGCCAGACACTGTTCTCAGTGTTCTGGTTACTACCCTCATGGACCTTGTATATCTAGAGCGATCTGCCTCTGCTGCATGCTTCAGATTATGCTAGAAGGTTCCCTAGCAATAGCAGTCTTTTATGGTAGTGAGCTCTGAAACCTTGGAAGCCATTAAACAGAGATTGAAAAACCACCATCGTGGGTCCAAATTCCAGCTCTGCTATGTACGGACTTCATAATCTTGGCCTGTTTTTTTTTTTTTTAATTATTTCACTGTTTATTTTTGAGAGAGAGAGAGAGTAAGCGAGCGCAGGGGATGGGCAAAGAGAGAGGGAGACACAGAATCTGAAGCAGCCTCCAGGTTCTCTATCAGCACAGAGCCCGACGCGGGGGATCGAACTCACGAACTGTGAGATCGTGACCTGAGCTGAAGTCGCATGCTTAATCAATTGAGCCACCCAGGCACCCCAATCTTGGCCAGTTTTAAACTCTGTGCCTCAGATTCCTCAGCTGGGAACTAGGAATCACGATAATACCTCCCTCCTAGTGTTGTTGTGAGGTTTGAGTTTGGACATGTAGTGCCGTGAACCAGGGCCTGGCGCATGGTAAGCATTCAATAAATGATGCCTCTACACCAACAGTAGTAATTGTGCGATTACCCCCTTTGCCCAGGGGTGAGGTGAGGTTCACAGGCTCAGAGACTCCACCCAGGCTGAGTCACTGGCCTCTTAACTGCTCTCAGTCTGGCGGGGCTTCCCCTGGGAGGCCTCCTTCTGTGTCCTCAGGGGGGACTGCAGTCAGGACAGAGCCCCGCCAGGCCAAGCCGCCTGCCCCGGGACAGGTCTTGAGCTTCCCCGGCTATTACCTATATCCCTGGCGTTCTCAGCCAACACCACGCTCCCCCCATCCTCCTGTTCCTCCATGGACCCAGCCAGCCCTCAGTCTCCCCACTCTTGGCCTGTCCTTTCATTTACATAGCTCGGTGGAGCTGAGGAAAAATCCATCCGCTCCTTAGCCCTCATTCTGTTTAGTTCTGGACACATAGATGGTCACACATGGACCCGGGGGAACAGTTAACATGTATGTAATGTAGGCCCTGGGTTTCTCTTAGGGGAAGGCAGTGACTTTGGTTCTTCTAACTATAGGCTCCGTGAAAGTAGAGGTTATTTCTCCCCATTCAGACCAGGGCTCCCTGAGGGCAGGGCTGTGTCTCCCCATCAGACTGGGGCTCCCTCAGGGCAGGGCTGTGTCTCCCCCATCAGACTGGGGCTCCCTGAGGGCAGGGCTGTGTCTCCCCATCAGACTGGGGCTCCCTGAGGGCAGGGCTGTGTCTCCCCATCAGACTGGGGCTCCCTGAGGGCAGGGCTGTGTCTCCCCATCAGACTGNCCCTGAGGCAGGGCTGTGCCTCCCCTCAGACTGGGCTCCCTGAGGGCAGGGCTATGTCTCCCCCCACGCAGACTGTGGTCCCTGAGGGCAGGGGGGTGTCTCCCCCCACGCAGACTGTGGTCACTGAGGCAGGGCTGTGTCTCCCCTCAGACTGGGGCTCCCTGAGGGCCTGGCTGTGTCTCCCCTCAGACTGGGCTCCCTGAGGCAGGGCTGTGTCTCCCCTCAGACTGGGGCTCCCTGAGGGCAGGGCTGTGTCCCCCCTCAGACTGGGCTCCCTGAGGGCAGGGCTGTGTCTCCCCCTCAGACCGGGGCTCCCTGAGGGCCTGGCTGTGTCTCTTCCCTCAGACCAGGAGTCCTTGCAGGACCTGACTCTCTAGACTCTTGCCCAGGTTCCTCCCCTCCTCCTGGTGAGTCTTCCCAGGCCTCCTGCCTGCCCTGCCTTGCTTGAAGAGAAGCCTCCCGTGACTGGTCACATGCAGCCGGCTCCTGACCTCAGACTCCTTTATTTCCATCTCCTCACCTGACTCCTCCATCCTGGGCCCGCACAGCGTATTTCTAACGCCCCTGCTCGGGCCAGACCCATCTGCTTCTACATCGCTGAGCCAGCTGCAAAACCAGGTCACCCTCCTTCTCCTTGTCTTTCTTGTCCTCTTTCCCTAATCGAATTATTTTTCTTCCGCATTGTGCATGAAGCTTCGACAGACGTGGGTTCTCTGCACTCACTGGAAACGTCGCGTCCAGTGATGAGCAGGGTATAATCAGAGTTCCGATGCCTAATCAGCAACCTCCCCGCCCCGCCCCGCCCCCTCCTGGCCTGCACCTCTAGCAGTGCTGAGTACCAGTGCTCAGAGTGGGTCTGCGGGAGAGCAGGGGCGTGGCAGCACACTCACGCTCTGACACACGCTGATGGGCCGACCGGATGGGGGAGGGCAGGTCCAGGTGGGTCACGGAGCCGTGCACATCAGAGCCCACGCCTCCTGGGCCGCGGTGGCCTGTTTCCCAACCTCAGGCGGCTCCTGTCCATCCTGGGGCTCCAGGGCAGTGGCGGGGACGGTCCGGGCCCTGTCCCTGTCTCCTCTTTGGAACTTTGGGTCCAGGTCACAGCCTGGCTTTCAGGCTGCCCTAAGCGGTTCCTGAGCAGTCAGGACACAGCTGCCTGCCTATTACTCTGGGTGGACACTCATAATAGTCATGATAATGATAATGACACTAATCATGCAGCCTGATTGTAACTGCTTTGGATGTGTCCCAAAGGGCATTCTCTTCCATCGTCTCATTTGACAGGCAGGCAGGGTGGCCGAGACTCAGAAATCGAGAGGTTTGTTTATGACCACAAAGCAAGGCAGCAGCACCAAGGCCTCCTTTTCTTTGGCCCCGGGCTTGACCCGTGGCCCCCAAGGGACTAGAATGTTAATTAGAAACCTGGGACGGGGTGCCTGGTGGCTGAATTGGTTGAGTGTCCTACTTTGGCTCAGTTCATGATCTCAAAGTTCGTGAGTTCGAGCCCCATGTCAGGCTCTGTGCTGACAGCTCAGAGCCTGGAGCCTGCTTCGGATTCTGTGCCTCCCTGTCTCTGCTCCTCCCCCCCTAGTGCTCTCTCTCTCTCTCTCTCAAAAATAAATAAACATTTAAAAAAAAAAAAAAAAA
>NW_027530179.1:7904521-7908356 GCF_008692635.1 Crocuta crocuta
AAAAAAAAAAGGAAAGCTGGGCTCTGGAGTCCAAATCCCAGCCCAGCCGTTCTCCACAGTGGGACTTGGGCAAGTTACTTCATCGCCCCAAGCCTCAGGTGCCCCATACCCTATCTGTGAAATGGGGTGATGGTACCTCTACCCCAGGGGCTTTTAGAAGACATGTACAGGGCACCCCTCTTGGTAAGTACTCAGAGGGTAGCATCTGTCTTGTTCTTGCCTGAGAGTAGAATTGTCCCTTCCTTTTCTCCTTCCTCAGACTGATCCAGCAAGGTGGGCCATAGCCTGTGTCCAGGGGCCCAAGGAGAGTGAGCACAGAGGGGAGTCCAAACAATAGCTATAGCAGTTCCCAATGTGCTCTAGGCTCTTACTCAGCCCAGGCACTGTCCTAAGCTCTTTACATGTACCCTCGCAAGTAAATTCTCATAAAATCTTTATGAAGCATCTATAATTATGAAGCTTGCTTTCCAGGAGGGGAAACTGAGGCACAGGGAAGTTACATAGCTGGCTTCAGAGCCTGCGCGTTTCAAGTGACTTACCCAGGGGCCACAGGGACCAGGTAACAGAGCTAAGACCAGACCCCAGGGCTCCCAGTCTCCTTGAAGTTTTGGAAAGTGGTCTGAGCGCAGGCTGTGTAGTTCAGACTGCCTGGCCCACTGTTTACCGGCTCTGTTACCATGGGGAAGCTCCTTCATCCCTCTGTGCCTCCATTTTCTCACCTGGAAAATGGGGATAATAGTTGTAGGAATACTTATGACATGAGAATTGAGTGAGATAGTCCATACATAAAGCGGCACCTGTCAAATTCTAAATGCCCAGCGAATGAGGGCATTCATCACATTAATGTGTAGTAATATTAGTGTAATTATGCCTTGCTGCTCCTGCATCTACCTTTCCTTCTCCCTCCTTCTTTCTTCTCTCATTCCTCAATCCAGGCCACTCTGAGCGCCACACCCCAGCTTCCAACACCCCCTTTCCTTCGTTATGGTTTTGCAACCCAAGTGTTTTGCAGATGCACTCTTTGTTCAAAACGCCTGTGCTGTCAGGATATGAGGTCCTGCATCTAGGGCCTGCTTCTGCCCTTTTTGCTTTGTCCCAGGAAGGAATGTTCTTTGATATGCCCCTGGGCCTTTGGTGTGGGCTGGCCAGAGGTCGTGGAGTTGCGCCTGGCTTCAGTGGGGGTGAGGGGTGGGAGCCCAAGGATTTTTTTCTATCAATAGTAAGTGACAGATAAGATGATTTGAGAGTTCTTTAAGGAAAAGGAAATCTGATCTCTCTCCCTGTGTGTGTGTGTGTGTGTGTGTGTGTGTGTGTGTGTCAAGCAAGAGAGCAGTAAAGTAGAAAACATCCCACTCATATACTTTTTAGAGCAGGGAACAGATAAAAAAAATTCAGTTGGTACAACAAGTAATAGAAAATGTATTTTGGTTCTGGATTTTGTATTTTGTCCAGTGAAGGGAACGAGAAAGAAGGGACAAGGCGATGGAGAAAAGGCG
This sequence comes from Crocuta crocuta, assembly GCF_008692635.1. Classification (NCBI taxonomy): domain Eukaryota; kingdom Metazoa; phylum Chordata; class Mammalia; order Carnivora; family Hyaenidae; genus Crocuta; species Crocuta crocuta. Next base: position 7,906,018 of record NW_027530179.1, read on the forward strand.
AGAAAGAGAAGGAGGGAAGGATTGGGAGAGATCGAGAGAGGGAGACGGAACAAAACCAGATAGAGACCCACTGGATGAACCTAGTGAATGGTCTCGAGGACACCCCCAGAGGCCCTGAGGAACGTCCTCAGCCTGAGGGAGTTCAAATCTCTGCCACCAAAGACCTCTAAATGTTCTGTTGCATTTTTACAACCATAGGCAGCCTGTCATCTCCAGATACTTGACCAGCAGTCCAAGTGAATTAAGCCAAGGCCTGGATTAAGCCTAAAGACAGGAGGCCTTCACTATTGTCTTGCTGTTACCATTCCTGTGTTGTGCTCAACGCCCACCTGCCTGGGGCTCAAGGTACAAAATTGACAGAGTTCCGCCCTTAATGAGCTCCCGGCCCCGTCGGAGAGACAGACATGTAAATAACGATTATAATAGAAGTCGGGCTGCTATAATTACTATAATAAAAGTTCAGATGAAGTGCACGGAGGGGAGATTAATTAATTCTGACTGGGAAATCCGGAACTGCTTTGTAGGGAATAATGAGGCATCTTCAGGGAGGTACAGGATTTCCGTAGGCAGAGCGGGCGGAGGCAGTGGTGGTAAGATAGGTTTTGCATCAGACAACATGGATGCCATCTCTCACTGTGCCACTTTCCTAGCTGTGCGCCTTCGGGCAGGTGACTTAACCTCTCTGTGCCTGGTGTTCCTCTGTGAGATGAGAATAACAGGTTATATCTCATAGGGTTCTTACATTAAGAGATAAAGCCTGTGTTGCAGGCCTGTAAGATAATAAATGACAACCAAATGTAAAACGACAGCATTGGAATCCTTGGTTTCCATAAGGGGACTCTCACCACTGCATACTTACTATAATATAAGAATACAAGCTTGATGGTGCCACAGAGCTGAAGGCTTGGTGGCAAGGCTGAAGGCCAGCTTTCCTAGCCCTCGGGCTTCCAAGGGCCTATGAGACTGTTGGAACAGAGTGAGAATCCTGTCTGGCTTTTGGAAAAAAGCCCAAAGTGGCCCTTTGGTAGCAGGCAGGGATCTTATGGACCTGCGGCCACTTGGATGCTTTGAGGGTGAGTGTGTCAGCTTCTGTCCCGCAGGACCTGGGCACACAGTCTAAATCAGTCATATTAGGATGGATGTGTCGTGTCCTGGAGGTGGCCCAGTCCCTCCCTCCGAGCCACTTGGGAGTGAATACGAGGCAGTCTCATTCCATCCTTGTGTGAACACAGTGAACCGTCATGAACGGGGGTCCATCCCGCCACCTTTGGGATCTGTTGACCCCCGAGTGGGACTGGAAGACCCCCTGCCTAAAACCCTCCCACGGCGGGGAAAGGATTTCAGGCACAGGGGAAGGCACTTCCCAAATGGCTGGTGGACACTAATACTTGAGCCACTCCAGGAACGTACCGGGGGCGGCTGCCCACAGGGGCTTCAGGTAGGTGGGGCCAGAATGAGAACTGGATCATCTCAGGTGTATAAGCACGGATACACGGCAGCAGCCTGGCCAGTGCTGTGCAGGGAGACATGCCCCTGTCCTCGGTGTGTTCACAGATTCGGGCTTGGTGACTCTGCTTTAGGCCCCCGGAGGTGGGGGGTGCTGTGGGTTCTGGAGTAGGAAGTGGCCCTGCTGAGCCGTGGAGGAGCCACTGGTGGACAGTGACTGGGCCAGGCTCCAGAGGAAGCCTGTGATAGGTGATGACCCCGACAGGACAGGACACAAGGAAGGTAGGAGTAAGGCACAGGGCAGTGGGGCTGGAGAGGAGAGGGATTAAGATCCCACTGCACGCGTAGAGCCAGCAGGGCCAGAGCGCCTGGGAAGCAGTCTCATAAACAAAACAAAACCGAGCGCATACCTAAGATAGCTATGAATGCTCTTTGGAGAGCAGGGAGTTGGGAGGAGCCAAACGCAGCTCCACGGGCGACTGCAGTTCTCCCGTGTGGCTGGAGGAAGGATTTGCTGGGACAGACCCGCGGAAAACCCCCGGCAGCATCGACCTCAGCCGTCTGTCCGCCCACACCTGTGCCCCGGGAACTCCGCCTAGCGGCTCAGGCGGCAGAAACGCGCCCGAAACGTGTTCTCGGACGTTCGCTGACAGCGCCCCAAGGCTGGCCAGCAGCGGGCGGACACCGGACAGCAAAGCAGGGACGGGCTGAAGTTCCATCGCGCCCTGTGTGAGAACCTCACGGACGCAGCCTCCTGACAGAGGGAAAAAGGCAGACAGGAGCGAATTCAGATTGCCTGGTTCCGTTTGTGCCAATTGCAGATATAGATGCCCGATCAGAGGTCCAGATGGTAGCTACCCTTGTGGGAGGGACTGGGCGGGGGCAAGAGGGGC
>NW_027530179.1:7908525-7937943 GCF_008692635.1 Crocuta crocuta
GCGGATCTATGTCCTGATCTGAGTGTCGGTTCCGCGTGTGTGTATTTGGGCAAATGCAGTGAGCTTGTGATGTGTGGACTTTCCTCTATGTGTCTTGGATTCTAACAAACATTCCTCTTCTCTGAGCCTCCCCACCCCACCCTCACCACCAAAAGGAGTGAGGTTTGGAGCAACCTTGCAAACAGTGATGATGGTAACCTATGCTGGGAACTCAAAGGTAGCAGCAGGGGAGGAAGCAGAATTTGGTGGGGGTCCAGCTGGGTGTGGGGTGCTGTGGGCAGTCAGGAACAGACGTGAACGAGGTACTGGGAGTGTGCACTGGGGCAAGGGCCGGGTGAGCAGGTGGTGGGCTGTCAGTCTGCCTGGCATGGGGAATTAGGGCCGGGTCACCCGGGCGGAGTACAGACAGTAATAGGACAGCCGGTAGAGGGTGGGGTCCTGGGGAACACCAGGTTCAAGGGCAAGCAGAGGCAGGTGATCAGGAAAGGATAAAACCTCAGAGGAAGAGGTTTCATGGAGAGCATGGTCAAGGTCAAGATCACATGTTGCAGAGAGGCCAAGCATCCTCAGTGTGACCATCACACCCACCACCTTCTTCTAGGGCTTTCCTCTCACCCCGAGCTACTGGCCAGTCACCCTCCACTGTTCCAAACTTCACAGCCTGCCCTCACCCCCACGTTACCTGGGGCCCTTTTTCATTTCTGGAACTGCTCTTGAGCCAGGGCTCCCCTGTCCTATTCCTGTGCACTTGATTATTGCACCCCAAATGTAAAGCCTCACATTTATCCCTGTTAGACTCCGCCTGTCTGTGTAAGCCACAGGGGCAGGTGAAGAAAGGGGAGGCTTCCCTGTTCAGGGTGGGGGTTTGTGTTCAGGTGGCCCAGAGTTCAGGGTCCGGGTGGGGTAGGCAGCTGGCACCCCATAGAGGGAGAGACCAGCTCTGCCTCAGTTCCTTCTGTATCGACTACCCCTGGGCCCACCAGTTCCTTGTGTTACAGCATGCATGTTGCCTGTCACATTCACCCACAGGGACGACATGTAACTTCTAACCAGGGAAATAAGGGAAGATTTGCAAGCAAATGAAAAATCTATGCTTCTATTCAGGTGTCTGCAGTATGAAATTAGGAAGTTCATAGAAACAATAAGAATCCTTCGACTTAGAGTAATAATAACTCTTTATTGAAACTCGCTGTGTGCCAAGCGCTGGGCCAGGTGATATGATTGAATTGTCACATCCACCCCGAGGGGTGTGTCCAATTATCACTCCCATTTTATGGCTGGGGATATTGAGGCACAGAGAGGTTTGCTATCTTACCCAAAGTCACTCAGCTAGTCAGTGGCAGAGCAGGGATTGGAGCCCAGGCAGCTCAAAGTCTCCACCGCCTTTCATGCAATATCGTTAGTGAGGTGAATGCAAGGGAGCAGGGGCAGAGACTGTGCGTAATGTAAATCCATCAGGCCCTTTATTTTGGGTTTAAAATGTACAACTTGATGGCTTGGCCGCAGATTTATTTCCTTTCTAGATTCCATTTGGTTTAAGCAAATATTAAAATGAATTACATTTCCCTTAAGCCCACGTTGACCAACTCCGGGGAAAAAAATGTGGATAGATGGGCCCACAAATTTCGGTGGGCAATAAATATCACACTTTATTTCATTTCCACTGCCATAAATATGACCCTGAGCACCACCCCTCCACCCCCCACTGATGTGGGAATTTTTGTCTCTGTCATGATTGGGACTTTCCATTCCTATTCTGCCCAGGGTGGTGCAAAGGTCCTGGGGTCCTTTGAAGTGCCAACTGACTTCCCACCTCTGTTCAGTGCCTTCAGAGTTGTTCTGCTGTGCCTTGCCCCACTTCAGAACACTGCAAATAATTTCATCATTAAGTTCACTTTTTTTCTTAAAAAAAAAATAAATAAAAAGGGCAGTGAACTCAGCATCTTTTGCACCCTGAGAACATCCCTGAGGCCTGGAAAAAAAGGAGAGGGAAACTCAAGACATATTAGTAGGTGTATGCCCACGGGGAGCTCCTGCTTCCTGGAGGAGCAAGAGCCTGCAGTGCCTTCCCCAGATACGCAAATGAACTGAGCCCAGAATATGTCCTGGGGGTGGTGGGAATGGGGGTAGGGGTGCAACTGGTTGGAGCAACCATTTTAGGAGGCTTCCTGGAGAATCCACAGGGGAGAATTCCTAGAGAGAGGAAGGGACAGCTCAGAAGACTCTGCCTACAGCTTGAAGATGGTGAGCCCAGGGCCCTCGGCCTCTGGAGTGAGCTGTGCCTCCTGGCATTGGTGGGGTTCCACCTTGGCTCCCCAGTATAGCAGCAGCAGGACAGATGGGCGGCATCTCCTTCCCCACAGAGGGGTTCCCAGACAAAGCAAGGAAGACAGAAGCACCGTCTCCCAGGATCTGAGCACTCGAGGGCTTTAGAGTCAGCCAGCCCGGGGCGCCTGGGTGGCTCAGTCCGTTGAGCGTCCAACTTCAGCTCAGGTCATGATCTCACAGTTCGAGGGTTCCAGCTACACATCAGGCTCTCTGCTGTCAGCGCAGAGCCTGCTTCGGATCTTCTGCACCCCACCTCTGTCCCTGCCTCCCTCTGCTCCCTTTGCCCACNTCTCTCAAAAATAAATAAACATAAAAATAGGTTTAGAGTAGGGGCGCCTGGGTGGCTCGGTCGGTTAAGCGTCTGACTTCAGCTCAGGTCATGATCTCACAGTTTGTGAACTGGTGCCCCGTGTAGAGCTCTGTGCTGACAGCTCAGAGCCTGGAGCCTACTTTGGATTCTGTGTCTCCTTCTCTCCCCCTCTCCAGCTCACCCTCTGTCTCCCTCTGTCTCTCAAAAATAAACAAACATTAAAAAAAAATTTTTTTTTTTAAAGTTTAGAGTCAGCTAGTCCCACTTCCTCCTCCTCACTTCTGCCTTGAAGGGCTGGGAAAGCTGCGCCTTCCTGTCTGGGCTCCATGACCCCAGCACTCAGGGGTCCCAATGGTTCCTTCCTGCATTCACCGGCTCTGCCTAGCGCCGCTGTGTGGCTCCGCCTCAGCAAGATGGGGCTGGAACTGCCACCCAGGATCTTCGTCACATTCGAGTTTGAGGGTTGGCAATAGGAAATTAAAGGTGTCCTTTAAGATACCTCTTTTAAAAAAATTTTTTTAAAGCTAGGTTATGATGTAGAGATCACTTGAGATTTAGAACCAGAGAAGACTGGATTTCCATCCTAGCTTTTCTCCTAATCCAGCTGTGTGACCTTGGGCTGGGCAGGCACCTCTCTGAGACTCCATTTTCTCCTCCGAGGATGGGAGCAGTAACAGTCACTTCACAGGATTATGAGCTCGTGTGTTTAAAACACTTGCAGTTAGTAACCGCATATGGTAGCTATTATAGTTATGATTATCATTATGCCTGGTGGCAGGAGGTTCCTCGATCTCCTTTATGTGACCCAAACTACAAGCTGGACTCAGCCCAAAATCTAGACTCTAACTATGTAGTTTCAAATGCCTCAAGGTGTTTTTGTTTTAATTATTTTAAAAATAGCATCATTAAGCAATCAGTAATGGGTAGAATAATTTATAGCATAAGATCTTCAAACTCTTCTCCAGTACAATATGGTACATTTCTCTTTACTCGCTTACATATTCACTATCTGCAGCCAGGTGTATATTAGTTCTCTTTCTAAATGATCTGGAAATTGAGCTTCCTATTCTTATTTCAGATTGGCACATCATCTGCAGTGGCTCCGACCTTTTCCTTCCATACCTGGAGGCTTTGGGTCTTGGAAAGAGTCCAGTTTTATGGTTAGAAAGATCTGATTCCAAATTCTGACTCTGCTATGTGCTCGCTGTGTGGCGTTAGATAAATTTCTCAACCTCCCTGGGCCTCTTTAGCTCCCTGCGCATAACAGTATATCACCTCACAGATGGTGGGGCCAACCAAATAAAATGAAATTTGCAGACCCCTGGTTTAGAATAAACATCAGTGGACGCTGGCATTTTTCTTTTCATTTTTCTCCCATCTTCGTACCTTTGGCTGTTCTGGAATATTGCCTTGTTGGACAAAAGGCTGAAAAAGAAGTCTTGACTGCAGTTCTAGACCCTTCCTTCAGGCAGCTTCTAGAGGAACTGCTCTCTGATACAGAAGAGGTCAACTTTCATTTTACTTTTACTTCCAAAGGAATTCCTATAACATGACCAGCCATAACTGATCCTGCCTTCAGGGGCCCTTTCCTTGGCTACCAGTGGTGTCACACCCTTGTCTCCCTGAGCTTCCGCTGACAAATCCAAGTTTACGCCCTCAGCGGAACAAAGCATTGAATACAAAACATTGGATGAGTTTGTTTCTGATATCTCTTGATGGAGACATGTGGCCTTCATCAGACTGTGTTCACCTCCCCTTCCTGCAGCCCCTCCTTGCCTGCACCACATAACCCAATGCTGGTGTTGACAGGACAGGGGCCTGCCTGACCTGCGGACGACTTGGGACCACGTTCTTGCCTTTGGTTCCTGCTTTGGGAAAATGTGGGCTCCCCGAGATCTCAGCGATTCCTGTGGGAGAGGAATCCCAGCTCTTTAATGGTGGGATATAAGGCAGTGAGGACGATAGATTAGGCAAGATAGAGGGGTATGTCCTCCTCAGCCCTCTTCAGGTCATCCAGCCTAGGCCTTGACTGATCCTTCTACAGATGGACCTGGTGCTGGATAGACCTGGACTTGAACCTGGCTGTACCCTCTCCTGGGTATGTGATGCTGTGAACACTGCTTTCACCTCCCAGGTGTCAATGCGCCAACCACCAGTGCAGGATAAACATTGGCGGATGTCAGTCCCTTTCTTGGCTCCATCTATCACATTTTACTGATTTCATCTGGAAAGTGTGGGCTGAAGCTTGGGGTTGAGGATGCAGTGGGTGTGCAGGGACAAGAGGGGTAGGGGTCTTCTGGTCCAGTCATTTGACGCGTCTTCGTCTTAGGAGTGCTGGGTGGCCTTGACCTTACAGTGGACAGGAGAGGTCAGATGGAGGAGGGTAAACGCTGTGATGGGGGGCGGGGCCTGGGGGCTCAGGAGCAGGGCAGAGAGCCCTAGCCAGTGGGAAGAAGGGGTGCTAGACACGAGTTGGTTATGAGATCTACTCAGGATGCCTTCCTGGGAGGGCAGGCTGGAGAGGGCTGTTGTATTCTGTCTTTGCTAAGGTTTGTTTTGTGGCCCCTTTGAGTACTATAAAAGGGTTTTAAGTTGGCTTCCATGGCTTGGAATGACCTTTTCTGTTCTCTGGGAAAAGGCCGTACTGTGGTTTTGAGACTTAATCCTGGGCCACACTGCCTGGATTCAAGCCCCCTTTCGGCCACTTTGCACCTGTGTGGTAGATGACCTCTCTGAAAAAGGCCCGTTTCCCTGCTCTGCACCATGGGCTGATACAACATCCTCTGTGCAGAGACCATTCTACACTCAGTGCTCAGAACAGCGCCTGGCTTACAGCGATGGAAAACAGGGCTGTTGTTAAACCAGGAGCATCTTGAGGCCTGGGGTCCCATCCTGCCCTCTTCCCAGCAGGGGCCCTGTGCCTACATGCTCGGTATCCTTGTGGATTTCGGATGGTGACTTTTAGCTGGTCCTTGGAGGGGTAAATTTCAACACACAGAGATGGAGAGGAGACAGATGGCTAGCAGGACGGGTGGAGCGTGTTGGGGGCTGTCTCAGGGGCAAAGGTCCAGGGACACAGAAAGGCAAGACTGTGCAGGAGGTAACAGCGAGGGCTTACAGGTGGAGGTCTGACAGTGTAGGAAGCCTGAGAGAGCAAGTGGGCTTCCTAGAGGAGGTGAGATGGGTCAAGTGGCATAAAGGAAAAGTAAGAGGAAGGTGTGGAAAGAGGAAGGAGGCACCAGAAAAGCCAAGAGGCAAAGGGTGGGTACATTGTGCGTAAATCTCAGTTCCCTCTGCTCATAAAGTTGTGCCGATGCATTTTTCTGTCAGCTTTATATTAACATTTACATAACAAGTAGATTGAGAGATGGCATTATTTACATATATATGGAGGCCGGCTGGAACTGGGGATCCTCACGCCTGTACATGACGTTTTATTGATTAATAAATTAGACATTTACAGATCAGGCACAAATCAAATGCATCCATTTCAGACGCCCATCAGGTGCAAATGAATGTAAATTGGTGGCCTCATTTGCATACGGAAAGCAAACCACTTAGCTGTCATTTGTCATAGGCACCCTTGAGAGGCTATAATTTGCCGCTTGGAGCCAGCCAGCAGCAGGGCCACCCTTGTGCTCTGGGTGCTTTCAGAGATGGCAAGATGTGGCCCATGGAATGCCCCAACTCCCCCTCCCCAGTCACCAGCATGGTCCCAGAGGAGGACAGTGGAGCCTCTCGGGGGCCCTGGCCTTGTCACAGAATCAGAGATCTGGGTGGCCTGAACCGGAAGAAATCTTGAAGTTCATCTACACCAGTCCTGTATTTTACAGATGATGAGCTGAAGTCCAGAGAACAGAAGTGACTTGCCTAAGGTCACACAGCAATGTGGGCACAGTGTCGAGACTGTGTCAGAACCCAGTTCTCCTTACCCCGAGTGCAGTACTTTATCTGTGATGCCATTATGGTTCCTCCTCACAAGGAAGAGAAGCACAGAGTCTGCAGCTTCTAGAACCGTTGGATCCATTCCCTGGAGCAGCACGTGGGCATGGGGGGTTCAGGAGACAGATGAGCTACTGTTCCCAGGCTGCCGCTGCCCGACTTCAAGGTGCCTAGAAGCCCCTCGTCCCTGACAGTATCTCCCCACCATGCTCTGACTCCCCACACTCTTTCACTGAGAGAAAGGGCATTTCATTAGGTAAAAAAAGATGATTTCAAGGCTGGGCTGGGGAGAGAGAATGAGCCTGGGTGAAAGTCAGGTCACTAAGAACGAAGGAAAAGGAACAAAAGGGGGGTGGGCACCAGAGACCAAGCTTCACCTCCTTCACAATGGAAGAGAGAAATGGGCTGCAAGGCCATTNTCTGTGGGCCAGAGCAGGCATCCAGCTCATCTGTCCTGTAATGGGACTCCTGTTGCAGGCAGGGGGATGGCTGAGTTGACCCCCAATGGGATTTTTCTTTGCATTTAAATCTGCATGTGGTTTTGGCAGGTTAGGGTATCAAGGTTTGGAGGTGGTTTTATTTAAACAGGTGAATGGGGACATTATCCGCAGGTTTCCTGTACCCCTGTCACTCACAATCATGAAGAAAACGGTGTGTGATTTTCCTAGAAGTTCTGGGAAGTGACTTGGGCTAACCTTCCCAGGCCTCTTTCCCATCCCTTACAGCCTTTATCCCACAAACCCAGCCAGGTAGCAGTGGGAAGGACCAGCCCGGAGGCCAGGTTTGTGTCTAACCTGCTCTGTGACCTAGGGCCAGACCACTCACCTTTCCATGCTGTTTGTGGAGACAGAAGGTACTAGAATTTATTCAAGGCTTCAGGATTTGCATTCCTGCCCTGTTGTGGGAGGGGCTTGGCCCAGTGGTTGTGGCCTTGGGCGTCTTACTTGACATCTCCACCGTACTCCGTGTGCTCCAGGAAGCAGGGCAAGCTGTAGAACTGAGCTCTCATGATCCTTGCGTTCCAGCACCCGGTCCCAGCCTAGCACACAGTTGGTGCTGCATGGACTGGTCTCTGGTAGAAGACAGTCTTGTTAGGCTGACTCCTCCTGAGGGCTATTGGTGATAAAGCAACCAAAGATCCTTCAGTAGCTGAAAGCACTAAAACCAAGGAGGTGGTGTGGGGGGAGGGGAGGGTGGCATCAGTTTGGTGACTCCATATGATTGTCCTTCCCTAACCTGGAGCAGTAGGGCTGAAGCCCAGGGTTAGGGTGCCTCCTGAGCCCTTGTCAAACACGGTGGTGGGGAGTTCAGTGGGCCATACCGTAAAGGGGCTCCCTGAAGAAGTAAAACCAGAGGTCAACGTCCTCAGTGGCCATTCAGAGGGAGGGGGAGGAAGGGTTCACATCCCAGATACAGAGCGCTTATTGAGCACCTACTGCGTGCTAGCTGCATTCACAGGTCTTATCGCATTTGTTCACCCTGGCCTTCAAAGGGCCCCTGGAGCCTCTGAAGCAGTAAATGCCACAGTAACAAAAGTGGTAAAAGGCGTGTAAAAGGTTATCCATGCGGAGACTCGCCCTTTGCAAGCATGGTCTCCCACTCAGAGGTCAGCCCAGTTGCTGTGCCTGAGCTTCCCTGGTCAGTTCCAGACCATGACTGCACATTCAGTGGGCCCCCACGCTGGACACTTCTAGCTCGTTGCACAAAGCCAAGAGAAGCAGACAGGAGGCAGGGCTCAGGGAAAGCATCCTAGGCTCCCACCCCTGATTCTGTCTCTTCTAAACACTGTGGGATCCCCCTCAGATGTTGCTACCTTTCTAAGCCAGCGGTTTCCGAGCTGTCATGCCCGGAAGATTCCTGGGCTCCCCACCCACAAGAGCAGTGAAGCAGTGAAGGCCAGGGGCCCAGGAATTCTGACGCAGGTACACATGACCTTCACACGCCCCCCTGCTGGCAGGCCTGCTTGGCTTGCACTCCAGCTTCCTGCGGTGAAGTGGGTCACCCGCAGCTTCAGCCGGAGGGGAGGGCGGGCGGCCGGGTGGGGCCGTGGGCCTCCTAGGGCTCTGTGCAGCCGGGACTTCCCTGTTTCACCCCACTCCCCACGGGAGCACACACTCACACATCTCTACTCTCTGCTTCCGGTGACAGGCTGGCGCCCTTGGCCTTCTCTTGCGGCAATGGCTGGACTCAGCCTTCGGGCTCCATCTGCTCCCTCTCCGAGCACCGGATTCTCGAATCGTTGCCCACACGATGCACCTGCCTGGGCACCTTCTAGGCCCTGCCTGACTTGTGCCCTCCTCTCAGACTGAGCAGGTGGCCCTCCAGCACCATTTAGTTTCCCCGTGTTTCTTTCTCTAGCAGTGGGCTTGCCTGAGCCTCTGCCCCAGCAGGATCTACCAGCATGCCTTGAGGCTGGCAACCGCCCCCACCCCCCACCTCCCACGGCTCCCTCTGCCCGGAGGACCCATCTGCTCTGGAGGCGCCTTGATTTTCCTGCGCCTCCATTGACTGAGTAGCTCCGCAGGACCCCATAATGAGTCCCTCCTTTCCTTCCGGTCTTGGAGATGTGGCCTTCATCCCCAATATAGGCATCATACTCCTCAGCTAGCCCATTTCACAGATGAAAACCTAGGCTCAGGGAGAATGGAACACGCCCTTTGTCTCCCAGTGGGGCTCCATCTGGAAAGTGGTGGAGCTTTGCAAGAGCTGGGGGGGAGGGGGGTATCCTGTGAGCTGAGTCCCAACTTCCCCAGCCCTGGGGTGGCCCTCCCCTCTCCAACAGGGTCTTAATTCTGTTCCTTCCCTGATGTAAGGAATTGAAAGGAGGCAGGTCAAGGTGAACCGGCCCTTGATTCAGCGGTGTGCTGGACACACATCTGTGCACCCCCGCCCTCCCTGCCGTGACACCCCAGCCTCAACGTCCCTCAAGGGCAGAGTCCCGGAGCATCTTGTTGCTGTTTTGTGAATCTCGAATGATAATTATATGTATAAAATTCGACTGCTTAAACCGTTCAGGATTAATCGGCACCAACACACAGAAATGCGCCTTGCCTGTAATTAGCGATTCCCTGGCAAATGCATTTTGCAAAATAGCACTTGATTTTAATAACAGGCTGTTAGTATTAAAACACTGTGCCCATTTTATTTCAAATTGTGAAAGCAGCCCCCTCTCTCTGGCCGCCCCACCCTCCCCACCCGCAGGTGCCTGAGATCCTGGTTGGGGGCCTGGCGCCCCCTGGGAAGGGTGTCTTGGTGATGTCCTCCTCTACGCCCCTATAAATGGCTCCACCCCCAGTAGGGGCCCCCCAGTGACAGCTGCTGTGGATTGGTGTGAGTGTCTTAGCCCCTGTCTTGGCGATTCTTCCCTTCCTCCTCTCCTCCATGAGCACTTGCACTTCCGCTGCCCCCTTTTTTCTCTCTCCCCTCCCTCTGGCTCCAAGGTCCCCTCTGGCTCTAATTCTGTCTCTCTCCAGGGATAGCGGCAGCGGCTCCACATTTTCAAAGGCCTCCGTGTGGGTCCTCTACCTGCCGCTCTCTACTCCTCACTGCCTCTCTAATTCCTTCTTCCTTCTCGTCTCTGTTGTCTTCCATGCATGTGCAGGCCTCCCCTGCCTTGGCCAGAACTGGGGAGGATACTCTGGCCTCTGGTGATTTAGCCCTGCCTCCCCGAGGATGCTCCATTCTGGGGGAGTGGGGGGTGGGAAGGGGACTAAGAGCTTGTGGCCAAGCATCTGCCCAGAAGACCTGGTCACACCAGGCCAAGAATGGACTGAGGGAGCAGGCTCAGCTGCAGCCCCCAGAAACCCCCATCCTTGCTGGCACCTCTGTGTCAGCACAAAGCCAGCTACTCATCCTAGAAGTACATGGGCAGCCATGACCGAGGGACCTTAGGAGGGTGAGGAGTGAAAGGACAGGAAGGCTAAAGTGCCTCTGGGTGGCTCAGACAGAAGGCTGGGTGGCAAGGTGGGCCCCGAGGTTGCAAGGAAAGGGGGCCCCTCCAGTGCGAACATGATCCCAGGCTTTCCCTTCCCCCCCACCCCCACCCACACAACTGACCCTGTTCCTGTTTGCCCACAATCACCCGGTTGCCCAGGCTGGAGGTCAGGGCATGATCCCTGCCCCTCCTCCTCCTCAGCCCATACCCAAAGCTGCCACTCTCCTTCCGCGCTCCCTTCTCCACCCTCTTTACTACGGCTGTCAGTCAGCAATGCGGCAACATCTCCTCTTGGCTGGCCTTCCTGCCTCCTGCTAACCAGTCCTCGCAGCCGCCAGAGGGTTCTGGCTAAAGCCAAAGCCAGGTCTCATTGCCACACTGCTCAAAATCCCTCCATGGGTCTCTGTCACCTCAGCATAAGGCCACAACCCCTGTACCTGGCCTGCTTACCCTTGGAACCTCATCTCCTCACCTGTCCCTTTCTACCCAGGTACACCAGACTGTCCCCAGGACCGCCATGCCCTTGTGTATGCTTTTCCCTCTGCCTCGAATGCCCTTCTCTGTCTCTTCTCCTCTGAAAAATCCTAGTGCCCAGAACAGTGCTTGGCACACACTAGGTGCTCAGTTAGTGTGTTTTGAATGAATGATAGACCTCATCTATCATCTAGCCCCAGTTCAAATGTCTCCTCAGGGAAGCCTTTCCTACCCACTCTAGATTTACCTGCACCTCCTCTGTGCTATCTGGACACATTTTATGTGTCGCTTTTCTGCCTGAAATGAAAACAGACTTATTGTATTAGTAAGCTATTGCTGAGTAACAAATACTCAAACCCAATGGCTGAAAGCAGCATGTTGAGCTGGGCTTGACAGAGAAGCTCAGCTGGTGTAGCACTGCTCCCTGTCTCTCTTCCTATGCCTGGGACCCATGGGCTAGCCCACGTACACTTGTCATGGCAGTGGCAGAAGGACAAGAAGGCAATAGGAACTTGAAGGCTCTTAATGCCGTGCCTTGAGGCTGACGTATCATTCTGCCTTATTCTGGTGGCCAAAGCAAGCCTCATGGCCAGCTCCAAAGCCAAAGATGGTGCAATATACTTGCCCCTTTATGAGAGGCACTTGAAAGTTTGCCAGCAAAGAACGTGAATGTGGGGGTTGGGTGGGCAGATTTGGGCCCCCACCAGGGCTTGAATCCCTGTCTTCATGCTTATCCATATGGAGAGTCGTTTCTCCTCACAGAAACTTATTTTTCAAGGGTTGTCATGGGAATTAGAATAATGCATTCATTTGCATAGTGCATATTTCACACAGCACCTACTATGTGTCAGACGCTGTCCTAAGTACTGAAAATATAGCAGTGAACAAGACTGATAATACATGTAGAATGCTGAGTCTGGCCCAGAGAGTGAGCTCCCTTCCCTCTCCCCTGCCCTGCAGAGGCAATACCAGTCCCCTGGTTGGTACCCTGACTGGTTCCCCATGGTCAGGCCTTGCCCACACCTCCACCTGCATCCTTCTACTGTTCCCCTGGAAGTGCTCAGGGCAGCACCCCCTGAGGGTGCTGGACTCTACTGCTCCCAGGCTCTCCACTTCCACTCCCTCTGCCCGCAATACCTTCAATCCCCTTCACCTAACCCTGCCCGCTCCCTGGCCTCAGCTGGGGCACCACTTCTATTGAGTGATGCTCACCACGCTGTGCTGTAACATGGTAAACCTTCAAGGGCAGACCAGCTCAGCTTCAGGTCCTCAGAGCCTGGAACACAGCAGGCATTCAGTGGGAGAAGGAGAGACTAAATGGATGGATGGGTGCATCCTGAATTGCCTTGTGCCTTGTAGGCTCGCAGAGGGTGGCTTGTGGAGCCAGCAGGGAAAGACAGAAAATGACTCCAGCTGCCTGTCCTCCAGCATGGCCTAGACTGTGCTTGGGAATGTGTCGAACCAATACACTGCCCCTGTTTGATGTGTGCACTCAGTAGACCATCCAGCAACTGAGTAGGAGGTGAACGTGGGGATGCCTTCCTAGAATCAGACTGCCCAGATTCTGATTCACTCACCTTACCCAGCGTCAGTGTCTCCCTCTGGAAAGTGGGATTATAACAGCACTTGCCTCAGAGGGGTGTTGGAAGAATTCACTGAGCAAAAGGCTTATTGGTCACTAACTATGTGCCAGGCACTGGAGAGCACAGGGAACAAAATGGGATTTTAGCACCAAGCTGAGTTCATGGCGCACAGTCTGCTTTCACCATGGTTCCTGCCCTCACTTGGTCTAGTCCTATCATTTGACAGGAAGAAACGGAGGCCCAGAGAGGGTGAGGCATTGACCCAAGGTCACACAGCAAATTAGGGATGGGACTGGTCGTAGAAACCGAGCTGCCTTAAGCATGAGTGAGGTTCTTTGTAATTTACCTCCCTTTTCTCCTTGGAAAGGGAACAGCTGGGAGATGAGGAGTCTACAAAAAAAGGGCAGGAGGCAAGAGGAAGACTGGCCTGATCCGCCCTTGCTCCCTCTCAGTGCTAGTGGACCTTGACTGAGCGATTCAATTTCTGTTGTCATCGCCCAATTGTCCGCACTAATGGAGCAGAGATAATCCTGAAGTGCAGCTAATCCCATAACCCGTTCTTCCCGACTCCCCCACATATACACCTGGCCACCCTGTGTGTGCCGCTGGCTGGTGTGTGTGTGAGGGGAGCTGTTGAACTGACCCCCTAATGAGGCTTTGCACAGATTGATTTTGAAATGAGTCTGCACTCCTATGAGTGCTTCTGCTCAGGTGGATGAGAGGCCTCCTGGGCAGGAGATTCTGAGTGGGATGAAGGTGCCTGGAGATGAGCAGAGAAATCCACATGCAGAGTTGCCGCCCAGCTGGAAGGGGGTTTAAGAACCTCCTCTCCCTTTGTCCAGGGTCTGTGTCAGAGAGCAGGGCCTGATGCCCTGCCCAGTGTGAAACACACATGAAGCAGCGTGACTTTTGTCGTTAGCATCTGAGATTGGATTCGTGGGGAGGTGTGCATTGTAGGAGTCCGCCCTGAACTTTCTCTGTCTTGAAGACCTTGGTTCTCCACTCAGAACCACTTCTTCGTTCCCTGCTGCATCACAGGGCAGGGCTAACACGGTTCTCACCGCCTGATAACATCTCTTCAACTTGACAGGATGTCTTTTGGAGACCACGTGTCAATTCAGTTGAATGGATTCAGGCCGGGATTTGGGGCACTTGTAATCTGGCCGTGGGGAGGGAGGGAGGAGGTTCACAGCTGGGGATGAGAGGGGCCAGCTGGTTCATTCATCCCAGTACCTGGGCTGCACAGGCAGAGAGCTGTCCTTTCCTGCAGGTGCTGATTTCTAGATCTAGACCGTACTGCCTGAGCAGGGACTTTTTTCTGGTTTATACCTCAGTGTATCCCATGCACCCAGAAGTGGAGCTGGTACAAAGCAGCCACATGATGGCAAGGGTTGGAGGAGAAGTGAAGACTCCATCACAGAAGATGGTGTTCCTAGGCCCGGAGTCTTTAGGTTCCTGCCCTTTTCTTAGATGAGGAGCTCCAGGGAGCTGCGAGTGTCTTCCCGAGATGACTCAGTGAACAAGGTTCATCCCCGGCCTCTCAGTGGGGACTGTGCCTCTCCCACTGACCCCATAGTCCTCTAGGAATCTAGTGACTTGAGTGGGAACAGGCCAGGACCACCGTGTAGGGTGCATGAGTGACAACTGTAGGTGAGAGAGGTCAGCAAGACTGCCATCCGGCAGATGCTAGGGGGAGAAACCCTTTGACGGATTATTGCCTAATAAGGAAAACAGGTGGCGTGACCATGGTGCCTGCCAATTAGATCAGGTGATTCCCTGGGGCACCTGGGTGGCTCAGTCGGTTAAGCGTCCAACTTCGGCTCAGGGTCCTCCAACTTTGTCTCAGAACTGTGGCTCAGGTCATGATCTCATGGTTCGTGGGTTTGAGCCCCATGTCGGGTTCTTGTGCTGACAGCTCAGAGCTGGGAATCTGCTTCGGATTCTGTGTCTCCCTTTCTCTCTGTGCCCCTCCCCCACTCGTGCTGTCTCTCTCTGTCCCTCAAAAATGTATAAACGTTAAAAATTTTTTCAAGAAAGTAAGTTTAAAAAATAAAATAAAAAATCAGGCAATCCCCTTCATGCCTACCGATTAAATCAGATGTGTGTGTTTAAAGCTTCTTTGGCTCCCTCCTGACAGCTGAAATCTGCCTCTTTTCTCTCAGCCATCGTCCTTGGT
Organism: Crocuta crocuta; assembly: GCF_008692635.1. Classification (NCBI taxonomy): domain Eukaryota; kingdom Metazoa; phylum Chordata; class Mammalia; order Carnivora; family Hyaenidae; genus Crocuta; species Crocuta crocuta. The sequence goes on from NW_027530179.1 coordinate 7,923,273, forward strand.
TCTGAGTCTTTGTGGATATTTTAGTCCCTGTGAAGTCTGCTAGGTGACCCTTCCAGGCTTGACTTGGAATAAATTATTCTGGTGCAGACACTAACCAGGGGTGAGGTTTACTCAGCATCTGTGGGGACCTTCATAACCCTCAGAGGGACTAGATGGAGCAGGGTCATTCATACACCTTCTCTCATGGGGGGAAGCAGATAGACCTTGCTAAATCGTCATTCCCAGCTCCCCCAGCCCGAAGGTGCCCCCACCGGGTTTCTTAGTTAGGGTTCCCACAGAAGCAGACCTGGAGACCAGGATTTGAGTGTAAGCAGTTTATTTGGGAGGTTGGCTCGGGGCACACTGATGGGTGGGGACGGAAGGATGGGAAGAAAGGGAGGGAGGGATAGAAAGCAGGGCAGGAAACATAGCCAATAAAGGCTGGGTTTTCAAGTCACTTACTCCTGGTGGCAAATGGAGCTTAATTTCACTGAGGACCCCTGGGATTCAATATAGTCTAAGAATTGTTCCACCTGAGAGGGTGAGTGGGCTGGAGTATTTATACCTACTCTGGCAGGGCTGGTGGGGGGCGGTGTGGTGGCTTCAGATCTCAATGAGTGCAACCCTCAAGCTCACACATTTCGCACCAAATCTCACATTCTGCTCATTTTTCTTCGGGGGCTACTGTTTCCAGGCCCTGGATCAGCCGCACGGTTTCCAATCTGGAGGTCTTTCCAACACGCAGTTGAGGAAGGAGGCAGTGGCCACAGTGTATGTGAAATTCCCCAGCCGGCTTCCCCAAGCATCTCCCTGAGTTGCCTCCCCCCACCCCCACTTCACTCAGTGTGTTTCACAAAAGCAAGCTCTTTTTAGCATGTGGTGAGTGAGGCCAAATTAGGAAGGTAAGGCTGAAGTAAAAATAAACTCACTTAAGCGTGCCCAAAATAAATGGCTTTTGGATTATCTGCCGCTTTGGATTATGCCATCCCCATGGAGAGTGACCAGGAGTGCTGGGTTCACCTGCTGGAGGCTGGGGCTGCCAGGTGGCTAGGCAGAGTGGGCTGCTGCTGAGGAGGTCTAGAGATGGGGCCTCTAGCCAAGGGCAGGAAGGGGGAAGGGGTTGCATATGGGAAAAGAGAGGGGCTTGGGAAATGGGGACTGATTAGCAGCTCTTCCCTCAGTCTGCTGCTTCTCCAGGAATATCATGGGTATTATGAGGGTGTGAGGAGAGAGAAATGAAAAAGTTGTGTGGTCAGATGAGTTTGAAAAATGCTGGAATTGACAAAGTTGCAAGTTTATTTACTGCAGGACTTCTTGGGTCCTTTACCATGCAGATCAGTATTGTGATTTTCCAAAAATGGAATATGAGCCTGCCAGTATGCGGGTGTATACATGCGTGTATGTGTATGTATATTTTGTTTTTGCCAAAACCATTTGGATAATGGAACCCTTTCTTTCATGTAGAGTTCTTAGCTCTTGGTGTGAGTACCCTGTGGAATGTTCTTTGGGAATGCCATTTGGCACTTTTCCAGAACTTTCTCATACCCAGTCCTTGTCAGATCCTATTAAAAGCAGAAAACAGAAACTCAACACTGCTCAGCTCTGGATCCTCAAGGTTCCCCAGGCCCATCGGATGATGCTCAGACTCCCTTAGCCTGGCGTGCTGGCTCCCCATATATTTCTCCTGGTGGCCCCCCTGGGAGCACTGAGCTTCCAGACCTGTGGACTTTTGCACACCTGCTCTCTTTTGGGAAGGTCTTCCCTCTAAACCCTTCTGCTTGGTGAGCTCCTGTTCATGTTTCAAAATTCAGCCCAGATATCACTTCAGGAAAGTTTTCCTTGATCCTAACTGCTGTGTAATGAGCCTTCCTGACCACTCTTAAAATTGCAACCCCTGACTCCAGGGCTCCCTGTTCCCCTTCCCTGCTTTATTTCTCTCCTTGGCATTAGCACCTCTGCACCACATCTGTCTTGTTTCTCGATGGTGGCCTGTCTCCTGCCTCTAGAATGTTGGGTCCATGAGGACAAGTATCACGGTCCATGCTGTTCTCTGTTTGCAGGGCCTGGCACACAGCAGGTGCTCCAAAATATTTGTTAAATGAGAGGCTATGGTACGTACTTCCTTAGCTGTTCTGCTTTGATATCTTTTTTTAAAAATAGTTATTTAATTTTGAGGGAGAAGGGGGGGAGGGGCAGAGGGAGAGGAAGATAGAGGACCCAAAGTAGGCTCTGCACTGACAGCAGTGAGCCCAAAGCGGGGCTCGAACTCAGGAACCTTGAGATCTCTGACCTGAGCTGAAGTTGGACGCTCAACCGACTGAGCCAGCCACGCGCCCCTCTGCCTCAGTATCTTAAATGCATATTGTTATCAAACACTTGGGCTTGCAAACAAGTAATTGTGGTGCCCTGCCTTTCAGGCACATTGGCTTCTCCAGGGCATCTATGCTGGGCCCCTCCTCTGCATCCCGAGCAGTTGATAAGTTCCTGCCACTAAGGACATGGTAAACAAATGCCCTTTACAAGCACCAGTCACCATGTTTATATAAAGAGAGAAGGCAGCCCTCCTCCTGGCTAAGGTGGGCACAGGGGCCTGTGTCTTGCAGCCCCCATCCCATCCGGCCCAGGGGCCTCTCTTTTTCCTTCTCTCTCATCTCCTTGCTGACAGTTGTCCCACCACAGGGGGATGTCCAAATGCAGAAAAGTGGGGAGGATTCTCTCTCCCCACTTTCTCTTGGCATGAAGGGCAGGGCCCTGGCTTCCCCTCAGTGGGTCTTCTTGTCCCAAGGTAGCTCAGAAAATGGGTCCAGAAATCTGTGGGGCCATAGTGGGGTCTCAGAAGGAATCTGGGTTCTTCTGTGTTCATTTTTAGTGTGGCCGAATCTGAAATCTGTTGAGGGGGAGAATTAAACAGAGTTGAATGGGGCCCAGAGGCCCTCAGGCTAGAATCTGATAAGCCAGGAGGGCAGGCCAGGCTGGCCTGGGACACAGACAGACAGACAGTTAGTCTCTGTTCCTGGGGTGTGTCTGAGATACTGAAGGGGCTACTACAGTATTTCATTGCATCTAAGGTTCCTTTGATTAAAAGATAGACTGTTATTTTTTGTGTCCTTCGGAAAGAAACATTGCTGCTGATTAAACTTTGACATGGCATTGACTGTAAGGTGTATCCCAATTTCAGAGATGTTCTGTAAGCATTTTAGGACTGACAGAATGTGGCCTTGTTACTGCAGGAAGCAGGGGACAGGGGGAAGTTAAGTACCCCCCTGGGCACAAAACACAGAGCAGCACAGACTTGTTCTGTGCTGCTCATAAGTAAAGTGTGCAGAGAGTTGGATCTCCTGATGGGGGCTTGGACACTCTGGTCAGCATGCACAGGGAACTGAGCTGGGGTGGGGAGTTCCCTGCTTTCATGATCCAGGTCCTAAGATCCAGAAATCTGACTTCAGTTAGAATCCTCTTCCCTTAGGAGCTCTATTTTTTTTTTTAAGTCTATCTATTTATTTTGAGAGAGAGAGAGAGCAGGAGAGGGGTGGAGAGAGAGGGAGAGAATCCCAAGCAGGCTCCATGCTCAGCGCAGAGCCCGACGCAGGCCTTGAAGCCAAGAACCATGAGATTATGACCTGAGCTGAAATCCAAAGCCAGATGCCCAACCGACTGAGCTACCCAGATGCCCCAGGAGCTCTACTGGCTTAGCAGTTCTGAGATGCCACTTGCGGCTGCTCACCCACCCCCTTCACCCACCTCTGCATGGAGTCTGCATCCTTGTCCCCCGCTCCCTTCTTTCCCCTCCTTCCTTGTCCTTTCTTGGTGTCTCCACTTGCTCTCCCTTCTTGTCAGTGACAATTGTAATCATTGCATTTCTCCTTTAAAAAGACCCTGCACGGGTGCCTGGGTGGCTCAGTTGAAGTGTCCAACTTCAGCTCAGGTCATGAACTCACAGTCTATGGGTTCAAGTCCCGTGTTGGGCTCTGTGCTGACAGCTTGGAGCCTGGAGCCTGCTTCAGATTCTGTGTCTCCCTTTCTCTCTGCCCCTCCCCTGCTCTCTCTCAAAAATAAACAGTAAAAAAAAAAAAAAAATTAAAAAGAACCTGAATTTCTCCTTTAAAACAACCCTGTCTATTCCTGGGAAACCTTGGATGGATCATGGTAGCATAAATCCTTTCTTCTCTCTCATCCCCATCCTCCTCCGCCTGGACTGCCTGCCACTTCACCACCCCACGCCTGGTTCTCAGTCACCCTGCTGGTGGCTTCTCCCTCTCGTTTGTCCCACGTGCTTCCTGAAACACCTGTCATGCCTCCTCTCAGGAGCCTTCTGCGCCTCTCTCTGCCCTGGCATCTCACAGACAGGCTGATGCGGGACGCAGCACCCGCTCCGGAGGCACGTGGCCTGGGATCGGGTCCCCTCGCCCCCTACCAGCTGTGTGACTGAGGGCAAGTTACAGACCCTCCTGCTGGCCCACCTCCCTATGGATAACAAGGCCAGGTCCCCTCGAGTCTAAGATCTTTATTTCAACATCTCTGAAACTGGGACACCTCCTACAATCTATGGCATGTCAAAGTTTAATTAGCAGTGACCTTTCTTTCTTAGGGATATCAAAACAGTCTATCTTCTAATCTATAGAGCCTTAGATCTGATGAAATGTTACAATGTCTGCCTCAAAGGCTGTGAGTGCTAAATGAGCTAACAGCAGAAATTCTGTGCATGGCCCCTGGCACGCAGCGGGGGCCTCATAAATGTTATCACTATTGGCACAAGCGTAAACTCTGTGACCTTCATGACTCCTCAGAGTCTTCCCGGTCATCCCCGCTAGTGGGCATGGTGACTGCTCTCTGTGCCCTCCTGAATCAGGCCCCCTTTGGCCTTTTTCCCTCTGGTCTCGCCCCCCCCCTCCACTGGCCCTCCTGTTTACCCAGTGGTCTACCCTTCCTTTTTGCCAGCAGGGGTGCCTGGCACACTCCGATGGCCCTTCCAGATCTGTAGTTAGCTCCGCCCCATCCAGCATTGACCTGGGTGTGGGTACAGTTTTCCTCTATTTCTGCTGTGTAACTCTCACCTTCCCGATGCTCCTTGGACTGAGACCCGTGCCCTCTGCCAGCCACTGGGCTGGCCAGGAAAGGACCATCAAAGCAGCCACCCAATCTGAAAGAACAATCCTATCTGCCCTTGACCCTGCTCTCCTTGCCTCCAGCACGTTACCCAGCCTGTCATTCTCGGTGTGTATCCGTTGGTCCATTGTTGGCTTCCCATGTGAGAATCCAGAGCCCCCTAGGACCACAGTCTGATGGTCTCACCCATCACTGTGCCCCAGCAGGAAGCCCAAGCCAAGGACAGGCATGATATAGGTGCTCAATTAATGTTTGTGGGATTACTGTGACCGTTCTTACTCACCAACTGGTTTGTGGACCAACGGAGGGCACAGGGTTCTGGGTGGTGGTGGAGGGCTGGCTCAGCTTTTCACAGATTGAGGCTCAATGATCAGGAAAGAGACAGGGATTCCAGACAATCAAGGGGAGGCATGAACTAGGTGGGGTTCCCGGCTTTGCCTGCCTCGATGGTACAGAAGGAAACTTGGGCCCAAGAAGTCAAATTTTGTGCTGTAAGTATGTGACTTTCAAACTTCTTTGACAAAGTTTCGCGATGACATGTGCACACTCACCCCTTACTCTGAGCGGCACACTTCATTTTCTGTGTCATTTTATTCCACTCTCTGCTCTTTCATTATGTTTTAATGCCAGACACGACCCACTGTACTGTGTTTATAACCCACAAATGGGTGTCCCAGAGCTACTGAGTGTGGAAGGTGACTGTCACCTCAAGTTTGCTGGATGCCAAGCCCGAGTTCTTTCCAGTGAGTGGTCCTGCCTGGGAGAAAAGATACAGAAACTCACGTGTGTTAAGAGAACAAGATTATTCTGGGAAATTAAGTGGGAGGTTCAGTCGGAGCTCAGGAAGGGAGTTCTATGGACGTGTCATTCCTGATTGGGTCATTCAGGAAGAGGTAGCCCACTTGGCCTATGACAGGCACTCCGAAAGGTTTGTGGACCCAATGGGGGAGGGGGGAGTGAATAAATGAATAGCCCCCTCCCTTACACACCTCCAGCACACCCCCTGCTGGTGAGGGAGAATACACCACACTGGTTGCCATGGTTCTGAGAAGGAAGGGATGTAAAGTCCTGGCCTGGAAGGAGTCCTGGAGATGGTCTTGTCCACCCTCCCATTGCACAGATGTGGGCACTGAGGTCCAGAGCGGAGGCGTGGTATATGTGAGATCATGCTGTGGTCACTAGAGGAGCCGAGTGAGCCTGCCAGGTGCTGGCTCCCAGGCCAGTGCTGCATCCAGGCTTTGGGGTCCGGAACACAGTGCGTCTGCCATGAATATTACTGTTAGTTATAGCAGCGTCTTTGGGCATTTTTGGAACGCTAAGTTCATGACAAGCAGGGAGCCCAATGCCTAACGTGTACTAAGTCACTTACTCCTCGTGCAAATCCTGTACAGCAGGCACCCTTATCGACCCCATTTTCTGGAGAGGAAACTGAGGCACAGAGGAGTAAAGCCGCTGGCGCAAGATTGTGGTAGAGCAGGGATTTGGCTCTAAATGGGCTCTGGAGCCGTGCTGCTGGAGGCTGGGTTGGGGGGAAACAGAGGGTCTCTGGGCACAGGCAAAAGAGCCGGGTCTTCTCAGGTGGATGGTCAGCCCCCCTGCGGTTCAGGTCCCTTGGGAAGCCCCCATACCTCCTGCGTGGCTGATGGTGCAGCTGACAGTTGAGGGCCATGGGGTGGGGACAGACTGAGGGGGGCCATCAAGGAGGGCAGGACAGGATGGATTGACAGGAGGCCGAAGCTGGCTCTGCCCTGTCCCTGTGGCATGTCTTTGGGCAGGAGAAACCATCGCTGTTAACAATTATAAAATGGTAGTAGGTACCAGCACTGTGCATGGAGGATCAGATCTAAGCCTAGGAGGAAGTGGAGGTTGAGCAGGGAGGTGACTAGCCCAAGGTGACAGCTGGGGAAGGGACGGAGCCAGGCGTGGGTGCCAGCTGGACCCAACTGCAGATCCCTGCTCTCACCCCTGCGCTGTACTGCGAGGAATGGCCTTCTCTCCATGCCTCAGTTTCCTCACCTTTCCAATGGAAAGAGAGGCCCCCACTTTGAATGTTACAATAGCTGTCAGGTGTCTGACTCCTAAAGTGTGTGCTGACACATCTGTTAGTTATTAATTAAAATTTTTTTTAATGTTTATTTATTTTTGAGACAGAGAGAGACAGCATGAACAGGGGAGGATCGGAGAGAGAGGGAGCATCAGGACCAGACTCAAGGCTCTGAGCTGTCAGCACAGAGCCCAACACAGGGCTCGAATTCATGGACTGCGAGATCATGACCTGAGCTGAAGTTGGATGCTTAACCAACTTAACAGGAGCCACCCAGGTGCTCCTGTTAGCTATTATTCATCTCATTGTCGTCATGGCCTCAGAATCCCAACATCTGACTCTGAGCTGTGACTTAAGGGTTAAACAGATTCAGATGGGATGGGAAACTTTTCAGGGCCAGGGGCCTGAGCACTGTGTGAGCAGATCACTCAGAATCCACTAGAGGCCTGACAAAAAGACAGGTCAACACAAAACAAGATGTCACCAGCATTTCTTGGCACTTGCGATGCGCCAGACACTGAGAGAGGCATTTTCTCCTTTATGTCCTAACATCCCGTCAAAACAATAAGTGAGAAACATCAATTCTGCCCAGTCTTCAGATGAGAACACTAAGGTTGTTCAGAGGGTCTCAAGAAACTGCTCACCCTTAAGAGAGGCCATTTGGCATTGAGGCCGAGAGCAGGGACTCTTCGAGGACCCCACCCTCAGTCTGCCTCAGACTGGAACCTGGAGCCTGTCTCAGCAAGCCAGTGTGAAGATGCTGTGTATTCAGGATTTAGCGTGCGTCTGACACAGGCTAGGCACTCAATAAGTGAGACACTGAAATCCCACCTGTGTTTTATTGAGTACAGAGGATGGGGAATAAATCCCTCTTTAGATCATGCATTAAACCAAGGCAATATTAGTCTGTCTTGGGGAATAGTTGGGCACATCAGTGAGCATTTATGAAGAGCCTACTACGTGCAAGAAGAGTCCAGGCTCTTTCGGTGCAGCAGAGATGATGAGTGGAGCCATGTAGGCGTCAAGCCCCAGCTTGTGACTCCCAAGTTCAGGGCTCAGGGAGCTGACATAGAATCAGTACCATTTAGGCACCTTTATCTAGAGTATCAGTGCGATGCTTTCTAAATTAATGGTGGTCCTTGATCTGAGCAGGGCTTTATAATTTGTGACCAATGTTCCCCCTTTATAGGATAAGACTTAGAAATTCTGTGGTCTTTTCCTTTCAGCTTTCCATCCCTGCGGGGCAAATTAGGGACAGATAGTCCCATCTGGCATCTGACAGAGCTGAGGCTCAGAGAGTGGAAGTGAGTCGCCCAAATTGTCAAGACTGGTTGCTGGGAGTGTGGGGGCTGGAACTCTGATCTCCTGACCAAAGAGTTCTCTCCACCCCATCTTGGGCAACTTCTCTGAGGGAGACATGGCTGACCCCAGCTTTGGGGACAGTGACATCTTGGCAGCTGGGCTGGGACGGCACGGCTCAACAGTTGGGGGCCCACGGTCCAATTTGCAAGGCGTGCAGGAATGCGCATGGGGAGCTTCCAGCATGCTGGCGCCTTCCCAGGGACCAGACAGAGTCTTACTCGAAATCCCAAACACCAACTGAACGAAATACCCGTCAAGCTTGGAGAGTAGTTCCGGGCTGTACTCCTGCCCTAGCTACATAATTTTAGAATATGCAGGATGCAGGTTTGGCTCCAGTGTGCACTGTTTCTGGGGGTATTTTTTTTTAAATAGTTCCATTCATGCTTCAGAGAGCTAGCAGATTCATTCTGGTCAGAACTCTGCCTTCAGCCCAAGCTCCTGTGCGCGTGCATCTCCACAGGAGCACAGAACAAAAATGCACCTGGCTGGTTTTTATTTGCCCTGGCAGTTGTCTGGATAAAACCATGGTGGGCCACCACACGGTGCAGAAGACGTCTTATCCTCTGACGGAGGGGGCTGGGTGTCCACAGTCGTTCTGCTGCCCATTACCTGAGTGGCCTTGAATCGGGCATCTTGCCTCCAACCCGCAGCTGCACAGGGAGGGTGCTGGACTAACATGTCCTTTGGCCCTGGTTTTGTAGAAATGGATACAGTTGTAAGCAGTGCCCAAGCCCCTGGAAAGATCTGGGTCCCTCACTGGGGCCTTTCAGGCCCAGCCTTCAAGATCCTGGATATTGAGATAGGAAACAACTTGTGGCCATTTGTACCATGGCCACTTAGCCACAACATTTAAGGGTCTGGGTCACTTGGGCTCCAGACCCTCTTTTTTTTTTTTTAATTTTTTAATGTTTATTTTATTTACTTATTTTTGAGAGAAAGAGAGAGAGAGGCAGAAAGAGAGGCAGACATGAAATCCAAAGCAGGCTCCAGTCTCTGAGCTGTCAGCACACAGCCCAACGCAGGGCTCGAACCCATGCACCGTGAGATCATGACCTGAGCCAAAGGTGGATGCTTAACCGACTGAGCCACCCAGGCGCCCCGGGCCCCAGACCCTCTTACCTAGCTATGCATCTTGGGGCCCTACCTGACCCGTTGGCAGAGATGGTCATGTTGAGGAGGCTCATTCTGGAGAGTCACAGCTGGGACCCCCAATCCCTGCTACGAGGCTTGAAATTAAGATGGGAGTTGGGCAGAGTTAGTTCATCCCTATGCGGGGTGAAGTCCCAGAGCCACCTCCACTGAGCGCCACCCTGGAGGCCACGTTCACAGACTGTCCAGTGGTTCCAAACCAGAGCTCTGTCAACCAGGGCCCCTGGAGGCATGAGATTCTCTTCCCCCTTCCCCCCCCAGGCATGGGGAGGCTTTTGTGCGGCAACTTCCTGGTTTCACATTTTAATTTTCAAAAGGGAAATAAATTCTCTCCAGCCGTAGTAGCTGTAATTGACTTTGGAGTTGTGACTTTATCATGCAAATGGTTATTTGTGGACTTTTAGAAGCCTGCGTCACAGAGTGAAATTATATACTTAGAGACTTCCGAAGCCATGGATTGCGGTCCCAACAGATCCTAATGATTCTCCGGGTACCATTAGGGTATAACGTGGAAATGCATATTTAGAGGATGATTAAAAAGCAAACGAGCACGCACAGTGAAATTCCCTGTGGAAAGTGGTGATTAGACCCACAGCGAGACTGTTTTCCCATGTTAGGGACCTCACTGACCACCCCCTGCCCTCCCCGCCTTGCCTCCACAGAGCCCCAGAGGCCCTCTTGACAGGTTGTAAGCAATCACAGACCCAGACCTGAAGAAGGAGGAAAAGACAGACCACCCCCCACCACCTGTTCCCTCACAGAGGGAGCCCAAAGAGCGCTTTGCTGCAGCCACCAGAGGGATCCCGGACTGTCCTCTCCAAAGATCTAGGTGCATTTTCTGCACCACCACCATCCCCCACCCCCAACCTGGGCCACCATCAGGTCACATACTCTGGAAACAGTTCAGTGTGAAATCCCTTTAGCAGTAAGTGAGGGGCTCTCCCACACAGGTAGGTTGGGAGCACAGTTTATAAGGATAGGGGCTATAGTCTTGGGTAGGGTTTGAGACCCAGATTTAAGACTCCATGCTGCTACTTGAATATTGCCAGTGTGCCTTTGGTCACTGTCACTTACATGCCCATGAAGGAGATACTAATATCAAATGTGATTCGGTACATCAAAGAGTTTAAACATCTTAAAGGGGAGCACTTGAGTGGCTCAGTCGGTTAAGCAACTGTCTTCAGCTCAAGTCATCACCTCGTGGGTCATGGGTTTGAGCCCCACATTGGGCTCTGAGCTATCAGCACAGCCTGAAGCCTGCTTTGGATTTCGCGTCTCCCTTTCTTTCTGCCCCTTTCCTGCTCTCTCTCTCTCTGTGTCAAAAATAAATAAACATTTACAAAATCATAAAGGGCTGGGGGATGAGGCTTGTCATGACTTCCCTCCATGTCTGTTTCTTGGTCTCGCCGAAAGGAGGTGCTTTCTGCCTGGGTTCCAGGTTGAAGCCCTGCAAGGTGTCAGTCCATCACCCTTTCTGACCTGTTTCCTTCCTACCTTCACTGTCCTTGGCTCCCATGGTGGGTTTCCATGGGAAGAAGGCTTTCAGTTACCCATGGCTCCACAATGTGCTCTGACCTCATTCCTATCCCTACCCTCATAAGGGGTTGCCCCCATCCTGATTTTCCTGGAAGCCCACTCTTTCTGTATGACAATGAATTGGTTAGAGACACACTTTATTGAGCACTTAGTAATCTGCCAGGCACTGTGCTAAGCACACACTATGTCTTTTGTCTCATTTCATATTTACCACAGCCCCACAATTATTCCAATTTACAGATGAAGAAACTAAAGTCCAGATAAAGTCCAGAGAAGTTGAATCACTTGCCTAAGGCCACACAGCTAAGTGACCAAATCTAGGACTGATCTCAACTTCAAGGTTTTAACCTTTAAAGTTATAGGCATCCCACTTGGGTCAGATGCAACAGCCAGCTTTGTGGTGTTTCTCTGTGAGTTTTTCTTGTTGTGTGTACATCTAGCCTTTCCTGGGAAAGGCCCCTACCCCAGCTCCCAGCACATTCATCCTTGGGCCTGAACCCCTTCTTTCCTCCCTAATCCCCCATTCCCCTCCAACAGTTGACCCTATCTTTCTCCACCTCTGCACACACATCTTAGAGTTGACTCTCTTTTCTGCCTCCTTCCCTTCATCCATTTAAATCACACTTGACTCGACCATCCAACATAATGGCTCTTTCTAGTATCATCAATGGCCGCTGTGTCTCTAAAGCCAATGGGCTGGCTTCTGAAAAGCATTGACTCAAGTGCCCACTCCATCCTTCCTGGCACACCTTCCTCCCTTACCTCCAGTGACACTCCCTGCCTGCCCAAAGTCCCTCTTGAATCTCTGGCCATGTCTTTACAGACTCGCTGGTGTTGGGGCTCTGCAAGACTAGGTCCAGTGCCCTTTCCCTCAGCGATCTGATCTCATCCATGCACAGCCTTGATCTTTTGTCCACATGTGGACTATCTACAAATGCATGTCCCTACCAAGGCCTCTGTTGAGCCCCACACCTGTATATTCAACTGCCTATTCAACATCTCTTCTTGGATGTCTCAAAGATATCCCATCTTTGGTTAGGTTTATTCCTAGGTATCTTATGAAGAAAAGCAGATACTATGTGTTTTCACTCATATGTGGATCAGGAGAAATTTAACAGAAGACCATGGAGGAGGGGAAGGGGGAAAAATAGTTACAGAGAGGGAGGGAGGCAAACCATAAGAGACTCCTAAATACTGAGAACAAACTGTTGATGGGGGTGGGAGAGAGGGGAAAATGAGTGATGGACATGGAGGAGGGCACTTGTTGGGATGAGCACTGGGTGTTATATGGAAACCAACTTGACAATAAAATATATTTTATTTTATTTTTTTTTAATGTTTTTATTTATTTCTAGGAGAGAGAGACAGCGTGAGCAGGGGAGGGTCAGAAAGAGAGGAAGTCACAGACTGAAACAGGCTCCAGGCTCCGAGCTGGCAGTCAGCACAGAGCCCGACGCGGGGCCCGAACCCACGAACCGCGAGATCATGACCTAAGCGAAAGTCGGAAAGTCGGACGCTTAACCGACTAAGCCACCCAGGCGCCCCAATAAAATATATTTTAAAAAAAACAAAAGAAAAGGAAAAAAAAAGATATCCCAAACCCTACCTGTCCCCAGCAGAAATTGTGACCTTCTCTAACAAGGGTAGCCTTCTTCCAGTGTTCTCTCCTCACCTGTGGCACCACTGTCTACCCTGCTGCACAAGGAAGAAGCTAAAGGTCACTGTTGGCAAATCTCTTCACTCTTGCTTATAGTCAGTCTGTCATGGCGATCAGTCGATTTCATCTCGTGATTAGCTGTTGGATTCATGCACTTCTGTCCTGCTTCTCCACTGGTTCCCCTGACTGGTTAGTCCACCTCCCACACTTCAACTCGAGTCATGTCATACACACCCCACCCGTACCCTTACCCCACTGAAAACACCCTTGGTTTTCTGTTGCTTTTGAAATCATTTCCCAAACCCGTGCCGTGGCTCTTAAGGGCTGCATGGCTGGCTATGTCCGCCCTCCAGCTTTCCGCCCACCCTCCTTCCCTTCTTGCTCTCTGGGCTCCAGCCACATGGCCCCATCCAGCTCACCATGCTTCCTCCCTGCGTAGTCCAGGAACATGCTGTTCTCTGTCTGGAACATTCTCTCACTACTTGTGTGCCCTCCTTCCCCAGGCTTGGCTCTCTTGTTCTTTTCTCTGATATAACCATGGACCTGCTTACAGGACAGTCTGTAAGCCTTACCCGTCAGTGTGTATGTTGACTATTTCTGTCGCCCCTGCTGGCCTCTCAGCTCCATGGGATCAGACACCATGTCTGGTGCTCCTCCACTATCCTGGTATCAGGCACAGCACATGCAGTACCTCCCTCAGTCCATGGATGCTTCCAGAGGGCCACTGTGTTCTAGCCACTGTCGGGCTCTGGGGGACACGAGAGTGAGCAGATCAGATGTGGTTGTGCTCTAAAAGCACTTGACAGGTGTGAATGAATGTTCCCTTTTTGTGTCTCCCTTTCCAAAAGTTTCCTCCCCCCTCCCTTCTGGGAAGGACAGAAGTCCAGAGCCTCCAGATAGAGGGACACAAAGGACAAGTGCCTGCCTCCCCCTATGCACCTGGGCCCGTATTTCCCAAGGGCTTGTAGCAACAGCCCTCCTTCCCTGTCTCATCCTGACAGCCCAGCGGTCTTCAAGTGTGCCTCTGACATTCTCCCCTCCCTGGAGACCCCTCTGAAGCCACACCCCATGGCTCTCCAGGTTGATGCTCTGCGGTGTCTCAAAGCGCAGGCTGGTCCTGAGAGACTCCCTGGAGCTCCCTGGGCTTCAGCCTCCTCATCATGGAGCTGACGATGCTCACCTGTAGGGTTGCCATGGGAATTAAGTGAGGCCATGTGGGTGAGGGTGCTCAGAGCCCATAGGGCCCTAGACAGGTGGAAGTGTATTGTCACTTGACACCATAAGGCTGTTTTCCTCTGCAGGTGGTATATCCTGTCTCCTGAGCAGGTCACTCCCGCTCTGGATCTCCACTGGGTTCAGCAAAGGACAAGGATATAGAGTCAAGATGTGCAGGGTGAAGGACTGAGGCTAAAACACGCATAAATGAGGCAGACAGTTCAGCCTATTCGGGACCTCCCCATCTCTCTGACCCCACACCCCTCAGTTACCCGACCTCATCTTTCCAGTAGAGGGGACCCCCAAGCCAGAGTATCGGGGGCAGAAAGAGGCACATTGGTACAGGGCTGAGTCCCCACCCGGAGTATTTTGGCCTTAAGTGTCCCAGATACTCTCAATTAAAAATTGCTAATTTGATTATTTAAGAAACCAGTGTAATTGTAAAAAATTTAGAAAATGCTGTTAGGTGTAAACAATTATCCATCATCCCATCATTGTAGATAACTTCTGTTCACATTTTGTGCTTCCTGTCAGTCTTTTTTATTTTATTTTATTTTATTTATTTTATTTTATTAGTTTATCTATTTGAGAGAGAGAGAGAGAGAGAGAGAGAGAGAGAGACG
>NW_027530179.1:7938136-7945140 GCF_008692635.1 Crocuta crocuta
GACACTCGAGTGGGGGAGGGGCAGAGATAGAGGGGCAGAGAGAGAATCCCAGCAAGGAGCCCAATTCAGGGCTCGAACTCATGAACTGTGATATGGTGACTTGAGCCAAAACCAAAAGTTGGACACCTAACCGACTGAGACACCCAGATGCCCCCCAAAAACATCACTTTTGACAGTTGCACCTGTACTATCAAAACTTCTTTCTAATCAAAAGAGTGATTTTTGCTTAGAGCAGAGAATGCAAAACAAAACTACACAGAAGTATACAAAGGGGAAAAATCACCACCATCCATAACTCACATATTCAAAGATAACACAGTTGACATTTTGGGGTATATCTTTCCCGTACACTCTCTTTCCAAACCTGCACATATTATTTTTGACGGTTTCAAGTTGTCCACAGTCTTTGAGGCGTACTGGTTTCCTTTGAGGTGTGTAGTGAGTGGTCTCCAGTATTGGTGGATACCCTTGCACTTGTCCTTGTGCTTATTACCTTCAGGCCAGTGCCCTGTCTGGATGATGCCTGTCGGTTGGTCTTGTAGGTCCCTTCCACTCTCTGTCATTATAAACAACACTGTGATGGACATCTTGGCACGGACGCCTTTCTGTACACCCATGATTCTTTCCTAATACACTGCTGTGCTCACTCCCCTCCAGAATATTTAAGGGAGGCACTGTTTCCAAAGATGTGGGCACAGTGGGCAGAGTGAGCAAGGATGCCGAGTTGCCCAAAAACCAACTGGGAAGCCATGAGCTACTTACCCATGGCCTGAAGTGATGATGTTGTGCCTAATTCGTGAGTCCCCAGAGACCACCAAGGAGCTGACACCAATGCAAGTACATAAGGGTCTTTATTACAAGCTCGAGCAGGAGCTTACTCGCCTACCAATGTAGTGGCAGCAAGGTGAAGCCCTGAACAATAGTGAGCAGGGTTTTTATGGGGTAAGGGACAGGGATGTTACAGTGCACACGTTGTACATATGACATCATTACATAAGCTCCAATTACAATTGTACAGCATCCAAGGTAATAGTTTTGACTATTCAGTATCTGTGAGGTGTCTGTTACTTTTGGCGGGGACCCAATCATGACCTTTGAGTATCTTTTGAAAATGACTAATTATGAGGTGAGCTCAAAGGGCCTATGTAGGGTTTAGGCAAGTGGTGAGTAATTGGTTAATTTGTCTGCAGTTCCCAGCCTTGACTCAGACCACAGAAATGTTTAGCTGATCTGAGAGTAGTCCGAGGGTGGCTTTAGCCTTGAACAATCTGAGGCTTTTTCTGGAACAGGGGCTACATGTAGCCCGAGGTTACTCTTAATGGAGGCCTTAATCTCAAAATGATGTTACTTAGGCTCTTCAATGATAAGGTGAGGAGACAGAAGTGAGGCGCCCAAGCCAGAGGGGGCGTGAATGGAAATACCCAACTTCAAGCTCCCCTGCCTTCTCACCTCCCGCTGGTACCTGCCAATGGCCAAATCCAATGGGAGGCGAGAGAGCTAGGGGGCCTGAAGGATGCAGTCTACACAGGCCAGTCTTCTGGAGCACGGAGTGAAGAGCTGGAGGGGCAGCTGTGGGGGTGGGGGGAGGGCGGGCAGGCTGCAGGGCAAGGGGGCTCTGCCTCCATTCACCTCATAAACAGGGAGCTGGATGCCACATGTCTGTAGATAAGGGGTACACATAAGGGCAGGGAGCCTGACAAGAGCCAACATGCTGTGAGGACTTGCCAGGGCCCCCTCTGAGGGAATTCTACATGGTAGCCTAATACAGATTGTATAGATCTGTTTAATCTTCATGACAGCCTGAGGTAGGTGCCATGCTTCCCCATTTTACAGATGAAAAAACTGAGGCACAGAGAGCTTTTAAAATCTCTTGTTCCCATAGCTAGCAGAAGGCAGGATGGACCAGCCCTGGACCACCACCTGCTATGGGCAGCCCATTACTGGGCTCATGCAGGCACTGGCCCTGGCCAGGCACTCCAATCTCCTGTCCGCCCACTCTCCACTGCCACTATCTACCTGGAGAAAAAAGAGAAACCACACTCAACTGGAAGAGGAGCCCCACAAAGCCCTAAATCCACTCCAATTGTATTCTCTCTATCCCTTGGAAAGTAAAAATTGCTGAGCGCCTGCTATTTTCCCCGAAACTATGTAGCAGAAATCTTCTCCTGGGCTGTGACCCTGGGAGTCAGCTTTCCGCCCAAAGCATATTTTTACAGCCAAGTTATTTCTGATTCTTTAAAAGCAAAAGCAAGAGAAAAAAAAAGTGTCGGGAAGGAGCAGACTCTGTTGTAATGTAATGTCTCAGCAAAAATCCCTGGCCGCTGGGCGCACGCTTGGCTCCTGTCCTGACCACAGGAGGCTGGGAGGCGTCTTAGACAGCATGAGGCGAACTCAAGGCTGCAGGCAGCCCTTGGCATTTTAATTATTGCAGGGACATGATAGCAAGGAGTGGAGATGATGGGGTGTTGAAAGAAGAAGAGGCATGCACAGTCAGGGAAAGGAATGGACAATTTACAGATCTGGCTTTGAACTTGGAGGGGCCCTACTCCTCATGCTAAGTGAGCTGCTTCCTGGGGCATCATAAAAATGCTTTGGCTTTTGGGTTTGTATTTAAAATCATCAAGAGCCATGTGCGCACACGCACGCTTGGGCTCGTGAAGTTGCTGGGCCTATTTGTGAACGTGCCTTCGTGGGTCATCACGAGGGCGGGAACCATATTGGTCTTGTTCACTTGCGTATCTCCAGCACCAAGCGTGCTTCCTGGAGCAAAGCAGATGCTCAATAAATGTTCGTTCAGAGTCTCTTGGAGCCCCTGCGCATGCATGAATGAGTCTGTGTGCAGGGGACGGAGGGGGCTCGTCTGTGCATCCTTGTGCACGCATCCTCAGAATGTCATCTCCCGAGGGCAGAGATCCTGGTCAGCTGCCTACACTGGCATACCCCAGTTGTTGAACGCAGTGCTGGTGTGTGGCTGCATGCCAATGGGGGCGTCCCAGAGCCAGCCTGAGTGTAGCGTGAGCTTATATGCATGTATATAAGAGCTCAGGTGTGAGAACCGATGCCCTTGGATAGCGTGGTGCCTGGGAATGTCAGGGTTCGGTGTTTCTGCATTTGGGAGCAAGCATGCATGCTTGCTTGCTTATTAAGAAATGGGGAAAGACATATGTGTAGACAGGGTCAGTGACAGGAAGCAGAAACAACAGAGAAATATCTAGAAATATCTTCATAAATATGTCAGGGTTCTCTCCTGTAGACTCTGGCCTCTCTACCCATGGGTGTGTTTGGATTTGGGTCTTAATTGTAGACCCTTCAACCATGAATGCAGCTTAAACTCAATTTAGGAAGAGCCGAGGGCAGAAGACTGGACTTTTTGGCACAGACGCTCATTGCTCACTTCTAGCTCTACAAGACCCTTCAGCTGCCTCCCAACTCGCATTCACAGTTGCAACACTGTTTTTTTTCTCCCAGTCTCCCCAGGCTTCTCTGCTGGTGACAGAGCCTTCAGTGTGGTCATCCCATCAGTGTCCCCTGCAGATAGTCTGATCTCATCTCCCTTGCCTTGTTCCCGCAGTCTACACCCCGCCCTCCATAGTCCTGGCTCCTCGGCACCCCAGCAGCCACCCCCATAAGCGATTCTCTCCTTCCTCAAGGTCAGCTCTGTCTCAGGACTGCCCCCCAACAGTAAAGATGATAAATGGCTGTTGTGGTCTGAGACTGGGGAGGTGACATTTCTCTAGCCTTCCAAGAATCCCCTGTGTGCTTGCTGTTGTTGTCCTGATCTGGGTTTTTTGATCATCTTTGCTTCCTGGGGAGCCCAGGGCCCTCTCTGCAAAGGCCATGCATCAATCCTGGGGAAGACAGGAAGGCAGGGTGGTGGTGGGGGGAGGGCAGCGTGTTGTGGAAAATCTAGGGCATCTGCACTGCATAGCCTCCTCTGTGCAGCTGTGGAAACTGAGGCATTGCCAGGCACTCAGCTTCCTCTCCTCCCCCATCCTTGTTCTATTGTAAGTGCATGCTTTTCTGTCTTGTGTGTGGCACCAGGACTTAGTAGATGCTGATGTGGTTATGGGGGACTCCCAGAAAAGGAGAAAAGAGTGCTTAGCCAGCTTCCACCGGGAAACAAACCACAGGACAGGTTTGGAGGTAGGTGTCTGGGTGGGGGCAGGGTGGGGAGAGGTCAAACTGAGGATGGGGCAGAAAAGACGAGAAGGGTCCCTGCCTAGCAGGCTTGAAGGAGACACTGGAAGAGAGGGATGCTGGAGTCCTCAGAGGGTGAGAGCCGGGAAGTAGTCTGCTGGTCACGGTCAAGGCTACTCTCCTTTTCTGCAGAGTCAGGTAGGGGCCAAAGCCTTTGAATGGTGCTTTACAGATTGCAAAGCTCTAACACATCCAATAACCTTGTACCAGCCCCTAGAAGCACATGGATATTAGAACTGTTATGTCATAGATCAGGAAGATACAGAGGGATTAAGTGGCTTTTCAAGCTCCCTCAGCAAGGAACTAGAGGTCTAGGACCATTAGTCAGTCCTATTTAATAAGCACCTACTGTGTTCCAGGTGCTTTTTAGGTGCTGGAATTAGAGTCAGAGCCCTGCCCTCAAACATCTTCTATTCTCATGGGAGGAGGCAAAGAATCACACACATATGCATCAGCAAGATGCTTTTCAGCAGCTGTGGAGAAGATAAAACAGGTCAAGGAAAGTGGTGACAGACAGTGGGGCTCAAGGATGGACCCTTTGATCAGGTGGTCAGGGGGGCTTCTTGGGAAATGACACGTAAAGTGAGATATGAATGATGAAGTTAGAATGTGAAGGTAGGGACGGGGTAGGGGGAGGCTCTGGGAGAAGAAGGGTCTGAGCAGAAGGAATGATGAGTGTAAAGCCCCCAGGGCTGGAATGAGCTACAGCCAGGGTGTCTGGAGCTTCCTGCCCGAGGACAGAGCTGGGGAAGGATGAGGCTGGAGGGGTCTCCAGGGGCTGAATCATGCAGGGCCTATAGGCCGCCTTGAGAAGCTCTGTTTTGATCCTCAGTGCAGCAGGAGCCTCGACAAGGTTTTCAAACAGGACACTGACCTGACCTGATTGCCGTTTAGATAGATCCCTCTGGCTGCTCGGTGGAGGACAGATTGGAGGCAGGCCAGAATTATAGGAAGGAGATAAATTGGGGGATTAATGTCATGGTCCAGGTGAGAGGTGATGATGGCTTGGGACAGGCAGTAGCGGTGAGGTGGTGGGAAAGGATTGGATCCAGGATAGATTCTGGGGGAAGAGCCGAGAAAGGTAGTGATGGGTGGGATATTTGGGGTGAGGGAGTGCGAGGAGTCAGGAGCAAATGGATGGGTGGCTGGCAGGGCGTTTCGGAGACGGGAAAGGCTCCGAGAGAGGCAGATGTGGAATGAGGAGACGGAATTTGTTCTTCTCTGTTGGTTCAAGGTGCCCAGCGGTCATCCAAATAGAGATGGGAAGTTGGTAGCTGGATATGCAATTCTGACAAAGTCCAGGGGAAAGGTCTGGGCTGTGGATAAAAATCTAAGAGTCTTCATCAGACCACTGGATATGATCAGCGGGGAAAAGAGTGCAGACGGGGGAGGGGAGGGCTGGAGGACAGCACTAGGGGCATTATAGTGGTGAGGTCTGGGAGCCCGCACAGGAGGCTGAGAAGGAGCGACGTGTGAGGCTGGGGGCAAATCAAGGGAGTGTGATGCTAGAAGAACACTTTAGAAAGAAGATAGGATCAGTTGTGTCAGAGGCCGTGGGGACATCGGGGAAGGAGAAAACAGAGAACTGGCATTTGGGTTTGAGATGTTAGGTAGTCGTTGGTGACCTTGATCAAAGCCTTTACCATGGAGAGGTGGGGATGAAATCACAGAGATGGAACAAACCAGCAAATCTTTTGCTGGGGGCAGGGGTGGGTCAAGGAAATCAAGGGACTGGAAGGTAATGTGGGGTCAAGGGAAAGATTTTTTCTTTTACAATGTGAACCACCAAGACATGTTTGTCAAGGGGAATGGATGACCGAGAGAGAGAGAGAGAGAGAGAGAGAGAGAGAGAGGTGATGCAGAGGACAGAGGGAATCATTGCAGGAGAAAGTCCCTGAAAAGATAACAGAAGACAGAATCCTGTTTATAAGTGGAGGGCTTGGTCTTAGAAAGTGACAGGGACGCTTCCCTCCCCCTATTTCGACAGAAAGGAGGGCAGACAACACGAGAAAAGACGCAGGTAGGTGGGTGAACTAGGGGTGGGAAGAAGAGACAGGTTTCTGATTCCATTGATTTCTCTCTGAAGTGAGCATCAAAGCTGTCATCCGGTGATGGGGAAGTGGGGAGGGGGGAGGGACAAGCAGAGAAAATGATAATTTGAGGATGAAGGAAAATTTTGAAATAACTTTCATGGAGCATTAGAAAGTGAATTTACTAGGCAAGTACTGAAATATTACCTGGCAGCATTCAAAGGCAGGCCTCATCATACACTTGAACCAGTCCACGTGGCAGGGTGATGTTCTCTCCAGGGTCCTAGAGAGCAATCAGCTGACAGGGTGCATGTGCCGAATAAGTGGATGGTTGGGTTTAACCAGGGTTGGGGCTTTTCTGATTGTGAAGGAGGGAGGGGGGGCCAAGGGCACCCAGGCTGCTAAGAAGGGCATGGTTTGGGGGCTGGTCAGTGAAATCTGGGCTGAGAAATGAAGGAACATAAGAACCGTGTTTGGTGGATAGTGACCAAGGCAAATGTGGACAAAGGGGTCTCAGCAGTTGAGAGAAGAGTGCAGGAGTGCTAGAGTCCTGGAGCAGAAGTCAGACAGGTGGTCCTTGAAGTCGAGACTATACTTACGTATTTATTTTGAGGTGGAGAATTTAGAGGAGAGGTTGTTATTGGTGATGATGAAGTCTAGGGTGTGGCCATTTGCAGGGAAGGGTGAGAAGAGCAGGAAATGATTTTTGGTGCTGGCGGGGGGGTGGTCAATGAGCCAAGGGTCCAGGGTCTTGGACAGATCACCTAAAGGGACACT
>NW_027530179.1:7945254-8003981 GCF_008692635.1 Crocuta crocuta
GAGACAGCAGACACCAAGTGCCTAGGTCATGAATTGGTGACTAATCTTTAGTTCTTAGAATTTCAAAGTCATCCATCTAGTAAAGTGGTTTTAAAAGGCTTTGGAAGACTCTCACCTCTTGTTTGCAGGAAGCACTTTGGGGCAGCTCGGACAAACAGCAGAAGTTCAAGTATAGCTACTGTTTGGAAATAGGGTGGGGGAGATTCAGCCCCTTCCTCTCAGGGCCAGCCCCTGGGCTGGGTGGTGGGGGGGAGGGGGAGGCACTCTAGAAGACTCCGTGGAACCATCCATGGCACACAGAAAACCACCGATGGAATCCAGTGGTCCTTGTTTTATGTGTATGGAACAAGAGTGCTCTTTATCCAAGAGCAGAGCCAAGAACAGAGCCGATGTCCTGCCTCCCACTGGACCTAGGCTGCATCACCCCTGCAAACCTGCCTTCCCATTCTCTGCTGCTCTTCCCTGAGGTATCCAACATTGACTGTAAACACAGAACTGACCACAGCATTAGCAGGAAGCTTCTCTCCAGCCCATCCCTAGGGCTTTCCCAGAACTATCGGATGATACTGTCCCATCATCAGAGGGGGCTAGGCTCAGATGAAAGTCATGAAGAGATGGCCAAGGGTTCATCCTGGGGTGGGGGGTGGGGCAGATCTGGGTCCAGAGATGAGCTGCAAGCAGGGACTTGGCCATGACCAGACTCCTAGAGCCTGGGCTGGACATGGGTGAGGCAGGATGGAACCACATGCTAGAAGTCAGTGTGCAGGGGCGAGGCCAGCACCCAACTAAGTGGACTGCCCAAGCAAGACATCAGTGTGGCCAAGAGATAGAAGCCCTCTTCAAGGCACGGGGACAGAAACTAGACTAGAAGATGGAAGGATCCGGAGGAGGTGGGGAGACAGAGTTGGAGGGTTTCCTGAAGTGCTGCAGAGCACAGGGGCTTTTTATAGGTCCCAGTGGGCCTCACCTATGATAAGGAAGGTGCTAGACAGACTCTGTATGGGGGAGCATGTCCAGACCAGCAGGTCAAGCTCAGTAATGGGGGATGTGGAGGCAGAGGGCAGTACACAGAGCCAGCTGGACATCCCTTGATGGTTTTGAGCCATCCACCCATGGACAGGGGAACCTCACCCAAGCTGGTATATAGGAAGTAGTATCGTGCCGATGGGAAGGGGCTAGTAAGTGTCACACAGATCTCATTGTCTCAGCCAGATGAGCCAGAGCACAAGTCGGGACTCTCAGTATAGCAGCGTACTGGCAGGGAAACTGAGGCAGAAGGCTGGGACAGGCAGACAGGGGCAGGGGGCTCATTTCCCATCCCTGACCCCCGCCTCAGTTCTGGCCCCAGTGCACAAAGGATTCCAGGCTGTCCCCTCTGCCCCAAAGCCCTTCCCCCTTCTCCCTGATGTCAGCAAACTCAGCCCTCTCACATGTCCTTTCCTAGGACAGACCTTCCCTGACTGGCTTGTCTACAGAGCCCCCCATGCCTCATCCCTCATTCCCCTCCACGTCTTTAACCTGCTTTTTGTTTCCTGGAAGCACGTACGACTTACTACCTGACATCTTAGAATATGTACATTGACTTGTTATTGTCCACTTTCCACGCTAGCACTAGGCTGGAATTCGGTTTCCCTGTCCTTCCAGATCGGCCCCTCTCGGCCCCCAGCAGAGGAGGGGGCCCTGGATGCCAGGCTGCCGGGCTGTGATGCTCACCCCCTCCCTGAGAAGCCGGCTGTTGCAGGCCCTGGGGCTGGTGAGCGGTGCTGGGCCCCTGGAAACGCCAGGCCAGTCGTATCAAGGCCGATAAGCTTCAGTAAGTGGCTCTAAAGATAATCAATTGTTTTCATTCTGAGTGAAACAACCAGCACCAAGGAACCTCTATTTAAAAACCACACACATACGCCAGATCCATCTTTTGTTAAATTGTTGCACATGCTGATCTGATTTGACCTGGCAGGTTTAATGTGCTTCCTGCTCTGTGCCAGAGAGGGGCCTGGGAGGGGATGGGGTTGGGGGAGGGGACGCAGCAGGGGAAGCTGGGGGGGGCAGGGCGATGGGGAGGGGGGTGCTGCAGCTGAGCAGGAAGGAGAGGAGGATCTGGAGCTGATGAGGAGGAGGGAACCTCACCTCCCGGCTTTACCCACCTTTGGGACTCAGGTGAGGGCTCCTCTCTCCTGTGGGAAATTCTGCCCTAATTTGCTTCCTCCTCTCCCTCCTCCTCCTCTCCCTCCTCCTCCTCCTCCTCCATCTCCTCCTCCTCCTCCACCTCCTCAATTGATTCAAGAGAATTAGTGGCCTGGCTAGAAAGGACCATAGACTGCAGGGTCCAAACTCTTGATTTTCTAGGGAGGAAAACAAACTCAGAGAGGGTAAGCCACTTACCCAAAGTCACCCAGCAAATAGTGGCAGAGTGGAGCCAGGGCCTGGGATGCTAGAGGTCCACCTAGAAAGACTAGAGGTAGTCTTTCTAGAAGCTACTGGGGAGGGAATCTTATCTCTTCCACAAGTAGGAGACCAACAAGGGCAGGGCACATGTTTCTCCTTCCCTGCCTTGCAGGCCCTCTCTGAGACGGACACCCAGTGAACATTGCTAAGTGAGTGAAGGGAGGGGTCCCTGGGGTCCCAGGGAGGGGGAGGAGAGCTGCCGGGCAGGGAATGGAGCAGCTTGGGCATACTAGGCCCTAGAGAACACAGGAGCAACAGCTTTGAAAATGTGAGGCAGGTCATGCCCTCCCTCTGCTCCAGTCTGTACTGGCTCCCAGTCTCCAGAATAAAAGCCCAAGTCCCAAGGATGCCCTGCACGGCCCTGTGTGATCCCACCCTACCTCCCCCCACCCCCCTCCCTTCCCGTCACCCGCGCGGCCACACTGGTGACCTCGCTGTCCCTCCTGCGTCCAGACCAGGCTCCCCGAGTTTACAGGTGAGCAGCGTAGACTCTGAAGGAGTCGAGGACGTGAGGGGTCACCCCGGGGGCTGAGTGAGGTGGCAGCCGGGGAAGCTGGGAGGGCAAGCAGGTAATGGAGGTGGGGAAGGCCAGGCGCTGCCTCACCCCGGACATGTGGGCAGCAGAGGGAGCCTGATGCCCATTGCCTGAGCCTGGGAGTGGGTGTCCAGGGTTGGGTCCCCCGATGTTCCGTCCTAGCAGGCCTGGGCACAGTGGGGGGCTGCCGACGACCCACAGCACCAGCCCCCTGTGCTCCAGAAAGACGCTCCGGCCGAGGAGGGCCACAATAGCAATTCCCTCCTGTGACAGCTGCGAGTAACTGGAGACAGCCCCAGGGAGGAGCACTTCTCCGGAGGAGCTGCCGGTCACCTGGGGGGCTGGGGGCCTGTGATGAGGGCTGCAGTCCGGTGGGCTCTTCCTCTCTCTCAGGCCCCCACCCTCCCTACTACCGACGCTTAGGCCCTCCTCTGTTTCTTCACAGCCGTGCTGGCCCGAGGCACGGCCACGGCCATAAATAATAGTAATAAAGAGAGAGTCTGTGCCAAGCGAGATGATTTTATGAAATTACATTTTTGAAAAGGTTAATTCTTCCATCTCCCCACTTGTACTCCAATCTGGAGAGGCAAATGTGGATTAATTGGTCCCATTTCCTCCCCGGCCTCCATGGGACACCGACAAGATGTTTGCTTGCACCAGGGCCTGACTTGTCCGTCAGGCTTGCCGGAAGCAGCCGGCCTGTGCCCTCCTCCCACCCCCGGAGCTGGCTGACCTCCCTCCCTGTCAGGCTCAGGGCCAGCGGGGGCCCTCCTGACCCGGGCCTGGGAAGTCCTGGCAGATGGAGGGGCAGATGGAAGGGACAGGGAAAGGGGCCCCAGAGAAATTTCTGGAAGTGGCTGTGGAGGACAGGACCCGGGAGGAGCAGATGTGGGTGAGGGGGTCCCAGTTGGAAGCCTGGCTCTGGGAGCCCCCGGGCACATGCACGGAGTGGGCAGGGTGAGTGAGTCAGACAGGCGAAGGGGGTAGAGACAGATGGACAGACAGACGTGAGGGAGGAGCCAGGAGCTGGTGGGTAGACCTTCTTTCTGGTCTCTACTTTCCACCTTTTCATTGTTATTTTTCCCCAAATCAGGCAAAGGAAGTCTGGGGAAGACAGACCCTGAGGGAAGGCATTTACATCAAAGGGGGGCAGCGAGAATGGGGGAGGAGTGTTTTCTGGGAGCTTTGAGTGTGACTTCTCTCCTAACCAAGCTGGCCCTCCTTGTGTCCCCAGGGTCCCCCCGGGCTGCCCAGCTCTCCTCTCCTCCCTCACCATCTTGGATGCCCGGCCTCCCTCCTCCAGGTGAACCTAGGGTGCTGTCGACAGCTCTGCTTTGTGTCTCCAACTGCCACTGTTAGCTGTGTCACCTTGAGGACACAGGCACTGCCCCACTCTGGGCCTCAGTTTCCTCCTCTGTGAAGCGAAGAGGCTGGACAAGCTTGTTCGAAGTTCCTTACAGCGCCGGGGTGTGGAGACGGCTGGGTGCGGAGAGGAAAGGGGTGCTCTGGTGTTTAGCTGTGTGATGACTTTATTTTGGTGGGCGATCATCACTGGTTTTTAAAGTACGATAAAGTGGACCAGTAGGGAAACAGAGAGGCAGTGAGATGGAGGCAGGCTGCGTGGGGGTGTCCGTCTGTCTGTGTCTGTGTGCCTCTGTGTGCTGCGGGGGGCACAGTGGAAATATGCCAGCAGGGGCTCTTGTGTGGCTGAGTCTGTCCCCTCCTTGGGTTGGTTCCTCATGTGTCCCGCTCCCCAGGGTGAGCCTGCATCCCAGTCCTGACCTAGCCCACCACCCTGAAGCTTTGGGAGATACAGAAGTGGACCTGCCCTCAAGGAGACAGAGGATGTGAGACTCCATGCCGAGAGTGTTTCACCTTCAGACCAGCCCCGGGGCTTTGTGCCATAACTGGAATTACCCCTGGTGCACAATGGGTACAGGAAGGAAGCATTCGTTCTACCTGAAGGTTGTAGGGATCAAGGGAGGCTTCCTGGAGGAGAAGACATTTGAAGTGTAGATTGATTACATGCTCTAGGCCACGGGAAGCTGGTCAAATGGCTCAGTCAAGGGACAGAGAGGCAGGCAGGTGCCCAGGGTGTGTGGGGACAGGTAGAGAGTTGATCTGTCCTATGACTGTGCCTCAGCCAGGTATGAGAAGCGAGAGGCGTAGAAAGTGCTCTCACAGGAAATGAGGCTGAGAGGTGGCTTTGTTTCAGTGGAGCAGAAGCAGAAGGAATGGCAGGCAAGGCATAGATGGGGAGACGATAGGCAGGCGGCCAGCAGACAGGGTCCCTGCTGCCTGGTGGCCCTAGAGAAGGAAGGGGATGGGCTGGAGAGAAGATTCAACCTCCCTGGCGCCCCCTCTCCCCCTGTGGCTCCTGATGGGGCCAAGCCACCTATTTCCCCCCTTGGGTCTCTTCCTGACAGGCGCTCTCTCCGTTTATTCCTGTTCAAAGAGCGGGGAAGACCTATTTCCCTCCCAAGAGCCTATTTATTCTGCTTTCTCATTTTCCAATCCAGTGACTTTACAGCTTCTTTTCGTTTGGCTTCATCTTCCCAACAAGAGGAACTATTCCCTCTCCCTCTCAACCCCCGGCTGGGGAAGAACTGGGGGCCCTGCTCTGGCCGGGAGGCCTGGGGGCCCCACTCTCCATTCCGGGCCACTCAAGGCTGGGCCACTTACCCTCTCACTGCCCTGCAGCCCCAGGGCCATGGAGAAGAAGTGGGGTTTGGATGAGATGGTGAGAGGACCTGAGGCAGAGAGAAGTAGGGAGCCCGGGAAGGGTGGGGGATCTCCCAGTCTGGCAATGGATGGTGGGCTTGGGGCCCCCTTTGGTTTGCTCCTATCATCTATCTTTCCCCACTTTTGAGGGCAACCCTGAATCCTAGCCATCTTCTCATCTGATGAAACTCACTGATGTCTCACTGCCTAGGTCACGGTTCCTTGGGCTTCTGACCGCCCCTTCTCACCTTCATCTTTCCAAAAGTAAGCAGTCCTACACCTTTCACAGCTATCTGCCCACCTCCCCTCCCTTCTATTGACCTCAGGACACTTTCATTTTTGTAGAGGTAGAAGGACAGACTCCCTGGGGTTGCCATTTCCTGAGATGAGGAAGACCACTGAAGCAGGGGCTGGGGGTGGGGGTGGGGCTGGGGACAGGAAGTGCTTGTTTCTGGCCCTGTTAGGCCGGGGATGCCTGGTAGGCATCCTGGTGAAGGTGCCCTGAGAGTCAAATTGTGAGTCTGGAGCTCCCAGTAAGGCTAGGGCTGGAGATAGAAACTTGGACTCATCAACATACGATGGTATCCCCAAGGGAAAGGGAATAGATAGAAAAGAAAAGAGAGAGCCCAGAAATGCCCGGAATGGGACAATGTTTTGTTGAAAGAATGAGCAAAAGAGACTGCGCAAGACTGGCCAAAGGGGAAGGGGAATCCAGGAGCCTATAGAGTCTCTGTCTTCTGTTTCCAGTGTCTTTCTAATGTGGCTGGTCCCTGGTGGTCTTTGGGTCTCCTCACATATCGGCTCATATCCTCAGGGAACAGACCAGACAGAACACAGACTGAATCAGAACCTCGGCCCCACCCCCAGCTATGTGGCCTTGAGCAATTCACTCCACCCCTCTGAACCGCATTTCCTCCTTGTGCGTGCAGAAAATTCAACAAAACCCAGGCGACACCTGGCACCTAGTAGCCACTCCATAAATGTCAGTCCTCCTTCCCCTCCTCACTCTCCCTAAAATAAACCACTGTGGTATGCATCATCTCAGAAGGAAGTCCTGTAGAGTTTGAGATATTTGTCTTTAAATACACTATCTTACACTTGCCCACACTGAATCTCATCTGTCACTTTTCTGCCCACTCACACACACCCTTGTGGGATTCTGTAGTGTGTATCCCCATTGGCTTGACATTTCACTTCCCCCAAAAAACTTAGTGCCATTTGCAGATTTCCAGCTCTTGCTGTGTACTCCGTCTTCCAGATGATTTATTAAAATTGCAATCGAGTTGCTCTGTCCTGACCACGGGGCATCTCTGCTGGCCGTTCTCCACCCAGAGAGGTGCCTGGCATGTCTCCAGCATCCAGCTCATTTCTGACCCAGGCAAAGTGCCGCTGAGCTGCCCGCCATCCTGGAGGCCCTGCGTAAGCCTGAATGAAGCCCCCAGGAGGCCCTACCACCTGCTGAGTCCCCCAGGAAGTCCCTGTGCTTTGGGGCCCCGGGGATCCCACCCTTTTCAGAGATACCTCCATTCTTCTTGCTTGCCTCGTTAGTCCATGGCTCTCAGATTATTCTTGTGGGGATTGTAGTCCCACTGGGTCTACTTACGCCCTTGGCCCTGCCATTTTGGTTCACACCTGCTCCCCGTGCCCCAATCCCCTTGCATCTGTGGCTTGAGCACCTCCTCTGGCCACTGGCACACGCTCTGCCCAGCCAGGTACACAGGCTGGTGAATTTCACTGCTAGAGAGCACCTCTCAAACACTGACCAACGGGCCCTCCCATCCCTTACTCCTCAGCGGAGAGAACGCTGACGTGGATCCTGTACAGTCACCCAGAGTTCCCAGCGGGACTAAGCTCCTGTTACCCGCCATTGTAACGTGCTTGAGAACACACCTTTTATTAGCTGCTGCCACCTTCCCACCTCACCTCCCTTACCTCTCTCCTGTGTTTTCAGGGACCACCTCCCCAGGAAACTATGTGTCCTCGACTCCTTATCTTAGGACCTCCTCCTGGGAGACCCTAACCAAAGACACCTCAGCCCATGGGCCCATGATAGATAACCAAGGGGTCTTGAGCTGCAATAGGCCCTATTCACCCCATGTTCTCTTGGGGACTTGAAGTCTAGCCCCTGGGCATATGCCACACCAAGAGTTCTCCCCAACACTGGTCACCAGCCTGCCCTGGTCCAAGACTGCGTCAGGTGCTGGGCCAGACTTCTCTTCCAGGACAGGGCATTTCTGAGCATCGCTGTCAATGTGGGAAGAGTTTATCTTGTCACTGGCTGCATTGTCTGCTGATTTATCTCTATCCAGGGGAGTGGGGCCCAGCTGCAGACAGCAAACATATTGAGTAAATTCCTAATGAACTGATTACTCAGCTTAGCATTTTAACTGCGGCATTAAGCATTCTCTCACCCTCATAAACATGTTGAACTACTGAAGGGATTATGGCTTCCAGGCTGGCCACTCTGTCACTGGGAAAAAATTAATCTTGAGATTTAATCAAAGCCAAGACCACAAACTGCAGTAGGGAAGGGCCTTTTTCTTTCCATGATGCCCCAGAGATGGCAAGGAATCCATAGCTTCCTCCGACTTGTGAGTGACCTTGAGATGTCCTCTGGTCCATCCTGCTATGTCTGTGTGCACACAGACCCTCATGCCCGATGGTTGGGGCCTTTTCTAGACATGATCCGGCTGAGAAATACCCTTTTGTAGATAGGAAGGGTAAGATAGAAGGGTAAGCCCAAGTGGAAGTAGGTTAATGAACAACGTTGGAATGCGAAGTAGAAAGCAAATGCAGGGTTCTTACCTATTCTTAGCCTCTTCTGTTAGGGATTCACTGTGACCTTCAGGTCCTCATCTGGCAGCTTTTGTGGTAACCAAGACTCCATTTGGATGCTCCGTGTGTCTTCCCCGAGCTTCCCCATCTCTCCTGACCTCTGTCAGCTTCTGTGTGATCAGGCTGATGAGTGAGTGTGGACGGCAGAGCCCATCTGTGCAGCGCTCACCTGGGCACGCGTGTCTGTGTGTGAGGCCAGAGGGGTCTGCAAGGATTGCAGCCTTCAAGGAAGGGACCATATGTTGAATTCCATGGCTCAAAGCTCGTGGTCTTAGGTCAAACGTGCTCACGGGAAGGCCTGTGTGACTAGTAAACAGCAGCTAAGAACTGTCCGGTGTCTGGTTCCTGAAGGAGAAGGCCTGGGGAGTATGTGTGGCTCCAGAGAGCCCTCGAGCCTAGATTCTCAAAGTATGGTCCTAGGGGGCACTCCTGGGTCACCCCGGCTCTCATACCTGCAAGTAGTGTCCAGAGAGCTAGCACTGCAGCATCTGCGGCCTCACCCAGACCTCCCGGATCAGGGTCTTTCTTTTCTGGAGTCCCCAGGTGGTTCAGGTGTGCCTCTAAGTGTGAGCAGCGCTGGCCCAGCCACCCAGAGATGCTGCTCTGAACTCAGAAGGTGGGGGCAGATCCAGCGAGGAGCTGTCCCTCCTCAGTTAGGGCCCACGGTGGAGCAGCTGAGAATCAGAGTGGCCAACAGCCAGGGGCAGAGAAACACTGACAAGCAGTGACCGGGCAGAGGCCTCCGGAGATGAGAGCTCTCGGCCAGCTCTGTCCCTCGACCCGTCACCACACTCTGTCCCTATCAGGGCCCGCTGTCCGCCCGCTAGGAAATCCTTCCTCCTGGAACACGTTTCCTTGGCAGTGGAGATGCGGCTGCCCCAGGCTCTCTGCTTGGAAGGGGCGGTGAGAGGAGTAGCCAGCCCCTGTCCTCTGGGAGAGACAACGGGACGTGGACAACAGGAAGGCTCCCACTGAACCCCTGGGGACAGGTTGTGCCGAAGGAGACGGAGATCTGTGTGCCCACTGCACATGCTGAGACAGCCCCACGCCTGGACAAGAGACAGCCATCCCCTCTGAGTCAGGCACCTTGTTAGACTCCGGAGGCGGGTGGAGGGAGAGACTCTGGGGGTCACCTTGTACTTGGACCAAGAAGGCTCCTTGTGAGCGTTTGGGGTATCATGGCAGAACCTGTCTTAAAGCTAACTGAGCCCAAGAATGGAAGAGAAGCTCTAGCCTCCGAGCTGCCAGGCCTCCTCCTCTCCCTCCCCCACTCTCATGCCCACATTGTCACAGAATCGCTGCCTCTCATTTCCTGCCGCTTCTTGCTTTTGTTTTTGTTTTTTTAGATGCAAAATCAGGGATGGCAATAATAAGTGTCTCATAGGGCTGACATGACAATTAAATGAGCTGATTTACCCAAAGCTCCTCAAATAGAGTCTGGCACGTTGTAAGTGCTCAATAAATGCTGTCGCTTGCCGTCACTGTTGTTCTTGTGCTCCCACTGGCTCCCCATCAGAGGCCAGGGCTGTCCCTTCTGGAGGTCCATCTCTCATCCCCTTCCCCAAGAAGCCCTGTGACCCTGCGAGGGACGGAGGCCGGCCGTGAGGGTGCTGCTGGCCCCGCCGATTGCATTCGCGGTAAAGCCTGGGGAGGCGGGAATGTTGAAGAGACAGGGCAGGGAGGTGGTGGAGAAGGGAGAGAAACAAATGGCAGGAGAAGGGGGTGCAAACAATGGGAAGCAGAGAGAAGGGAAGGAATGTCCCCCTAGTATCTATCGTGTCTCTGGTTTTCACACGCAGCTTCTCATTTATGCTCCACAGCAACCCTTAAGTTAAGTCTTAGCCACCCATTTTGTGGATGGGGAAAGTGAGGCTCTGAGAGGTGAAATAACTTACCCCAGGGTCAAGCTAACCAGTTTTGACAGATTGTTTCTTCTCAACCACCCTGGAGCCTTCTAGGCTTTGGAGGGAGAGGAAAGCTCCAGAGAGAAAGGAGGCCCCAGCAGGGACAGGGAGCCAGCGGTGGAGTGGGTACGGCCCTCTGGGCAGCTCAGGCATTTCTGGGCACTCCGGCAGGCCCGTGCCACCCAGGAGCTCATTACTGTCACTTCCTCGCCTGTGTGCCGGGTTCCTCTGAAGTGTCCCTCGACCCAAGCCTGACCAGGAGGACCTGGAAGCTGGGCCCGGGGAACTGTGAGGGCAGGCGGAGGTGGGGTGCAGACTCCGTCAGGGCGAGGGTCGGGCAGGGGGCGGGGGCGCAGGGGGAGACTGCCAAGGCCGCTGGAGGTAGCTGAGTGCTGACTTCAGAGATGCTGGCAGGCGTCACCATGGCAACCACAGACCAGTGACATCTTTGAAAAAGAAAAAGGACAAAAAGTTTGAAGATTTTGTTTGCTGTTTTTGCACTCTTTGCCAAGAGGAGAAGGCTGGGTAGACAGGTGGGATGGGGGTGTCAGAAGAAGGCCTCCAGAGTCACACTGCAGGGCTCTGCGACTAGCTGGACAAGCTAGTTAACAACTGTGCCTTGGTTTCCCCACTGTGGGGCCGGGTCAATAATAATATCTACCTCACTGGGTTGTGGGCCTGAGTTCCCACCCCCAGAACAGGGACCTCTCATATCTGGGCACGGCCACCTTGATCTCCAGGTGGCACCCAGAGAGCCTCCAGCATGCTCCCTGGATGCCTGGAAGGGAGGGGAGGAGGGTCCCGTCTCCTTTGGTCTGCCTTACCAGGCTGCTCTGGGCCCGCATGCACAGCTAGGGTCCCTGGGCCTCAGCTTGTTCAAGCTGCTTTCCATCCCTGGGATTTCTAAGATTCTGAGCAAGAAAAATGCACACACACACACGCACGCACGCACACTCACACACACACACATGCATACTGATTTCGATCCTCTGAGGAGGACCTGTCTGCACTGATGAGAGTGTGAACCAGAGGCTGCTTTTCTATAAGTAGTTTCCTTCCTCCCAGACCCAAGCCCGCAGAAGATCTGTCTTCCTGAACAGACCCAGACACTTGTCAGCGACCCATCAGCAAGGGGTGACTCACTCAAATTAGCCTGGCAGATGCAAATAACATGTTAAGTGCTCTGGAAAGGTTCTCTGTGGATGTTTTCTCCAGAATGTTTTTAACCTTCCCTGTAGATGTAGATAGGTGATATTGTTTTAGGTCCATCTTAATTGCTATGAATTTCAGAGGAATGAGGTTTGGCCTTAGATGCCCAGTCGGCAGGGTGCTATTCCTCTAACTCCAAGTAAGAACTACCACTTAGCCAGTGCATGTAGGTCCCACCGGGCCCCCTCTGAGAGTTGGTGGTCTGTGTGACCCATAATTCCTAGTCACAGCTCTGCAGGATAGACTGTCTTATCCTTATTTCCAGGGGGAGGAATGAGGGGCCTGAAGGTCATGGACTGATTCAAGATCACACAGTGAGCCAGTCAGAGTCAGGCCTCAGTCTCTAAGATTGCCCAGCACTAGACGTGATCCCTGACTTACAGGGCAGCCTACATGGTGATTAAGAGCCTGGGCTCCTGACCAGACAGGTAGGGCCAAATCCCAGCTTCCCCAGCATCTAGCTGTAGGAAACCACCTTTCAGGCCTCCATTTCTTCATCTGAAAACCAGGGAGGAAACTTCTAACCTGGTGCTGTTAAAAAAGCCAATGAGTGATTATATATGCCAATTTCTTAGAACAAAGCCTGGTACACAGCAAGTGCTCAATCAGTGTTTGATTTCAGCCTTCCCATGAGGTCATGAGCATTCATGGCTCTGGAGAAGGGGAGTAGATACATGTCTCTACCCCAGCATCAATTCTAAGGGGCCTTGAAATTTTCCTAGAGGTAGGCTTTTTAAGGAAAAAAACCAAACAAACACGAGTTTTAAGCCAGAATGATTTTCCCCAACATACCTCTCAGCAGCATGGATTCTCAGGGCTGGCAGGACTTCCCACACTAGAGAGAAGAAAGAGCCTACAGCCAGATGGACCAGCATTAGAATTCAGGCTCCACCCTTCACACATTGTGACCCTGGCACATTCTTCAACCTGCCTGGGTCCCCAGGTTGGCTCCGTGTGATCAGGACTGAGCAAGCAGCCCGCAGCCCGAGGCCAGTCCTACCATGAGCTTGATGGGTTCTTGCTCTGTGTCTCCGCCTCCTTACTTTCAGACGAGGAGCTCATTCCACGTGGTGCTAACAACACAGGCTTGGATATTTGCCCACCCCAAGTGCCCCCACCCTAAAGTGCCCCTCAGAGTCCTGGGTAACAGAACCAGATGCTCATGGCAGGAAGGAGATAAGAGAGAGACTCCTAGCAGTTCTAGAAAATAAGGGCCAGAGGAGGTCTTAGAAGGTTACATGGTACACTCCCCATCTTACAGATGAAAAAACTGAGGCTGCAGTCAGGGGCAGGGAGAGTGCCTTATCCAATGTCAGAGCTGGGACTGGATCCCATGTGTTCTGCTGTGTAGTCCCAGTGCCCTTGACACTGTCAGCTCATGCATGTAAAGGCTGACACCCCTCCTCTGGGTTTTTACCACTTGGCAGTTCGAGTAAAGCAAATCAACCCAAGTGTGTTTCGGCACAAAGATTGTGAGGCGCACTTCTTATTAATTGTAATGATGATGATGATGATGACAATAGCTCTAATTCATTGAGTGCTATGTGTCAGACACGGTTCTAAGTGCTTTATATTCATTTAATCTGGTCGGCTGGGAACCGTTCTCATCTCCCTTTACAATGAAAGGACTGAGGCACAGAGAAGTTAAGCAACCAGCCCAAGGTTTCCCAGCTGGTAGGTGCAGGAACATGGTCTTGAGCCACACAAAATTCTAAAGCCTTCCCTTCAACTGTGTGTCCACGCTGATTCCTTGGAGTGTAATTTTTCTGCATTTCCAGTCCATAGAAGCCCAAGGAGGGGAATTGTGCCGGGTTCAATTCAGTTTAACTCCATCAGTATATTTGTCGAGACCTGCTATATGATCAGCCAGATAGCCAAAAACACTGACAGGTTCTAAATTAAATGTATCCGGATAAAATAGGTTTCTGAATTGACCTCTCATACAAATGTGTGCATGTGCATACGTATGCATACACACACACACACACAGAGAGAGAGAGAGAGAGAGAGAGAGAGAGAGAGAGGGTGCCAAGAGTGTGGTTAAGCAAGAGTAGAATGAATTCAGAGAAA
The DNA here is from genome assembly GCF_008692635.1 of Crocuta crocuta. NCBI lineage: Eukaryota > Metazoa > Chordata > Mammalia > Carnivora > Hyaenidae > Crocuta > Crocuta crocuta. The sequence goes on from NW_027530179.1 coordinate 7,958,974, forward strand.
CAGACACCTAATTCAGTCCCAGCCCTGTTGCCATCCAGCTGGAGGCTGCTTGGTGGGTTAATTTGTCTGCTCTATGAGGGATGGGGCTGCATCTATACTATTTGCCCCCAAATTTCTAGTCGTTCCCCCTCAGCAAATGAATAGGGGATTATTTCCTCACTTTGGCTTTCTAGCTGAGTGACTTTGGGCAAGTTACTCAGCCTCTCTGTTCCTCAGTTTCTCCCATCTGTAAAATAATGATAATAATTTTACCTACTCATGGGGCTGTTTGTTGCAAGGATTAAATAAATTGCCCTCTGTAAAGTGTTTAGAGCTCCCGCACAGAGTGAATATGCACCAATGCTAAACATGGTGGTGGTGATTACAGTGACAATCTCATTAGTGTAAAATGGGCCAGTAATAGCATTTACCTCTTAGGGTTATTCCAAGGGCCAAATAAGATAATAGCTAGCATGGAGTATGGGCTGAGCCCCCACGCCCCCTACGTCACAGGTCAGGGACAGAGAAAGGGAGGGTGTGCAGAATATGGGGACACCTGCCACTCTGTGCATGAGGACAAGGGAGGTGGCAGGGTGGGCCCTGGCCTGGAGCCTGTCCTGGTTGTAGCAGACGGGGCATTTCTTCCCCTTGTGTCAGTTATTTCCGTGACTTCTCACCCCAAAGCTGCCACTTTGCACGTGTGACCCAAACTGTCTCTTTAATGATCCCACGGAGGAGAAGCTGCAAGCAGGTTTAAGATACCACGGTTTGCTGCGTTGTGCTACACCCCGTGTGCATGTAAACAACAGCCTGTGGCATTGTCTGATAAATGAAACATCTTCCTGGGCTCAGAGGAACATTGGGTGCCCCAAGAGGGGCAAGGGTGACTCAACACCTCTGCAGCTGAAGAGTTTTGCATGGAGCCCCTAGAGCTAAAGTTCGGGGAGAAATGGAGAGTGGAAAGGGCCAGCCACCGCTCCTGCGTGGTCTGTTTCCCTAGGAGGAGATAACAAGATGCGCCGAAGCCGGCACTGAGACCAGGCTGGGATTCATTATAGTAGAGCGCGAACACCACGGCAGCCCCAGGTGCTGGGAGAGTGTGCTTCTCTGCATCACCCCGCTCCCAGGACTCTTTGTCCCCTAGAACGCGAGCCCCTCTGTCCCGGCCCACCACAAAGTCCTGACTTAGCTCAGCTCTGCCATCCGCTGTGTAACCTTGTGGCAGACACTCAATCTCTCTGGGTCTTGTTTTTCTCCTGGGCCCAGACAATGAAGATAACCTTGTCAAAGGCAGGCGGCTGGATCACACTGTCCCATGAGCTCTAAGAGCCACGAGCCTCTTCCCAGCCAGCCTCCAAGGAGACCTCTTGACTCAGAAAACGAGCCAAAACAAAGACATCCTGAGAACAAAGGGGAGACAGCTTTGATGAGAAAACTCACCACCTAGATGACTGCTCTTCTGTCCCACTGATAGTTAGAAATCACCCAAAAAAGCTTTTTTTAAATGACCCAAAATGCCAACACACCGGGACAATTCAACACCGGGACAATTCCCAGCATTTCTGACACAATCGTTTTGCAGGAAGCACAGGCTTTGGCGCCTTGCAAAAGCTTCCCGTCAGTCTAGCACGCAGCCGGGGTTGAGAACCACTGACCTAAATAACCCATTCCCTGTTAATTAAGAATTGAAGGTGATTTTAATTAATAAAGAAGATGGGAAGAGATTCTGGGGAACCAGACGTCTAGGTCTTTCGGGCAGCCTGACCTGAGATGCTCCTCGGGGTCCAGCGCAGACAGGCTGGAAAAAGAACGCCCCCGATTCTTCTCCCCGCTGAGTGTGGGCTGGGGCCGGGGTGGAGCGTGTCCATCCATGGGCCACCCGTGGCTCCTAGGCCCCGGGCTGGGAAGTGGGGAGAGCAGGCCAGGGGAGAGATGGGGTCTGCCTGGAAGGGTAAAGGAGGGCTTCTCGAGGTAGGAGGCTTGAACTGAGGCTTCGAAGGAGGCATGGAAATTTGCCAGGTGGGAAGCAGGAGACAGCAAGTTTTCCAAGTAGGAAACGGGAAGCCGCAAGCACTTCAGTGCAAGTGACCTAGAGGCTTTCCTGCTAACTCAGCACTCATCGGGCTGGGCTTCCGTGTGCCCAGCTCCTTAACAGCCTTTGCTGGTGTGGGCAGGAGGCCGGCTTGAGGGAGAGCTTGGGCCCCCCCCTTCAGGCTTACAGTGAGGCAGGGAGACACCGATTTCAAAGGGAATTTCAAGATGGTTCCATACAAAGGGAATTCCTAGTGAGGGCTCCTAGTTGGCCTGTATCATTAGAAAGCTGCTTGGAGGAGGTGAGCCTGGAGAAATGCGTAGTCAGACGAGAGGCAGGTGACATCTCAGGGGACTGTGTAAGACAAAGCTTGCTCATCTGAGGATTCAGCCCCTGCCATGGCCTGGGGCAAGGGCAGGGCAGGGAGCCCCATGTGACTGAGGCACAAGGAGGGAGATGCCCTGAACACAGCTGCACCAGGCCAGGCTGGGGCTAGGCAAGGGCCCCCCAAAACCACACTGGGTTGCTTGGACCCATTCTGAATTGGGGGGGGGGGTTGAAGAAGACATTTTAGTTTTTTACCTAGTCTGGGTTATGTTCCTCTTTTTTTTACCAATGCAATTGTAAAATATAATTTTTAACCTCTTTTTGTAAAGGAAGAAGCCCGCAAAGGCAAACATATGTAGAACCAAGGAAAATCATATCGCCTTGAGGCCGCCCACTTGGCTGGGATTCTAAATCCCTGGACACTCCTCTGAGCCCACCTTTAATTAGCTGGGTATTTGGGGGCAAATCACCAAGCCTCATGGAACCTCAGTTTCCCTTTCTGTAACTCGGGAGCAATAAGCCCTTCCCAGAGGCAGCAGCCCCCCCCCACCAGGGGGCGCCATCCACCTGGGTTACCTGGAGAACAGTGCCCATTGAATGTGCAACAGGGCCGAAGGGCCCATGAGAGTGAGGAGTGGACAAAATAGGAGCCATGCAACCACTTTTCTTTTTAAGTTTATTTATTTTGAGAGAGAGACAGAAAGTAGGGGAGGGGCAGAGAGAGAGGGAGAGAGAGAATCCCAAGCAGGTTCTGCACTGCTAGTGCAGAGCCCGAGGCAGGGTTCAAACTCATGAACCGTGAGACCATGACCTGAGCCGAAGTCAGATGCTTAACTGACTGAGGCACCCAGGAGCCCCAAAACCACATTTTAAAAAGCAGCTTCAAGGAGAGCCTTAGTCTTAGCGCTTCGGGAAGTGCTCCTCACTTGGGCTCCTCACAGAGCCTCCCATCAAATCTTCCCACCGAAGGAAAGGGTGTCTCTGGGTTGCCAGTGCTGATGAAACCCTGCGCGGGAACAGCCTGCGGCACCCCCTGTGCACCCCACCTGTGCACGCCCCTGGCTCCTTCAAGACACCAACCCGCCCCTGAGGCCTGGGACCCCGTTTTGTCCATTGCCAACCCGCTGACCCCAGCTCTATGCAGAAACTGGTGCTGTCAGAGCACAGGCCATGCTGGTCTGTGGTGCTGAGCCCAGTCCCCGAGCCTTGATCCCCCTGGCTTACCTGCGGGTACCCGTCCCCTGGGATGCACAGTCCAGCTGTCATGTCTCCACAGAACAGCGGCGGGCCCTCATTATGCTTGGGTCAGTCAGTCTCGGTGCCGGTACTGGGGTCCCCAGCCCAGCTCAGGCCACACGCTGGCTTCTCACGCACTGTGGGGGCCATGCCGACCTTTGGTGGCTCCTCTTCTGCTTGGCTGTTCCCTCACAGTCCCCAGCAACCGTGAGAGTAAGGGCAGCTTCGGTGGGGCAGTCTCCTGACAGGTGCAATGCCATCTTCTTGGGGAACCCAGAAAAGCACAGGTCTTCTAGCATCATCCTCACAAAAAGTTTTAAGAAGCAGCGGCTGGGCCCAAAAGAGCATGTAATGGGTTGAATGGTGGCCCTTGGAAGATAATCCACATACAACCTCAGAGTATGACCTTACATGGAACGAGGATCTCGAGATGACATTAGCCTGTATTGTATTTCAGCAGGGCCCTCACCCCAGGATGGGTGTCCTCATAAGAGGCAAAAAAGGAAAAAATGCCAAGAAGCACAAAGTCAGCCATGTGACAACCGAGACAGAGACTGGAATGACACAGTCACAAGCTGAGGGATGCCAGGAGTTTCGGGGAGCCAGCAGAAACCGGATGAGGCATAAAGCCCTCAGAGGGAGCACAGCCCTACTGACATCCGATTTCAGACTTCTGTCCCCCAGACCATGCAAGGATCGATATCTGTTGTGGCAATTTGTTACAGCAACCCCAGAAAATGCATGCAGAAGGGGCATGATCTCTCTGAAAGTTCCCCTCTCTTCCTTTCCTGGTTTGATAGTTTGCCCTAATTGCATCCATTCTATGCACTGGCCTGGCGCAAGACCCCACGTCTGAATTACCAACAACAGCAAGGCCATCTTGCATTTACAGAATGCCTGCTGTGTGCCAGGGACTGGGTCTGTGCAGCCCACTGAGCATGCAGGGCAAGTGAGAGGTGGCGTGTGACAGTGATTCAGGGCACGGAGGATCTAGATGGCCACTCTCTGCTTCTGTACCCCTGGGCAGTGATTTAACCACTTGCCGCCTCAGTTTCCTTATCAGTAAAATGGGGATGATCCTAGTAATGCCCACCTCCTGGGCTGCCGTGAGGATTGTGTGGGTTAACCCGTCTGACGCCTGTGGAACCACAGCCGGGGCTCGGCGGGCATTGACCACCATCCTTTCTCCATGGCTCAGGTGAGGAGATGGAGGCTTAAGTGGAATATGTCACTTTCCCGGCACAGCTAGCAGATGGCTGGGCTGGAGTTGCATCCCAAGTTTTTCTGACTTTAAAGCAGAAGCACTTTCTAGTCTGACACACACGGTCTCCTTTCCAGGAGCTTCCCAGAGATTTGACATTTAAGCTGTGAGGAGGCATGATGTTACCTGAGATGCTTAACAGGGCTTCTTGCCCAGGGGTGGCAGCCGGAGGCTGCTTGCAAGTTCACAAGCAACCACTCTCGGCCACCAGCCGGCGGGGAGCAGAGCCCCCCTAGAGCTGGGCTGGGGCCCAGGAAGTCACCTTTCTTAAGGAGAACGAAGGCAGAGGAAGGAGGAGGCCCTTCTCAAAGGAAGGAGAAGGTGGGACTGGGAAATCGAGCTGTTGGCTGGTCTGGGAGAGCGAGGAGGGGGCTAGACACAGAGGGGTAGGGGCCGCCTGGTGTGTGTTGTGTGTTTTCCGGTGGCTTAGGGAGGGCCTCTGTCCCAGCATCTCACCCAGTGAGACCCATTTCTGTAACAGCGCGAGAAACAGGTGCTTAGGGAGCTGCTGAGCGATGCAGCCCGGAGGGAACGAGGGTGTGAACTCCAGGGTGGAAAGAGACAGGAGACTCCAGGCCAAGGAGAATCACAGTCATGGGAAGTTGGAAGCCAGTGAAAATGAGGTTTGGGGAGTGACATGGTTCTTGCCTGTCAGCCTCCAGGGGACCTGAAGGTGGGGGTTGCGGCCACAGGCGGGAGAGAGGCCTGGGGGGAAAACGGTATCGTTGTGACAAACAGTCACAGGGTCTGGACACACCCCGGGCTCCCCACTCATCTCCCTGGCACCACAGGCCGCAGCTTCTTACATGATTTGTGACAACACCAGCGTCGGGGGAGGGGCGTGTATATACGCCTGGAAGGAAGTGAGTATGTGTGCTAGGCTTTGGAGGTCAAGGCTGTGGGTGCATCGCAGGGAAATCTGGAAGCCGTGTGGGGAGAGTGGGGATACTTCGCAGACCACTCCCAAAGGACATTTGACAGGATCCCCCAGGAATCCTTATTAGGCTAAAAATGACCACACTGGCCCCTCTGCTTCCCACAAATCCTGTCTCTTCTGTCGAGTCAGAGCTCTGGCTGACACTTGGGTCTTCAGACACCAACTTTGCCAGCAGAAGAGTGAAAAGTTCAGGCAGACAATGAGTGGTTCTCACACTGCAAGGAGAAGTCCCCAGATTTCCTGGTTTTCACCAAGACCCACCTGCTGCATTCCTGAGCTGGTGGAATCGACCAGTTGTTTTGACCTAATGGTACCCATCCACTCCTGGGGAGGAAACGAGATAAGAGAAACAGGAGGGGCTGGAGCAAGGGCAGAGGGAAGATGGGCAGAGGTGGGGCAGATTCAGGTTTTTTCATAGCACAACCTGAATTTTTTTCTCTTCTGCCCACATACACATGGAAACACCGTTTTTTCAAAAAATTGTAAGCTTTATTTATTTTTGAGGGAAAGAGAGCACAAGCAGGATAGAGGCAGCGAGAGGGAGGGAGAGAATCACAAACTGGTTCTGTGCTGTCGGCACAGAGCCCGATGTAGGGCTCGAGCTCATGAACCTCAAGATCATGACCTGAGCCGAAATCAACCGTCAGATGCTTAACCGCCTTAGCCACCCAGGCTCCCTGGAAGCTAATCTTCAAGCACTCACATGTGGGGTGGGGGTATCTGTTTGTCCCAGTTATTGAGTCCCTGTGACCACACCTGGGAGCACATGGGATGCCCGAGGGCACCGGGGTCACTAAGTGTGAACACATAGGTCTCACTGTTTCTGGGCACTCGGGCATCCTCCTAAGGATGTCTTTCAGGAATGGGGTTCTGTTCACCTTTTTCCTTCAGGCGAGCGTATTCTGGCTGTGGGTGTGGGACAAGTCATCATACAGAGCACATCTCTTTCAGTGTAATCCGTCATAGAAGCCTCTCTGGTTGGTCCGGAGGCCGGTCCCTGCCAGCCCGGGAGGCGGTTCCAGCTGTGCTACCAGAAAGAGCGAGTCTGAACAGTAACGATGGTAGCGAGCACTTAACCTATTACCTGCAGTATTAACTCATTTGGTCTCTGCAGCAGCCCAAGGAGGGGGGAGGGCTGTTATCTTCATCCCCATTTCATCGCAGGGGGCTTCAGTGAGCTGTCCCGGCCCACCCTGCTCCTCAGTAACAGGGCAGGGATTGGAAGCAGGGCCAAGTGGGCCCTCTCTGTGCTCTTGACTCTATACACAACACCTCTCACAGCGCATTAGGGAGAGAGATTAGCAGTCAAAGTAATACGTCCTTTACAGAGCATTCTATGACAGCATCCCTGAATCGTGGTGGTCCGGCCTTCACTTGAACATATCCAATGACGGGGGGCTCATTACTTTGCCAGGAGACCAGATCTAGTTTGCAACAGTTTGGGTTTTTGTAAAAGTCACTTGGATGGTGAGCCCCAAACTTGCCTCCCTGCATACTCTGCTGCCCTGGCTCCGTTTCTGGAGCCACTGAAAACAAGTCCATTCCTTCTGCCTGCTACCCCTCAGATATTTATTTGCAGGCCAGCCCCATCCCCGGACTGCAGACTTGGCTTGCACAAGCACGGGGTCCCCTAGCCCCCAAGTCCTACCTCTTTCCTTGCCCTAAGCTCCCACACCCTTGCCTGTCAGGCCCAGACCTCCAGGACATGCTCTTTGTTGCCAACATCCTTCTCAGCCTCAGATGCTCTCCATCCTTTAGGCTTTGAGGCTTGGAGACACCCCACTGTGGCCCCGACACTCCTGGTCTTTGGCCTCATGGGTAGGGTGAGGGGCTGGCTCAGGAGCTCTGACATTTTTCCAGTTCTGACATTCCGGGTTGTATCTGGGGTGCAGCGCCACCTGGGTCTGTCCTGTCCCTGGTCCCTCGCGCTCACTTCTGTGTCTGGTGCCCTCCCGGAGGTGGGCCCCAGGCCTGGCCCGTCAGAGCTAAACAGCGAGAGCAACAGCTGCTACAGGAGCCCCTCTTCCTTCACAGGCCTCCCCCCCCCCTCCAAGCTGCTGGATGCCTGGCCTTCTGAATTTCTTGTTTTCTTTCCCTCTCTCTCTCTCCCTCCCTCAGGGAATCCCTCTAAACTGCAGACAGAAAACAGCCTCTTAAGTTGTTATTAAATGGAAAACACTTGGCACCTTTTCACTGTTGGTTTCCGATGCATGGGAGAGGGGGAGGGAGGACATCGTGCTTCCTTAGATGTACCACCTCCCCGCTCCGGGGACCAAGCTGGCCATGAAGTCCTCACCTGCAGGTGAGGTCCTGCAGGGAAAATGTGTGTGTGTGTGTGTGTGTGTGTGTGTGTGTGTGTGTGTGTGTGTGTGTGTGTGTGTGTGTGTGTGAGACAGGTGAGGAAATGGAGACCCAGACAAAGTATAAAGGAATTCAGGTGTCCACGGCCCTGCAATCACCCTGTTTGATTGTCTAGGAGGAATCCTCTGCCAGCTGTGGGGACATGCCTGGTGAGAATTCAGAAGGAAGGACAGGCTCTGCGGTTCCCAGTCTGTCGGGCAGGTGGTCGCCGTGGCTGGCAGGGGCCCGGCTGCAAGTGGGTGATTAACGACCAGCGCTGACCGAGGGGCTTGGTCGCCCCAACCACTACAGGGCAGGAGGCAGGTGCCACCAAGCGTGCACAGGGCAAGGGGGGGAGCAGGGTGCTACTGAGAGCTTCATCGTAGGGAGGAGCTGGGAGCCGCAGCCGGCGCTAGAAGAGACCACCCCCACCTCCGGTCTCCTATGTGTGCCTCCCATCCACCAAACCCGAGAACGGCGCGGGGAAGGGGAGTCCGAGAAATGCCAGGGTCAGAGCAGATTGCGGAGGGGGTGCCCTCAGGGGGAGTGAGCAGCGGGAACACCAAGGTGCCGCTGGTGTTGGCTTCCTGGGGCGGCTGCAACAGACCACAGCAGTCTGCTCTCAACAGTTCCGGAGGCCGGAGGACTGAGTTCCAGGCGCTGGTGTGGCCAGCCTGCCGGCTCATGGCTGTGGGAGTCCAGCCTCTGTGTCCCCTCTCCCCTGGGACTATGCATCTTCTCATCAGTCTCTTCTAAGGACACTTACTGTTGGGTTTCGGGCCCACCTGGCGAATCCAGAGTGGTTCTGTCACCTTCACTGAATTACATCCCCAAAGACCCTTGTTCCAAATAACACCACATTCACTGGTTCTGGGGATTCGGACAGGGACATGTCTTTTATTGGTGGGGGAGGGGGAGACCTTTCCACACATTATAATGGTTATCCAGGTGAGCCCCTGTCCCTCTTCTAGGTCACCTACACAAGTCACTTCAGTGCACTTCAAAGTTGGCCTGGAAGGAGGAAAGGGCCCACAGTGTCCATTTTATAGAGGAAGCCCGAGAGGAGAAAAGACACGTCAGAAAGGGCGGGGTGTAGCTCTCTGCCACCCCCCCACCCACGCACCTCACACATGCTCCTCAGCACGGTGCCTGATCCCTTTGCTGGTATTGTTTTCACTGGGTAGGTGTTTCCTCTTTGGACTTCAGGCGCCTGGACCTGGTTCTCCTGTTTCATTGGTCTTATATGACCCACTTTTATTTGGATATTTAGTTTGCTTCACTAATGGAATAAGTATGCACAGACCCACCACCCCCAAAAAAGACAGCTTGACTGTCTCCTACATCTGAGTTCGATCCCACCCCCTCCCACACCCCTGCCCCCCAAATCTGAACCTGCCCTCCTTCCCCTCTCTTCCAGCCCATCGAGCCCACCTCTCCTTTTGGCCACACTGGGCTTCCCCTCAGCTCTAGGAATGGGAGGGCAACCCTTGAACCTCCAGATTCCTATAAATTGGATCATCCTGGGAACCTAATTGCCCCAGAGATCCTGAAGCCATCAGGTATCAGATCTGGGTCAAATCATAGGTGGGTCAGGAGAGCCCAGGTGTTTCTGGTCAGACATGTCTCTAGTCCCTCTGACTCTTTAATGTCCTATGTTGGGTTCCTCCAGAAACAAATGAAAACGAGGGTCTGAGGCAGGTAGTTTCATTGGCAGTGATCTTAGGAAGCTCTGGTAGAGAAGCAGGGAAATGAGAACAGGAACCACAGAAAGCCAATCTGAATCCACCTTTGCCACGTAACCTAACGTATTCCCAGAGGGTTAGGGTGTGGATACTCTTGGATATTATTCATCAGCTCCCATGCAAGATCGGTTGCAAGGGAAGGTGATTTCTCAGCGTTTCCGGTCTGCCCACTTGAGCCCAGTGAGCTCCTGTGGCAGAGGAAGCCGTTAGGCAGAGTCGCAGATGCTTGAAGCAGGAAGCCATCAGTATGTGTTGAGATGCTGAGCACTGAGGAATATGGGCAGCTCACCAGTGGGGTCTGCTGCAACTAATTAATCTATTTATTCATCAGAAATGGAATGTCTGGTTAGACGGGGTCTTTACCAGGTCCTGGTGACAGAGTGATGAAATAGACACTCGTCCTTGATCCGAAGGCTCTCACAGTCTATCGGGGGGGACAGACGCGCATGAGATCATTATAATACAGTGTTGTTAAGTGCAGCAGAGAGCCCTGCGCTGGCAGTTAACAGAGTCTGGAGGGGGCGTACCTGGGAAGGAGTCCTGCAGTTAAAAGTCCGAGTTAACACTGAAGGACATTTAGCCGTTGGCTAGACAACAAGGGCCGACCACTGTTCTGGACAGAGGATACCGCGTGAGCAAATAAACACACCTGGGCAAGTCACGTTGTGATGCAGGCAGGGAGCGTGGGGTGGAGTAAGTAGACGGCTTCAAACCCTGAGCGGTGAAGGGTTTCCTGCACCGCTAGGCAGGGGTGTGGACCTGGGGCACTGGCACCCACGAGAAGCCGCCTCCACTCCTGGCCTTGGGCCAAGCCAGGGTTAACGCTCATGGCCCTGTTTCTCTCTTCATTGGCAAATGAAACCATTTCTTGGTTGTAGACAAGGTGCCCTCCCCTCTTTATAGTAATAATTGCTCGATCGGTAAATGGAAAGGTTTTAATTTCACACGGGTATGTGCAAACTGCACGTTTTGCATTTACTCAGCCTTAATCGATACTGAAACAGGATTACGAGGCCCCAGCAAGCCTAGTGATCTTACCTAAGCTAATAAAACACCAGCCTACAGACAAGACTTTAGCTAATGTACTTGTAGAGAGCTGGTGACCACATTTTTCTGTTTTGTATCAAATTTTCTCTAGTTTATTCAGGTATTGACTAAAAGAGTGTGTTTCTTAGAGGCAGGGACAGTCTATCATTGCTACTGTAGTTCAGGATTGTATGTCATCTTCTTTCAAGTCACCCAATTACCTTAAATCTCCATCTCAAGCCTTATCCTCAGCAATCTCCACCTGCTCTCCTGCTTTATTTTTCTCCTTAGCACTTGCCACCTTCTATTATACTCTTTTTGTTTGTTTATCTCATTCATTCTGTCTTTCCAAACTAGAATGTGGGCTCTGTGAAGGTAGGGATTATTTCATCATTAAAAAAATTTTTTTAACGTTTATTTATTTTTTTTTTGAGAGAGAGAGAGAGAGAGAGAGACAGGGAGTCACAGAATCTGAAGCAGGCTCCAGTCTCTGAGCCATCAGCACAGAACCCAATGCAGGGCTCGAACACACAAACTGTGAGATCATGACCTGAGCCGAAGTCGGACGCTTAACGGACTGAGCCACCCAGGCACCCCAGGGGTGATTTCATCATTCTTGCTCATTGTTGTTTTGTCTCATTTGCTCACTGCTGTGTTCCCGAGCCTAGAGCAGTGCCTGGCACATGTCAGAAGCTCAATAAATTATCTGCTATTGGAAGGAATGCAATCACCTGGTACAGTTGCTGTACACACGGTATGTGCAGTTTCTAACGTCATTTTTGGCTCTAGAATTCTGTGTTTCCATATGCTTGGTATATAGTGTATGCTTCCTGAATGCCTGGCTGGCTGATTAAACAAATGGCCGAATCAAGTGTTACATTACAATGATGGAAAATGATGTCGTTGTTCCCTCCACCAGCCTCCCACAGACTCAGCTGGACAGAAGGAAGGAGGCGTGGAGAGCAAGCATATATTCTCTGCCCTATCTCTGCAGCACATGGCCAATTTTTAACATAGCATTTAATGGCCATTGCATAAAGATGTCACTGCATTCACACTGGCCCCAAGCAGCCGGGAGACTGTGAAGCCCCCTCTTCTTTCTGTGGTGATCCGTCCAAGGGACCACAGAGGCGGGGTGCTTCCTGGCCTAGCTCACCTGCTTCATTTGTAACCCAACTCCCTGGATAGGGTGTTCTGCTAAACATACCGTCTCCCTTATCTGCCTCTCCTATGGTAATGCTCTTGCTACACAAGCCAGACAATTAGAGGTAATTGGGATAATCGGCATTTATTATGGCAATTTGCATTTCTACAGCAGGCAGCACAGAACTTACCATCCGGCTTGGGAATGCGCTTTTTTGGATCTGGGCTGAATTCAGCGCTCCATTCTAAAGCACATTTTAGAACCCACAGGATTTGCCCCTTCTTTGCTCACCAGAGGTCCTTAGGGCTGCGTTAGATGGGAGTCTCAGCAACCGATCAGCAGGGAGATGCAAATTAGGGCCTGGAAATTAGGGAAGCCTCCTTCTGTCACCTGGGGAAGGGTGTACCCGCTCCAAGGAGCACTTGGGTCTGTGGCCAGACCCCTGGTGACTGATTTTTCGCTACATTGACCAGATGTTTGACTTAATTGACAGAATTGTTTCATCGTCTCAGCCGAGTAACCCAAAGCTTGTGCCTGCTGTTGGTAGGAACGCTTGGCACAGGAGCCCCTGTGAGGAAACAGCTCCACACAGGAGCCCACACAGGGGCTTCTGTACTGGCCCCTGTGCCCGTCTGCAGCCACCTTCTCTTGTGCACAACGTGGACACTTCCCCCACGCACAGCTTCATGGGCTCCTGCTCATCCCTCTCATGAATGAGGGCAGCGTTGTGCCGTGATTATAACTGCGGCTTCCCAGGTTGGAATCTCCTCCAGCAGTTAGCTGGGTGACCACGAGCAAGTTACTTCACCTCTCTGTGCTGCGGTTTCTCATCATCGAAGTGGAGATAATCATCATACCCGACTTGTAGGGTTGACAGAAGAATCAAGTTCATGAATGTGAGTCCCCTTGCAGAGTGCCCGAGACAAGCGTGAGATGATGATCTCATGAAAAGATCCCCTCTCCATCCATGGCACATGCCTTGTTCTGCATCTTCACCAACCCATCTACACGTTACAAAGTGCCCAGTGTCCCCAGAGAAGCACAGATAATAGTGCTTAGTGAGTTTGGAGAAGGGAGCAATCAATCTGGTCAAGGGGGGCATGCAGGGTTTTTTTAGAGGAAAGAGGTGGCATTAGTTCTGGGCCCTGATAAACAGAGAAGATGGGACCTGAAGAGACAAGGTGGAGGACATTAGCACGGAAAGGTGGGATATGCATGAAGAGAAGTTCATTACAAAGGGCTCAGGCTCAGGTTTGTATCTGTACCTGAAATATCTCTATTTACATAGAAAGACCATGTTTACAATTACCCACAACTGACAATGGAATGACATCACACACAGCGTCCTGGAGTCCCTTGCTCTATTTCATCTCGCCCCGGGCAGGGTGACCCAGGGAACCTGTCACCCCTACAATGGCAGCTCCAAGACTTTGCTCCTGTGACAGCCCCATCACAGACTTTGTCCACTTGGTTAAGAATGTGTTGGCCAAGGTGGGGGCGCTTGGGTGGCTCAGTCGGTTAAGCATCTGACTTCAGCTCAGGTCATGATCTCGTGATTTGTGAGTTCCAGCCCCACACTGGGCTCTTTGCTAGGAGCTCAGAGCCTGGAGCCTCCTTCAGATTCTGTGTCTCCCCCTCTCTCTGCCCCTCCCATGCTCATGCTCTGTCTCTCTCTGTCTCTCAGTAATAAATAAAAACATGAGGCACCTGGGTGGCTCAGTCAGTTGAGCATCTGACTTCGGCTCAGGTCATGATCTCGTGATTTGTGAGTTTGAGCCCTGCGTCGGGCTCTGTGCTGACAGCTGGGAGCCTAGATCCTATTTCGGATTCTATATCTCCCTCCCTCGCTCTGCCCCTCCCCTGCTCATGCTCTCTCTCTCTCTCTCTTTCATCTTTCTCTCCCAAGAATAAATAAACATTAAAAAATAATAAAAATAAATAAAAACGTTTAAAAAAATGTGGTGGCCAAGGAGCAGAGACAATTTCCTTGGATTGCTGGGGACAACGAAGATAGTGAGATGGTGGGGCTCACAGATTACTATACCCTTCAGGGTCCCCCGACCTGACTGCCTGGGAGAGGGGCCTGGTTTTCCTTGTACCCAGGCTCACAAATGAGAAAGATTGATTTTGTTGTTGGTGGTCCTGTGGGTTCTTGGAAAGCAGGTAGGAAATAACATAAAACATTTACTGCAACTTCCTTTTATCTGGCGTATTTGTTAGGATATAGGTAAAATGGCTGTAGCAGAGTCCTCAAAGAGAGTGGCTTAAACCATTAGATCCAGGCCTCTGATGATTCTATCTTCCTATAGTTTCACCATCGAAAACACACAGTAAATTTTACTTTCACATAACGCACTAGCTGGTTCAGGCTGGCGGAGAAGCTATGATTGACAAAGTCATTCAGACCTGGATTCCTTCTATCTTGTGGCTCATTCTCCCCTTGGGCGTGGTACTCACCTGCATGGCTATAGTTGTGTAGAGGGCATGTTTGCTTTCCAATACGTGAGAATTGGAAAGGGGAATGTGATCCCTTTTTAAAGCCCTTTAAGGCCAGGGATATAAAAGTTGCACTCGTCATTTCTGCACACTTTTCTCTGGAGGACACAAGGTTGCATTGTCACACCTAACCCTATGAAGGGCTGGGAAATACAGACTCTGGCTGGCACCTTGTGCCCAGTAAAACCCGTGTGGGAAGGATGGGGTCTGTTAGCATAAAGAAACCGGGTGCTTAGTGTTTCTGTTCACTCTGATGGTTGGGGGAATAGAAAAAGTTGGGAGTTATTTCATGTTGCTCTGGACCATCACCTACCAGTGGAGCCAGGACTTGCAATCCAATATGTAGATTGCTGTGGACATGTCTGAGCTGAGCTCTAAAGACAGCATGTGTTGCTGGGCCCTTTGGGCTTGTGCCACTCATAAACAGTACCTCATTTTATGAGAAGTCCACTGTCCAGGTCCCCTTGCCCCCTCATGCACAAGAGTCATCCCTGCTTGCATGGGGAAACAGCATCCAGTGACAATGAGGCCTCCATTCTGGTGAAGTTCCTGCTCATCTTCTGATCTAACCTGTCATGTGTCCATGTTTGTAAAGCAGTTGTCTATAGTTTCGTCCAATCCTCACGTGCACCCTAGGATAAAGGCCGGGCAGGTTTTCCCCATGTGTTGTTAAAGAGAAGACCGGCTCAGAGCAGTTAAGGGATTTATTAGTTAGCACAAGCTAGTTACGCTTTAATAACAAGCAGCCCCAATCTCAGTACCTCAGCACAACAGAGGTTTACTTCTCATCTTCACAAAATCCACTGGGGGCCTGAGCGACTTTTCAGGGCAACCATCCTCCACGTGGTCCATAAAGATCCAGGCCTCTAATGGTTCTGTCTTCCTATAGTTTCACCATCAAAAACATACAACTCCTTGGGCCTCATGACCAGGCAAGAGAGGCACTGGATAATCATGTCTGACAGCGACACACATTGTCTGCTCATATCCCAGATTTCAGCCCATAGAGAGTGTATTATCAACTTGACGAGAACATTGGCTGTTATGGCTTTGACAGCTAATGTGGCTGATTGTTAGCTTGGGGTGTCAGCAGGATCATGGGAGCAAGTAAATGGCATGGGTGACCCAGGATGTGGTCTGCCTTGGACCTGTGATGTTGACCAGCTGTGACTCTGCCCTTGAGAATCGCTGCTACTGTAAATGGTAAGCAGGCTGACCTGTACTGTCTGACATGTACTGACATTCATAGGAGTTCTGGTCTGTGCCCTGCCTTCTGTTCCCAGAAGACTTTCACTGGGGAGGTAAGATTTGGAAGTCCTCTCAGAGTTTCTACCACTGTTTCTAGCCTTTTTCCTGTGCTTCGGTTTCTCCTTAAGTAGGAGGGGAAATAATGGTGATCTCTATAGTGATTTGGGGTGTCCATAATACTGTTTTCACTCAAAGAGATACCCTTGGAAATGATAAAATGAAGGAGTAATTGTCCTTGGAAGATTGTCCACCAGCAGCCTGTGGAATTACTCATTTTTAGTACGGAAAGAATCAGTGATATGTCCCCTCATCAGTCTGCAGCCAGAGTGGCCCAGGCCCAAGAGCACATCCCAACAAGGCCTTCCTCTTGTTCTTTCGGATCTCCTACAAGGGGCCTCTTGCTTCGCCTGGTCACTTAAGAGCTACACGTGTGACTGGGGAGTGGAAAAGAGCCTGTATGTTTTGCACAAGGTGAAGTTCACACAAACATGCTGCTTGGTACTTGGGCTCCTTCTGGTAATTGTCAGAGAACCAGGATCAACAGTGCACCACTGAATTCTGGTAATGAAATGTCTGCTCTCCCCAACACAGGCCTCATGGCCAGTCCAGAGAGATGCTCATTAAGTGCAAAGGTTGATAATTCAGTAACTGCAGGGACAGACATAAGCAGGGGATGCTTCTTCCTTGGGAAAGAGCATGCCTTGCTCTTCCCGCCAGTTTTCTACCACCTGATGACACCCCCTCCAACCCCAAGCTGAGGCTGGTTTAGCCTCTTAGGTAAGGCACATGATGCAGGTCTCAGGAATTGGAACTTGTGCAGGAAGAGTATATCTGGAAATCTCCAGCCTCCCTTCATGAAGCAGATACAGTCAGACAAGTAATGGTCTGAGGCCTTACTTCTCATCAGCTTCTAGAATGGGGGTTCAACTTTGGGGGGAATCACCTTCACCTTAGAGAATCAGATGAAAGCTGTGGATTCTCTTCCCAGAAAAGTGAATGGTCACACAAAATTCAGCACACACTTTCAATAAGTTCACAAGCCCCAGAAACCCTTCCTGTGCTAGATTATGTCACATATATCTGGTTCCCTTGGGGGCACTTCCCTCTTGTTTAGAGGGAACAATGATAGTAAAGCAAAGAGTAATGTGGGTGGGCATGTCTTGATGCTATCTTTGAGATGCATAGTACCTTCAACTCACATCTATGCACATCTAAATGTTGTGTATCCTTCAGGCCTCATAGCAAAGCCTCTGAAATTCTTCCCTGGTTCTCTTTCCCGTCCATTATCTGAAAGCTCAAAGAACACTGCACCCCTAACGATGATGGCCATTTTCTTCTTACATTAGATACTTATACACCTTCTGTGCTCTCTAAAGACCATTCCCAGGAGTTGGGGACCAGCCATATTTGTTTCACTGCTGGGTGTCCCTTAGCACCTACTGCAGTCTTTTATCCATAGCAAGTGCTCAGCAAATGCTCTCTGGATGAACGGATGGATGATGGATGATGAGTGAGTGTCCTCACTTGGGGGCTGCCCAGTCTGCCTGCAACGGGATGCACCTGGACATTGACAAACACCATCCACTTGGCCTTCCTTGCAGGTTTCGGACACAGTTGTATCTCCCAAGCACACCTACTCAGGGACACAGACGAGTCTGTCCCCATGAGGAAATGCCCCTCCCTCCCTTGCAATATGCTCAGGGGCCTTTGACATTTAACGCCAGTGCAATTTGTTTGTTTTTCACCCGAGTTGAAAATACCAACAAATGTCACCCGCCTTCTCTCCTCTCTCCTGACATGTGACTTTGATGGGCCAGGAGCTTGTAACACTAATGAGCATCTCAGGTCTCCACAAACTAAGAGATGGAGGGGAAGGCAGGGCTCTGGGTAGGTAAGAGGCGGGTGTGGAGATGGTTCTAGCAGGGAAAGAGTGAGCACAGAGTTATGGTTGGGGCAAGGATACTGCAGATGGGGTGGTGGAACAAAGAGGTAGGAGAGGACAGTCCTTCCTTCTAGTGGCACCATCGAAGGGAAAGATGACTTGATAGTCCAATGCCTCTCACTGTCCTGAAAGACTTCTCCACGTTCCCAGAAGGTCATCTGACTGTTCCCTGCATCCAGATCAGCGCCTTCTGCCCATTCAGTTGGAATGCTACCTTATTACACTTTTTGGAAGTCATATCATTTAGAAATAGATCCCACTGTGAGTGATCCAACAAAACAGAACAAATAAAAGTGGCCTAAGCGAAAATGACTTTTAGTTCTCTCTCGTGCAAAAGTGCAGAGTAAATTCTATGTTTGAGCGGATAGCATTTCACCAATGTTGATGGCCTGTTTCAACAGTATACAATGGATAGGTAAGATGGGGAAAGTGGGGTGAACAGTCCATGGGAACTCATACCATTTTTTTTATTTTTTTATATTTTTATTTATTTCTAGGAGAGAGACAGAGAGACAGTGTGAGCAGGGGAGGGTCAGAGAGAGAGGGAGTCACAGACTGAAACAGGCTCCAGGCTCCGAGCTGGCAGTCAGCACAGAGCCCGATGCGGGGCTCGAACCCACGAACCGCGAGATCATGACCTAAGCAAAAGTCGGACGCTTAACCGACTAAGCCACCCAGGCGCCCCACTCATACCATTTTTTAAACTTCTTCTGGATCTTAAGCTACTTTCAGAAAATTGTAATTTAAAAAAAACCTGCAGAGAGTACAGGGCTCTGTGATAACGCCAGGGTACCCAGGTTCCTTCTATTATGTTGTTTTGTATCCTCAACAAAATCATGCAATTGCTGGACCAAATAGGTGCTCAGGTCTCTCTGTGCACCTACTTTCCATTTGTTAGGAAAGAGAGAAGGGTAAAGAATGGTATGCTTTTTCTTTAAGGAAACCTCTACAATACCACCGACTACTGGTTTATTTATAGCCCATTGGCTAGAACTTGGTCATGTGACCACACCTAGGTACAAAGGAAGCTGGGAAGTGTAGTCTTTCTTCTGCATGGCCTCTAAGGCAAATAAGACTTGGGGCTTCTTTTTTAAAAAAAAATTTTTTTAATGTTTTATTTATTTCTAGGAGAGAGAGAGTGACAGCGTGAGCAAGGGAGGGTCAAAGAGAGAGGGAGACACAGACTGAAACAGGCTCCAGGCTCTGAGCTGGCAGTCAGCAGAGCCCCATGCGGGGCTCGAACCCACGAACCACGAGATCATGACCTGAGCAAAAGTTGGACGCTTAGCCGACTAAGCCACCCGGGTGCCCCACGACTTGGGGCTTCTTACTGGGGAATGAGAGAATGGATATTAGAGGACAACCAGGAATCTCTGTACTGTTACTCCTTGGAGGAAGAGCATAGCACTGGGCATCAAGGAAGACCTGGTTGATTTGATTGCCCTCCCAACTGTCCAACTGGACTTGCCCATTACCTCTCCCAACTACACCAGAAAGGTGCCCTTGTTTCTTTCCTTTAGTCAAATAGACTCAGTTCCCCTTCCTTGGTCTAAGGAGCTGCCACCCCATCTCTCAGCTCTTCGTGGGAACTTCAGCCAGAGGCATTCAATCTCCCTGGCTCTGCTGTCTGTCAAACGGCAGGAGGCACTTAGGTGATGTGAATTAGGAGAAATAATCAGACTCTTCCAGCCTCACAATATCTCCAAATACCACCCCCGCAAGTCAGGGGAGAGTGCCTAAAATTTCATTAGGGACTCAGTTTCTTGGGTAAAGCAGTGCAGAATTCTCATTTAACATAATTAGGCATTAATATTTTAATCATTGATTTATTTGATCTTTTTGAGTATTGCAGAAAAAAAAGGTACTGAAAGGTTAGGGCCGGAAGAGGATTCAGAGATCTCATGGCCCCCTAAACAACCTTCTCTTTGTACATTTGAGGCAGCTGCGCAAATGAGGAAAACATGGACAGCCGTACTCACAGCCCATCAGGGGCAGTTCCCTTCTGGCTTCAGATTTCCTCTGTTCTCCTAAGTATCAGAATAACCATTTCTTTCACCTTACTAAGGTTGGGTGAGGTGGGGTCTGGAGGGGAGCACTGGCTTGCTGAGCTCACTAAACCCCAGGGGTTGCTGGAGAGACAAGAACCTCACTGCCTCAATCAAGCCCTGATCCTGTTTCTTCCATTGATAACAGAAAAGTGTGAGCCCCTACCCCAAATTAGCAAGCCCCCTGAATCCTGAAGCCATGTGATTATTGTAAGAGGAAGCATTCACACACCTGTGTGAAGGACACTGCCCAGGGACAGCCAGCCCCCTGATCTCTTACCTGCTTATGCTCTAACACTGGAACACCTGACCTTAGACATGCCAGGGTGGGGCGTCCCCACCCCAAATGGGCTGAGCTCCTCATTTCCTCTCTGTGGAATGTTTGACAATAAAGCGACTCTGCTGTTTGACTAGAGCCTTCTGTATGTTTCGTTGGTTGACTCTCCTGGAGAACATAGTGATCAGTTCTAAAGTCCCAAGACCCGTGATGCTCACGAAGCTCTCTGAGAGCCCAGAGGGACCACTGAACTCCTCCCTGAGCCTCACTTGACTCATCTGTAAAATAGGGGTATTTACCATATTCCCCGCAAAGTGTGAGCAGAAGGTGAGAGGTTAAAGCATAAAATGGTTAGCAGGTAGTTACCAGCATACAAGTGTTCACCATGAGGTGGTGATGATTCCATCTACATTTGAAGAGCCAGAATTACGGAAGCCAATTGCAAGGTGTTTAGCCTGCGGAGAAGTTCACGGAAGAATAGAGGTGTGGAGGCAAGCTTTTAAAAAGTCAGGCAGAGAAGGACAAATATTATATGTTTGCACATATAGAAGGATTAGGAGGAACTTAACGGAGGGCCATGGGAGAGAAGAAGGGGGGAAATANTCGAATCCCCACTTAGTGGAGGTAGAAGACAGGACCACACACTGATAGCTGTGCCTATGGTGAGACAAAAGATAACCAAGTTTCGAGGAAGAGACACTGGGGTGAGGCTCACTCCGGAGTCTGTGCCCAACATCATAGCACCTTTAAAGTTAATGAGTGCCCATCTTTACACAGGAGAAACTGAGCCACAGGGTGGGAATGTGCTTAGCCTGAGGTTAATGAGAAGTTCAGTGGGGGGACTTGCCTCTTGCAAAGAGGAAATATAAATACAGTGTTTCTAAAGAAGTACTCTCATGGTGAAGAAATAGAAGACTTTGTTACCAGCAATCCCCAGTCTGAGGGGAGACAGCTCTGCCTTCAAAGAGCATCCGTCTGAGGGGAGAGACGCGGTCCTGTCTCAGGGAACCCCAGGCTGAGGGGGGAGATACAGGGAGCCCTCAGGGAGCATCAGTCTGAGGTGGGGGGAGATGCAGCCCTGCCCTCAGGGAGCCCCATTCTGAGGAGGGAGACACAGCCCCGCTTTTCTGTGTGTTTGACTTTGAGGGGGGAGGCAGGGCAGATTTTGTTTCTATCATCTGTCAGCTGCCTCCCCGCCCCATACCTTTCCCTCGTCTCTCAGTGCTGGGTCTATCTGGCCTTTAATACTTTAATAGATTGCAGTCTCCTAGAGAACAGAGAGGAACTATTTATTCAGACTCTGTATGGAGCCCAGCACAGCAGGTGCTCAATAAATATTTATAGGTGCTAAGGACTTAGCACACTAAATACACATAACCTAAGTGACGGAAGTGTAATGAGCATAGCACACAGCAGCTGTGACACAGCCATTGGTAGTAAGGAGCCAGGTAGAGAAGGAGTTACTAGCGAACCGGAAGCCATCAGAGAGGGGGAATGGAGGGTCCTCCTTTTCTGTGGCCCGCATAGCACGTGAGCAGAAAGCACTCACAGTATGTGGACCAAGGCTTCATTATGACTTCCGGGGGTCTTAGGTACCTTTGCCTTTGAAGGCTCCTCCACTAAAGGAAAAAAAAAAGTCTCTGACACTTCCTTGGGCCTGGAGGCATCTGATACCCAAACTACCCCCAACCTGACCCTGGAATTGGAGCAGCCAGTTTGGAGGAAGCTTTCAAGCGTTGCTTCTTGACCCCAGCTTTACATACATTAACTTCTACCCACGTGACCTACAACAACAGAATTTCTTCAGCTAGTGGCGGAGATCCCTGGGTGTGCAGAATTCTAGGATATGTTTTACGCTTTAGCTTTCTATTTCAGTGGCAATCTCAAACCCGTTCTTTACCAAAGACTTTTGCTAACAGCCGGTTGCGACTTAAAGACGGTCACAGAATAAGATTCACAATGGGTGACCCTGTTTTGCAATTTCACTATGTGCTCAGCTCTGCTAAAGTGTGTTTTACATGGAGTGACCTAGTTAATCTTCACAACTCTATGAAACTATCCAGTTTCACAGACAAGGAGACCAAGGCACTGCGAGGTCAAGCACCTTGCCCATGATCACATGCTACTAAGAGTCAGGATTCATGTGCAAGAGGGGGCTGGGCTGGAGAGTCTGTGTGCTTACCACCAGCCACCTTGCCTCTAAGTCAAGCTTTTTAAGATGGTCCTTCTGAAACCAAGACCTCCAAAAGGATCTTCCCTTAAAAATTTTCTGTAATTACTCAGCTGTGTTAGACTACCACACCTTGAATCTGTGTTCTTCTACAATGTTCTCAGGAAGGTGACCATCTCTAGCTGCTCATATCCTATCACCTATCATGTAAGATCCCAGTCAGTGCTATCTTCTTTCAGAAGTATCCCATTGCTCTAGTTAGGAGGAATGTCTTCTGAAGGATTCCCATAGCATTTTGCCATTCTTCTATCTTGAGATCTGTGTAATCTGTGGTGCGGTAGAGCTTATCTGGGTTGGGATTTCAGCTCTGCCTTCTACCTTTGTCTTAATTCATTGAGCAAAATATGTAAGCTTCCTGAACCTCAGTTTCTCCATCTGTAAAATGGGCAAGTGGTATTACACTATCTAATGGTTTAAATGAGATAACATGTAGAAGGAGCCAGGCTCACCAGACACACTGTAGACACTGCCTCCCCCACCCTCACTGGATCACAGTTATCTAGGTAGTTATTTTTGTTCATTTGTTTTTCTTTTTTTTAAAATGTTTTATTTATTTCTGAGAGAGAGAGAAACCACGTGAGCAGGGGAGTGTCAGAGAGAGAGGGAGATACAGAATCTGAAACAGGCTCCAGGCTCTGAGCTGGCTGTCAGCACAGAGCCCGACGTGGGGCTCAAACTCACAAACTGTGAGATCATGACCCGATTCGAAGTCAGACACTTAACCAACTGAGCCACCCAGGCGCCCCTAGGTAGTTATTTGTAAGCTCCTCCCAAAAAGAAGGAGGATGTCCTGTCCAGTTCTATCCACTCCCATGTCCCACATGACTAGGTGCAGCAGGTACTCAGCAGAAACCTGGTTAAATGAATGGGTCCCTGCTGTTGAGTCAATCAGGTCCCCTGTCTGGGGGAGTCAGAGTTGGGTGGAGGGTCATAGGAGGGAGGAGTTGGCTGCAGTCTTCCAGATGTCTACTCTAGACCGTTTCCAGGGAAGAAGACAATGGAAAGAAGAAGGAGAGGACAAAGAAGACCGGCAGAGACAGAGGGAAATGGGGAAAGGTGGAAGATTATGGAGAGAAAGGGGGACAGGAGGAAAAAGGAGATCAAAGGAAGGCAGAGATGAATCTGTAAACTGAAAAAAAAAAGAAAGAAAAAAGGAAAAAGAGAAAACTTGTGGGGTTTTCAGACTTGAAGACAGAAAGGAGACTTCCATTTCCCACGCTTGAGGGGCTGGGGTGATCTGTGGCTGAGTCTTCATTGCCCCCCCTCCCCCTCAGCTCATCCAATGGGCTGGAAATGGACTTGAATAGATGACCCCCTTCAACACACACACACACACACACACACACACAAACATGCAACCAAATTACCCAAAGGAGGAAACTGAGGCACAAAGAAGAGAAGGGGCTTGCTGGGGTCCAGGGCAGGGCCCGGATGGGGACCTGGGGCTCAGAAACCCTGCACCGTGCTCTTTCTGCTCCGCCAGTCCTTACATGGGAGTCAGGACGCTCACATTCCAACATGAAGAAAGACAATATTAGGAATGCAGAGAGCAAATGCCAGGGTAATGGAGCCTGGTGTTTGCAATAAAAATTTAAATGTGCCATCCTGGTGGCTACAGTGACTTTTATCTGATCAGCCTGTCAGCGCTTAAGAAGGCCGGCACTGTAAATGGCAAAACCAAATTGAATTCATATTTACTGCCCTTGAGTCTGTGGGGTTTATTGCTTCCAGTGGATTCATCTCTCTCTTCTCTTTCTCCTCTTCCTCCTTTGCCCAGCCCACTCCCGCTTCCTCTAGTTTTTCCTGAACTTCCAAATGGCCTTATTATCTGCCAACTTATTGGGAAAGTTGACTGGAGAGAAGGGCGCTCTTTCTGAGTGCGGATTATTTTCTATCTGCGCCTCCAGGCAAACTCTGTGGCCGGGGAGGCTGACCTGTATGGCAACTTCGCAGGCCCCCTGGCTCTCCGGCTTCCTGGGTTCTCCCGCTGGAAGGTACCAGCAGGAGGTGAGAGGGCAGCGTGAGAGGCGTTTACTTCCTGGGTCCGCTCCTTCCCTGGCCGCAGTCTGTCCGTGGATGTGTCCTCCACGCAAGCTGTTGGCCGACTCTTCTCCCATGGCTGTAAGGCCTTCCTGAAACTGCCCTCTGCCTTTACCCCTTCAGGCCTGGGGGGGCAAAATAGTAAGTGCCGCCCCTCCGTTGCCGGTCCCTGGGTGCTACAGCACCCTTCCAAGGCTCCGCTCACCCTGAGCGCACCCTGTATACCGTCCCTTCACTAAACTTCCTTCAGGCAGCCCTGAGACTCTGTTGGCTCTTTCCTCCAAGGGCCCTGATGGATAATGTGTCCCTGCCCCTTGTCCCCAGAACCGAGAGGACACAGGAGAGCAACATAACGAAGGGACGAAGGGATGGGCAGGAGGACCTTGTTCCATTTGCTTATTACAAAGGGGGAGGAAGCCTTTTATCTTTCATGGCTTTTTCTTAGGCCTTCTGTCTGCTAGGGAATTTGTGGGGGTTATAAGACAGCAAAAGCAGCCCCGACTGAGAAGTCCTCTTGTTTTGTGTGTCACCTCTTACGTCGAGGTTGGCCATCACCCGAGGATTCTGTTCCAAGGCCAAGGAAAGACCAGGCCTACCTTGGAGGTGAACGTGGGATTCTCTATCCCCATGTTCCTCCTTGCGGGAAGCAGGTCTCTCTCCTCCACCACAAACACGCTAGATGACACAGGCAAAAAAAAAAAAAAAAAAAAAAGGGCAAAAAACCCCACCTCCCATCAAGAAGCCAATGTGATCGTCTAAATTCTTTCTGTTTTAATAATCAGAGGTGTTATTAGGAGCCTGAGATTAAATATGCCATGCTAGATGTCCTGGTGAACGCATAATAACAGGGCAGGGTAATAACCACAGGCCTTTGTAATGAAGCCTCCTCCTTCTCAGAGCAGCCTGTGAACTTGAATGATACTTGGCCCGGGGCCGCCAGGCTGAACCCCAGCTGCCTATCCACCAGGCAGGGCTGCTTCTTGGAGGTCTGGCCTTCACTGGGTCCGCAAGACAGGGGTGAGGAGAGGGGCTGTGAGGGGAACAGAAGTACTGTGCCAAAGTTAGCTTCCGGTCCCAGAGGCAGAACTGTGAGCAGACGCTTGGGATAGAGACACTAGACACAGTCCTGCCCTCAGGGACCCCAGTCTGAAGGGGGAGACACAGTCCTGCCTTCAGGGAGCCCCTGTCTGAGTGGAGACACAACCCTGCCCTCAGGGAACCCCAGTCTGAGGGGAGACACAGCCCTGCCCTCAGGGAGCCCCAGTCTGAGGGGAGACACAACCCTACCCTCAGGGAGCCCCTGTCTGAGGGGATACACAGCCCTGCCCTCAGGGAGCCCCAGTCTGAGGGGAGACACAGCCCTGCCTCAGGGAGCCCCAGTCTCAGGGGAGACACAGCCCTGCCCTCAGGGAGCCCCAGTCTGAGGGGAGAGACACAGCCCTGCCTCAGGGAGCCCCAGTCTGATGGGGGAGACACAGCCCTGCCCTCAGGGAGCCCCAGTCTGATGGGGAGACACAGCCCTGCCCTCAGGGAGCCCCAGTCTGATGGGGGAGACACAGCCCTGCCCTCAGGGAGCCCCAGTCTGAGGGGGGAGACACAGCCCTGCCCTCAGGGAACCCAGTCTGAGGGGAGACACAGCCCTGCCCTCAGGGAGCCCCGGTCTGAGGGGAAGACATAGACCTACCCTCAAGAAGCCGCAGCCTGAGGAGGGAGATTTAACTTCTACCTCTAGTGACCTTCAAGTCTGATATCCTAGTCAGATATCAACCATAAATTATGTTCTCCAGCTGGAGTGAACTTAAATGCTATCCAGTCATTGCCTACCCTATAGCCTGGATGGCTTGAAGAAGAAAAGCCAATTTTAATTTTAGCCTGAGCCAAACATAATGAGGAGAGTAAATCATAGTGTGAACCTTCCTTAGCCAAATGGAAATGAGTTTTGGATTATCTGCTGTTTTGAATTATCCACCCCACTGCTCCTTTCATTAGCCGGGTCCCAGAGAGACCACACACTGAGGCTGCCCCCCTGAGTGTGGGGACCAGGGAAAGGTCACGGCGCTGGGGGACAGGGTGCTGGTGAGTCAGTGAATGCAGGGGTGCTCTGTGATTTATAGCAGGGAAGCATTAAAGGGTTAAGATGGTAGGGACTGGGTCCTTGGACATGAATCTGTGGCTGGGAGACTTTGAGCAAGGGAGAGAGGACCAGAGAGGCCCCGGTGCCTGGAAATGCATCCCTGTGTACCCATACCCTCCGCATTCTCCCTGGGAGGTACAAAAGGGCTGGTCCACACAGCTTCCCAGAGCAGGACCCTTGTGTGAGTCTTCAGGTGATAGAATCCAAAAAGCGTTTGAAATGGGGGCAGCGGGTATTTTAGAGAAAACATCTTGAAAGTCAGGACTGAATCAAAGCAAAAATCTCTCTGTGTGAGAACCGAGCTCCCACACACTCACCTGAGGGCCAGAATAGAGGCTGACAGGCAGGAACAGGGAGGGAGGTCGAGGCCTAAACTGATGCCGGGAGCCGCCAGGCCTGTGGGCTGTCTGTGTCCCCTAGGCAGGGGTCAATCACACACAAGCAGCCAGGGAGATGAACACATTTGTGGTTGACAACACAGCAGCCAAACAGCATTTGTTTCCATCAAAGCCAAACAAACAAGCTTGCTGCCTCTCCCTGCCTGACACGCCATCGGCTCACAGACAGCCTGATTCACGTCCAGGCCCACCTTCATAAAAGCAGGCCCTTCTTCACTCACACAGCCCTCCATTCAGGCAAACACACCCGTTCCCTCCCTCCCTCCCTCACCTCCATTCATGCAGCACCCCCTCACACATGAGGTGCCTGCAGGCGCGTGAGCAGTCAGACATGCCCGTTCCTTCACACACACACCTCTCCATTCGCTTTCCAGCCCCGGCATTTACCCTGCACACGCGTCCATACATGGGCCTCCGTCATTCACGCTCCTTCCACACAGTGGCTCGTGCAGGACTTAAGACAAGAGGGTTAGCCGTGAATGCACTGGGTAGAAAACAGTTGCTATTCAACTATTACCACCAATCCTTTGTGTGGAGCTAAGGTCTCCTTCCTTCACAAAGTTGCTAGTTTTACGTGTGTGTGTGTGTGTGTGTGTGTGTATCACTCACAAGAATGTGTGTGATTTTCATCCATGTGTCTAACATTTCCACAGTGGCCCAAGCTCAGCTGGTACCTTACATAATGAGAGTAATCATTAAGGACTCTGCCTTCAGCTGGGTTCCCCAGAAGTGGACCTGAAATAAGGATTTGAACAGAAGTGGCTTATTTGGCTGGTGATGGCAAGACACTTGGGAAGAGGAGTAAGAGATGAGACGGGGGGAGGGAAGACGGCCAGTACTGGGTGCGAGGAGCAGGTGACCGCAAAGGGCGCATGGGGCTCACTCCGGGGCCACTAAGGAATGGAAGAACATGCCTCAGAGTCATCCCACTAATAGGGGAGGAAGCCGAGGTATGTATCCTCCACTCCCTCACGGGGAAGCATTGGTTGGAGGCTGCCCTCTGGGGCACTGCTTCTCCAGCATCAACAAATCAGAATGGACAGGGTGGCGAAGGTGCCAAGGGGTACAGCAGGCCATGCCCGAGCACTCGTTCATTCAGTCCGTCACTCATTCATTCTCTCATCAAGCATGTCCCAAATGCCTACTCTGGGCCAGGTACTGAGCTAGCTACTGGGGATTCAGAGCTGAACAAAACACGGTCCCTGCCAAGAAGGGGTTCCCAGGTGAATGGGGTATGAGACAGAGAAACACATAATTACATTGCAGCACAATAAAAGCTATCATGGATGCATTAACACGGAGGCATAATGCTGTCATTGAGAACAGAGAAGAAGCGGTTCTGAGCTTAATAACTTACTTACGCTAACAACTGCTTATCTTGCACAATAGAAGTTTAAACAGAGCCTAAATGGGCTCATTCTGCCCTTTTGATGTTTGAGACGTTATTTTCCCCTTCTCTTTTCTGTTGCCTGTGCTATCCCAGACCACATTTTAAAAGTAGTTTATGCAGAAGTTTGGGGGTTCCGGATGAGGCCTCTGTCTCCATAGGTTTGCTTGGGAGCAGCACAGGGAAGGATTTTGCCCATCTTGTGTGAGTGTCTTTCTGTAGCCAAGAAACTAGGACCTTCAGAGGGGCTCCCTTGGGGATTTGGCTCTCTCTCTCTCTCTCTCTCTCTCCCTCTCTCTCTCTCTCTGTCTGTCTCTCCCTCTCCCCTCTTCAAACTAGAAGCTGTGAATCCAACCTCAAAATAGGTGCTGTCTGAGGTCAAAGACGATGCCTCTCTCATCAGACTGGGAACTCTGAGGTCTCTGGCTATCTCTCTCTCCAGCACATACTCATGAAACTTGCTCCCTCCCCCTCTTTCTCAGGGTTCTAGAAGGATCTCTCTATAGGGCAGCATCAGAGAGGGGGTTTGGGAAATCAGCTCTACTGCCAACTCATTCTTCTTCTCCTTAGAAGGAGCCCCCCATCTGTTTTCCTGAGGGCCTGGGGTGTGGAGGTGCTAGAGACGGGCTGACAGGGCCGAAAGCCTCACGCTGGAGCCAAACGTGGGGCTGGGGGCAGGGCCAAAAAACCCCCCAAAAAGCAGCCCCATCAGCTCTCATCTGGAAGTCGGGTTTCCTTTCCCCATCCCCTTGTTCCAGAGCTGGTCCCTCTAGGGCTCGCCGTGAGTGGTATGATTTATGGGGAGCAGCAAGTGCCCTGGGAGGGTGAGTCTGGAAAGAAGGTGCAGGCGGCTGCCTCTCCTGACAGATCCGAACCCCTCCCACTTTTATTAATTCACACTTTCCCGGCTGGGAGCGCCCTGGAGGGGCCATTTCTTTTTACCTGAAGCCGAGGCAGGCATCTTACTTGATTTACAGGCTCCAGGGGCGGGTGGCTCCTTGGCTGGTTGCTAAGGTATCTTTTAAATGGAAATCAGGGTGGAGAGATATCACATATATCGTGCCAGCCATCTGCTAAATGTTGCCTCTTCTGTCTGGAACAGCTCGAGGTGGTTCTGACAGGGAGGCAGGGCCCAGGGGCCGGAGGCAGCGGGGAGGAAAGTCTGTGGTCTGGCCATCAAGTGAGGGAACAGGAACTTTGTGTTTCTGCCGCCATGTCCATTAGTTTTCTGGTTTCAGCCCTCATCTTTCTTTTTTCCCTTTTGTTTTAAATATAAAATCCCATCTGGAGACTCTGATTACAAACCATCAGCCTAGTTCCACACGCTATATTTATTGCCAGTATATTTAAGTGTGTGCATGCATGTGTGTATGTGTGTGCGCGTGCTGTGTATGTGTGTGTGTGTGTGTGAGAGAGAGAGAGAGAGAGAAAGAGAGAGAGACCCACCACCATGAAGCCTGATAGGTAGGTCTTTCTGAGCCAGTTAGGTCTCTGCTTCTGGGAACACCATCCCTAAGCAGGAAACACAAGTGCCCCAATTTAGTCAAACAGCTGGGCCGTCACAGCAATCCCATAGTGGCAGCAGCAGGATTTTCCGTGTACACCAGGCACATGGAACCCTCCGGAGGGGCCTGCTCTACTCCAAGGATAGCCTAGAGCCAGACAGTCCTCAGTTCAAACGAGGCTCTCCTGGGGGTAGCTGGGAGAGTTTGGGCCCTCCCCAACCTCTTTGAACCTCACGTCCCGGTGTTAAAATGGGGATGGCAATACGAGGCCACGTGGTACCTGAGGGCGGGTTGTCTCCTGCACAAGGTTGCCCAGCAAAGGGGCCCTACAAATGCCCTGCAAGGACACCTGTTCCTAATTGCCCAGGAATGAACACCTTAGGGACCAGGGCAACACTCACCTTGCAGAGCTGCTGGGAAAACCACCCGAAGAAACCCAGGCAAGGAGACATTGTTCCCACTTAGAGTTGTGCAGATTCTTGTGGGCACTGCCGGTCCGTTTCTCCTCCTCTCCTGGGTCCTCTGTCTGCCTTTCCAGGCAGCCCCTGCCCCGCCCCTCCTTCCCCTCCCCTCCCAGGGTCCAGGCTCATAGACATTCTGAGCAGACGAGCTCTCTTGCTCCTTTGCAGATAGATTCCTCTGCATGAAGGCTGATGCTGACATTTGATACCAGCATCTATTTCACTGCCTGGCTTCTGATCCCCATGCACCTCTCTCAGCTTTGCCTACAAATAATCCCATAGTCCCTCTCGCCTACTTTCATCCGCTCCTTTGTTCCTGAAACCAGACGTCTATCCTAATCTCTCCCTCTCCTAGCTCCCCTCTGCCACCTCCCCCATCCAGCCACTCTTAGAGGGACCTAGGGGCTCCTTTCAGCTCAAATGCCCCCTCAGGAGAGGGAGACCCCACTCTGGGAGCGCGCTAATTACGTGCATCCACATGCTCCCCTTGTGTCCCTCCCAATCTGAGGTCTAAGCTACTTTTTGTTGGGCTATGGGAGTAATATACTAAGTGACAGTTCTCAGAATGCAATTTTAATTAAGATTCAATAGTCACCTTCTCTGTCAGTAATCTTCCGTGCTGACTCCTTAAAATATATTTACCCAGCGCTATTATGTCACAGATTTGAATTCATTAGACACTTGTTAATCCTTAACAAACTTTTTAAAAATAGGGTTTGGTTAACATAATTTACAAAGGCAAAACTGTCTGAAACAATGGGTCCTGTGCAGGGTGTACGTCCCAAAGTGCCCAGGTCTTCCTGGTTTGCAGCCACCGTCGCCCTCTATCAGAGCGCAGGTGACAGGACTAAGGATGGGCAGGTCCAGAGGATGCCGTAGGATGGGGCAGTGTGTCCACATTATGCTGATGCAGCCCAGACAGCAAGCCTTCCAAGGCACAAGGCAGGGTCAGAGAGGGTACAGGGAGGATCTGGAGGGGCAACCAAAGAGATCTAGCCCGGGCCACCAGCAGGCTCGGCCCTGGACTCATAGGAACCTGACAAGCATTACCATTTCCTATGTGCGCCGTGATGTGTAAATGTTGGAAGTGCTGCTTAGCCTGGGGTCACTTCAGCGTTTACTGACAAGAACTTATAAAGAGGATGCCTTTCTCTTAGGACCATAGGCTTTCAGCACGCTACCCCCTCTCTACACATGCACACAGCTACCTCTAGCTGAACTAGGGAGGGACATCCTGGGGTGTGGCTGTCCCTGGATCCCCATTGGGTATCAGGGATACCACTCACCTCTACTTGAGCGGATACAGTAGCCAGAGAAATATGGACTCCTGGAGTCCATGGCCATGGCGAGTCATGCTGGGAAGTGCAGCTTTTGGGCAGCAGAAGATGCTTCTGAAGTTTCTGCCGTGATCTCACGTCTCCATAAAGATAGTCTTCCAAATGAACCCTGACTAATCAAGTGAACCCTGAATGCTGTCAGAACCTCAGTGACAATGCCAGAAACTTGACTTTGCTCAGCATCATACTTCATTCATTTAATTGACATTTACAGGGCACTTATGATGCATTGGGTACGGAGATAGGCACTGGAGGACAAGATGGGTAAAGTCTCTGCCTTTTGGAGTTTACAGTCTACAAAGGCAGATAGATAGGTAAACAATGAAGGCATTGTAATGAAAAGTGCAGTGAGCATGTATGTAGGACAAGTATAGAATAAGAAACACAGAGCAGAAAGGTTTAATGTGCATGAGGTTGTGGAGAGGCTTCCTGGAGTAGGTGGTGTTGAAGCTGAGACCCGCAGGTAGAATAGGAACTTGGCCAGGCAGGAGTGGAGTTAGGGAGAGAGGCCAGGAAGAAACCAGAGCATCTTGGAAGTCCTGGAGGAAGATCAAGCATGGCATTTATAAGTGAGAGACGTTGAGCCTAGCTGGGAAGAGAAGAGCGATGGAACAGAGGGTGGTAAGAGATAAACTAGGGTAGTGGCCAGAATCATCCCTTGCAAAAATTTGTTCTTGTGCTAAAAATATAAGAAGAGGGTCAGTGCAGATGGAGAAGATTCCTGTTTGTTTTATCAGGCCCCAGCTAAGTATGAACCTAGAAAGCCTGAGCACATTTGAGCACAGGGAAGGTAGCAGGTGGAAATCTTTTACATGTAGATATCTCTGGGTTGGATGTCCCTGGCGGGACCTGGGTCAGGGTTGGCTGGTACCCCTCAGGTCTATAAAGCAGGGACTGGCACGGTGGATGGCTGCTGATGGGAACCCAGAGCAAAACTGTGTGGAATTAGGCATGTTGGCAAAGGCTTGATGAGGGTGAGCATAATGAAGAAGATGGAGAGGGGGGAAATCCTCTACAACAGAGATTGGTGAATTTTTTCTGTAAAGGGCAAGACAATAAATATTCCAGGCTTTGCTGGTTACATTGTACCTGCTGCAGCTACTCACCTTTGCCATTGTAGTGTGCACACACACACACACACACACACACAGGACATACCCATATATGATATGCAAATGAATTGAACATGGCCATGTTCTAATAAAACTTTATTTCCATAAACAGGTGGCAGGCTGGATTCAGCCCTTGGCTATAGTTAGCCAACACCTGCTCCAACAACACTGTCCAATATGGCAGCCAATAGCCATATATGGCTAGTGAGCACTTGAAATGTGCTCTAAGTATTAAATACACACCCAATTTTAAAGACTTAGTACAAATCAAAGAATGTTAAATATCTTGTTAATAACTGTATGTATTGATTACATGTGAAATAATATTTTGGACATAGTGGTTTAAATAAATTATTATTATCATCATTTATTTCACCTTTTTCTTTTTACTCGTTACACAGCCACTAGAAAATTTAAATTACATTTATGGCTAGTCAATTAGATTTCTATTGGACAATGCTGATCAAAAAAAAAAACCACTCTCCAGATGGAATATAGATTAAGCCTTTGGCCCTTGAAGGGTCTTAGGTGGGAGATTTACTCAGAGAGACATGATAATAGAATTCATATTTTCACAATAAAGTAATATCTAATTGGAGTAGGTTTTAAAATTTACTATACATCCTTTTAGATCAGCTGGCTGTTTTTTCTGCGTCTAGGCCTCTCAAACTAGGAGCTATGGAGCCCTACTTCCTCAAGATATTAATGATCGTTGCTCCCAGAAAAGAATATCTTTAGCTTAAAAAGGGGAAGCAATGTAGAATTAAACATTAATCCATTTTCTTTACTGCAGCAGGATTTCTCAACCCTTCTGCACTTGCTAATGCATATCGAGCTTTTGCTAGAGCAAGAGAGAGCAAGCAATGTGTCCCCAGCTTAGTGGCCTTAGAAAGCCTTTCTTGCAGAAGCCTAGCCTGCACTGCTAGAAGGCAGTCTGAGAACGCTGGTCTGTGTAAGGCTACACAACCAGTGTGCGGGGAATTTCAAAAGTTCAACTCCACTGATGTTTTCAGCACTACATAATGAAACCACAGCCAGTGCAACATGGAATAGAAAACTCTTAAGATTTGGAGCCACGAAGACCTCAGCCAAAGGCCATTTCTTCCTTCCCTAGATAAAATGTTCATGCAAAAGCACCTCTTCCTTCCCTAGATAAAATGTTCATGCAAAAGCACCTCTTCCTTCCCTAGATAAAATGTTCATGCAAAAGCACCAACTATGTGCTAGGCAGTGCTTTAGGCTTTGAGTTTGTAGTGGTGAATAAAAACAAGTCCCTATGTCCTGGGGCTCTGCTGCCAGTGCAGAAGACAAACAATAAACAAGACAAGTAGGTAAAATAAATAGACAGGAAGTTAGATCATGATCAGTTCCAAGGAGAAAACACAAAGTATGGAAAAGGGATGTGCAAGTCAGGATGGGGCCTCGGGAGGGAAGGTGACTTTTGAGTGAACACCTGGAGGAGGCTGTTCAGCAGTAGACAAGTCTTCATCTATCTACACAGATATGCCCTTCCTTGTGAAGGGTGTTCCCAAAGCCCAAATGAGATGATGTACATGAAGTTCTGGGCAGAGGACCCATTGCATACTAGGATGCTTAGAAAAAGAAGTTCTTGCCTTTGCTTCCCATCTCACCCCCCACCCCCTGCTCTTCCCAAAGATTCGTCCACTGTGTGTACTCTCCGTGGTGATACTTAACCTAAACCAGTTCCCCAATAACCCTGGCATCTGCAGGGGCCAGCTCTCTCCTTGTCCATGTCCTTGTTCCTAAGGAATGCCAAGTCTAAACCAATTAAGAAGGTAAAACTGCTTCAAGATACATACATAACACATTCTCAAATCTGATGATTATTAGATGAACCACTGGTATGGAATTGTCTCTCCATTCATTCCACACATTTATGGAGCATCTACTGTGTTCCAGGCACTGTGCTCGATGTGTGGGATACAGCAATTAACAAAACAGATCAAAGTAATCTTCCCCTGTGGAGCTGACATTCTCATGGGGGAGATAGGAAATAGTCCATAAATATAATTAGTAAGTAAGTTAAATAGCCTGTTAGAAGGTGATAAGAACTAAGGGGAGGAGAGTAGAACTGTATGAAAGGGATTAGTTGGTAGAAGAGATTAGACCTCCCACCAGCAGAGACCATTCTCTTCTCTGCTGCCCCCCTAAGGCAGGGGTTGCGGTGACAAATGAAGCTCTGATGGAGCATTGGGAAGCGGCTCTTGACCCTGACCTTGCGTCCCTCTCTTCCAGGCGCCACGGCCTGAGTGACCAGATCATGGAGACCCTGCTTGGTGGCCTGCTGGCGTTTGGCATGGCGTTTGCCGTGGTCGACGCCTGCCCCAAGTACTGTGTCTGCCAGAACCTGTCTGAGTCACTAGGGACCCTCTGCCCTTCCAAGGGGCTGCTCTTCGTGCCCCCCGACATCGACCGGCGGACGGTGGAGCTGCGTCTGGGTGGCAACTTCATCATCCACATCGGCCGCCAGGACTTCGCCAACATGACGGGGCTGGTGGACCTGACCCTGTCCAGGAACACCATCAGCCACATCCAGCCCTTCTCCTTCCTGGACCTCGAGAGCCTCCGCTCCTTGCACTTGGACAGCAACCGGCTGCCCAGCCTCGGGGAGGACACGCTGCGCGGCCTGGTCAACCTGCAACACCTCATCGTCAACAACAACCAGCTGGGCGGCATCGCAGACGCGGCCTTCGAGGACTTCCTGCTGACGCTGGAGGACCTGGACCTCTCCTACAACAACCTGCACGGCCTGCCCTGGGGCTCCGTGCGGCGCATGGTCAACCTCCACCAGCTGAGCCTGGACCACAACCTGCTAGACCACATCGCCGAGGGCACGTTCGCCGACCTGCAGAAACTGGCTCGCCTCGACCTCACCTCCAACCGGCTGCAGAAGCTGCCCCCGGACCCCATCTTCGCGCGCTCCCAAGCTTCTGCCCTGACCGCCACGCCTTTTGCTCCGCCCTTGTCCTTTAGTTTCGGGGGGAACCCGCTGCACTGCAACTGCGAGCTGCTCTGGCTGCGGAGGCTCCAGCGGGACGACGACCTGGAGACCTGTGGCTCCCCCGGCGGCCTCAAGGGCCGCTACTTCTGGCACGTGCGCGAGGAGGAGTTTGTGTGCGAGCCGCCTCTCATCACCCAGCACACGCACAAGCTGCTGGTCCTGGAGGGCCAGGCGGCCACGCTCAAGTGCAAGGCCATCGGGGACCCCGGGCCCCTCATCCACTGGGTGGCCCCCGATGACCGCCTGGTGGGGAACTCCTCGCGGACCGCCGTGTACGACAACGGCACCCTGGACATCCTCATCACCACGTCCCAGGACAGCGGTGCTTTCACCTGCATCGCCGCCAACGCGGCCGGGGAGGCCACAGCCACGGTGGAGGTCTCCATCGTCCAGCTGCCGCACCTCAGCAACAGCACCAGCCGCACGGCGCCCCCCAAGTCCCGCCTCTCGGACATCACCGGCTCCAGCAAGACGGGCCGCGGGGGAGGCGGAGGCAGCGGAGGCGGGGAGCCCCCCAAAAGCCCCCCGGAGCGGGCTGTGCTGGTGTCGGATGTGACTACCACCTCGGCCCTGGTCAAGTGGTCGGTGAGCAAGTCGGCGCCGCGCGTGAAGATGTACCAGCTGCAGTACAACTGCTCCGACGATGAGGTACTGATTTACAGGTGAGCCTGGGGCCGCGGCAAAGGCAGGGAGGGAGGGGGTGATGGGGCGCGTGCTGAACGGTTCCCGCCTACGCCCCTTCTCCCCAGAGGTGACTGTGGGGTGCTTGGGGTAAACTTCGTCCTCTGTGCAGGTAAGAGGCCATCGAAAGAACTTCCACTACTTCCATGTTTAGGAAGAAAGGGACCCCCATGGGCATCCCCAAGAGATGTCAGAAGGACCAAGCCTCCCGGGGCGTGGCTGTGGTAGGTGGGCATGTGGCTGTGAGCCTCTGAACTTTCTGGGTTTTATTATTGAGACAGAGAGAAACAGAGCATGAATAGGGGAGGGGCAGAGAGAGAGGGAGACACAGAATCTGAAGCAGGCTCCAGGCTCTGAGCTGGCAGCACAGAGCCCCACACGGGGCTCGAACCCACAAACTGCAAGATCATGACCTGAGCTGAAGTCGGATGCCCAACCAACTGAGCCACCCAGGCACCCCTGAACTTTCTGGGTTTTGAGCCCCGGGTGGAGGACACCCAAGAACAAGGAGGGGAGCTCTTGGCCAAAGGATCTGACTCCTCCAAGGAGGAGTGCATCTGGCCTTCACCTGGACTGGAATGCAGTCATGCCTAATTGAGGCTTTGAGGTCAGAAGGAGTAGAATTCCCATTTTGGCCCTGCCATTTGCTGCTCATTTAATTCTCCTGGCCTGCCTCAGTTTTCCTTATCTGGAAAATGGAGAGAAGTCATACCTGACTTAGGCTGGATATTTGATGGCAGGTGATCGAACCCAATTCAAACCGGCTGAAAAAAGGAATAGGGGGAAGGGAGAGGTTGTGTGTTTGCCTCAGGTAATGTACCAGTTGGGAAGCTGCTTTGGGCTCAGCTAGATCGAAGGCCCCCACCAACATCCTGTATTCCCAGAGTTTCTTACCTTCCCTAAGTTCCATTTTCTTCTGGTTTGACTCCACCCTGCCCCGTGCAGTCTGAGCAGCCCTAGAGGGAGGGTAGCTTCCCTCTGCCCCTCTCCCAGTTGGTTGCACCGAAGCCCTGGATGAGCTCAGATTGGTAAGAGCAGGTCACGGGGCCCCCCTGGCTATTAGAGGGGGGGCCATCTGGCCGGCCTGTGTTGACATCTCTGGGCATGAGCTCCTATAACTGGAAATGGAGACAATGAAATTGACCTTGTAAGTTTACAGTGAGGATCAAGGGGGTCACTTCCTGGGGTTGGTAGAAAGGGAGGTTAAGACTAAAAAGCTGCCCTTGAATCCCCCCTCAGTCATTCAGAGGGAGGGAGGGAGGGAGGAGTTTACAGAGGGACAGATCGAGGCCAGAGGATCCTGGCTCTTACCGCAGATGAGTCCCCGGTTTGCGTTATGAGAAGCACATGGCCTAGAATCTCACTGCCCAATGAATGCCTGGTTTCTCCTGAAAGCCTGTGTGTTTCGTCGCATGCATTTTTTTTTTAATGTTTTATTTATTTTTAGGAGAGAGAGAGAGACAGCGTGAGCAGGGGAGGGTCAGAGAGAGAGGGAGTCACAGGCTGAAACAGGCTCCAGGCTCTGAGCTGGCAGTCAGCACAGAGCCCGACGCGGGGCTCGAACCCACGAACTGCGAGATCATGACCTAAGCGAAAGTCGGACGCTTAACCGACTAAGCCACCCAGGCGCCCCTCGTCGCATGCATTTAAAATGATTATTCTGAGAAGGGAATACGAAGCCCAGAGGCTTCATAGACACCCAAGGTCCAGGTGCAGGAGAGGTCAAGAGCACTGGGATTTCTTCTGGCCCCATCTCAGTTGCTGAATCTCTGACTGGCCCATGCTTGGCTGGTCTGGACAGCACCTCCCCTCAGGATGTGCAGAAGGCAGCATTAGATCCTATTAAATATATACATGTGAGCACATATAGAGAGATCTATAGATATATCGTTAAGCCTGACAACACACACATGTAATTTTCTAATTACAAAAGTAATCATCTGTAGTAAATTTGAAAAATAAAGACAATGACAAAGAGAAATAAGAGTTGCCTGTAGTCTCACCACCTACAGTTAACCAGTTTTCTCTCTCTATGTTTTTATTTCAATTCAAAACAAGATTTATGGTCAGTCTGGTTTGTACTTCTTAATTCTTTGCACCCACCATTCTACTTGCTTAGTAAAAATATTTTTCATTTGCCTATACCACAATTTCTTTAACTAACATTTAGGTTTCCCATTTGCAGCATGAGAAGCAGTGTTGTGATGGCTCTTTGTACAGAAATATATTTGTGCAGCTTCGGTGCTGTGCTCCGTATATTTTTCTTGGGGCTGAATGACTAGTGTCATGAGTAAATTCTAATCTTTACACATCGCATGTAAATATTTATCGACCCCCTCCCCAGTGGAAGGGGACAGCGCCCATTTCAACCACACCCTCACCAACGATTGAATATATAATTACTTTCATCTTTGCCAATTTTATGAGTAAGAAATGGAACTTGTTTTAATTTGCATCTCTTGATAACTTGTGAGGTTGACCTTTGGAAAATAAGTACATTTCTTCACTGGTGAATTTATTATATGGTCTTGACTTTGAAGGAAAGTGTCAAGGTGAAAGGCTACCGGCTCTGAGTCCGGCACAGGCCCGGGGTTGCTCAGGCAGCATGCCCCTATCGTGTCCCCTCCCTGGGGACCCCAGAAACCCAGGCAGGGGCACGGGTGGGGTTGGGGCTCTGCTCCTGCAGTCACTCAAGATACGAGTTCAAACTGCTTGCATTTGGTGATTGAGAACCCGGAGACACTAAATTCATAAAAATAAGTAAAATAAAAGCATCAGAAACCTTGGAAGGGCACCTGGGAGGTCCAGTCGGTTGGCTCAGGTCATGATCTCATGGTTCGGGAGTTGGAGCCCTGCATCAGGCTCTCTGCTCAGGGCTTCAGAGCTCTGTCTCCCTCTTTCTGCCCCTCCCTGCCTTCATTCTCTCTCTCTTTCTTAAAAATAAATAATCATTAAAAAAAAAAAAAAGAAAGAAGACTTGGAATAAAAACAACAACAAAAATTGCTGACTTCCTCTGAGCACAATCACGGGGATGGGAGGAGGAGACAGAGCTTGGAAAGCTTTCCAGATAGTGTGTGCACATAGTAGGTGTTCAAGGTACACGCGTCATTGTCCTTGTTAGTGAAAGTAATAGTAATGGTAAGAGGAAGACCATTAGCTTGTCTGCCACTCTTGGGGGAGGAAAAAGATGGTGAGGGCCGGATACACACTTCAGTTTGTAACAAGACAGATTTCCA
Source organism: Crocuta crocuta (assembly GCF_008692635.1). NCBI lineage: Eukaryota > Metazoa > Chordata > Mammalia > Carnivora > Hyaenidae > Crocuta > Crocuta crocuta. The sequence goes on from NW_027530179.1 coordinate 7,998,550, forward strand.
AAATTGGAGACAAAAGGTTGAGTGAGTCTGTAGTCAGATGATCACCACCGCTGTCTGCCCACTCTGTGTCTGACACGTGGCTTTACAGGCGGTGTCACATTGGGGGGCTCCCCAGGCACACTGAGATGCAGAAAGGGCACAGAGAATTAGGAAACTCTCCCAGGCTCATGTGGCCAGAAAGAAGCAGGACTGACTTGAACAGAGGCCCGTTCTGGAGTTACGCCGCCCGGCATCCTCACAGCGACTCTGGCTTGAGAGAAAGAAGGGGACTCCAGGAAGGAAACTGAATTTTTAGAAAATGAACTGTCCCCATAAGAAAGAAAAGACACCAGTGGCTGCACAGTGGCCTCTGATGGGCACCGGAAAGTATACAAAAGAAGGGAAGAAAGGCCTATATCCGAAGATGAGGAGGAGCAGGCGCCATGTGGAGAGAGCTAAAGACAGTCGAACAGGGCTTTCTAAGCCCTGTTCCCAGCAAGAAGGAGAAATGACAGCCTGCTGGTGGGGAAGGAAGTTGCAGGAAGATTGGACCAGAGGCTGCAGGCCAGGCTGGCCATTTGGGATTTGCCCCCACCCTCCCCAGCAAGAACAGCAGCAGCAACAGCACGAATCTGGGCTACGAGCTTACTTACGCTGTGCACTGTATTCTAAGGGCTATATGTGCACCAGCTCATTTAGTCTTCATGATCCCTGGGAGGTGAGAGCTACAATTATTCCACTTTGCATATAAGAAACTTGCCCAAGGTGTTTCACAGGGGTAAATAGCAGAGACAGAATTGGGATCCCAGCCATCTGGGCAGAAAGAGCCCTATACTCTGGAGAAGGAAGCAAAGAACATGAGTGCTGGTTCTCAGGCCTTGAGGGCCACATCTAGACTAAAGGAACACTAGACGAGGTACCCAAACTGCGAGAGTGGTCCTGAGGCAGCATGGACAGAAAGAGAAGTGCCTCAGATGGGAAAAGGGCGGATATTCCGCTTTTCCAAGAATAGACCGCGTAAATCATAGGATGCTAGGCTGGGCACGGAGTCCCTGCCAAGTTCTAGAAAGGATTTCACAACAGATGGCGGCAAGCCCTCAGAAAAGAATGCTGATTGCCAGGCCCCAGCATGGATTCACAGGGGAAAATCCTGCCTAATTATTGATGTGTCTTCAGGAGATACTGGGGACCCGCAGCCTCAGACCCGCATGCCTCCAAGCCATTCCCGAGGGTGCGCTCCTTGGTTGACCTCCTTGCACGGGCAGTTCTCTGCTGGACCGCACCCCAGTGCAGCCCCACAGGGAAGAGGAGCCGAATCTCTGGGGTGCTGAGTGTCCTTGGAAAATGTCCTAGGAGCTTCCATTGGCTATGACTCACTACCGTAAACAAAGCTTCTCACAATTTTATAGGACATTTGACAAAATCTCACACTGTGTTTGGGACAAAATGGAGACACACATGGTGGTGAAATGGGCTTGAAACTGATCAAATAACCAGACTGACTGATAAATTGATGTGAACATGCAACAAAGCCTCTACCTTCTGCCTCAATTTCTTCCCCCATTTCATTCCTTGGTACATTCCCCTCTTGTCATGGATGACGACGCAGAAAATGTGTCTTCCCTTTGGTTCAAGGATTCAACTGAACAAGCACAAGGTGGGGAAAATCTAGCCCAACTGGAACTCTGTGTGGCACGCGCTCTGGAGTTTTAGTTGCTCTCAGGGACATTATGGCCCCAAAGTGATGGAGCCGCTAAGATGCCTATGGTTTTTGAGCGTGTTAACAGAAGGAAAACGCTCAGCCTGGGGGAGATTACAATTCTAACCACGGAATCATTCACATGTCAGAGCAGAGATGTAGAATGTTTGGCACAGGATGGAGCAATCTTAAGGGTCATTTTACCAACTGCAATGTGTCCAGGGCTCAACTGATGAGAGTGGGATCCTAGAATCTCGTGTGAGATGGAGGAAAGTTACCTTGGAGATGAGAGGACTTAGAAAAGAAGCCATAGCTCCCTGAACTTATTCAAAGAACTCAGGAGTAGAAGATCGGAAAACACACGCACACACACGCACACACACTTATAAAGGTAGGCATCAGCCCATTACAAGAAAAAAGCCCAAAAGCAACAGCTTGATGTGCCTCTCTCATTACTCTCCATCTGGCTGTGAAATTTGGTATTGTATCCTTCCTCTCTAGCATGTGCATTTCATGTGTACTTGTCTCTGTACCATACCGCCCCCCCCCCGCCCCCCAGCTCCTAGTAACTCCTGGCCCACCGCAGCTACTGAATCAACCTTCAGTGAACTGAACAGAATGGAAATGAACATCAGAGCTTCCCAATAGACGAGAACGTAAAAGCTGCCACAAAGCAGCGAGCTGCCCATGCCAGAAAGGTTCAATCAGAACGTTGTTGATTTCATGCCAGGGACACTGGGTGGGCAGCCCGACTTCAGGCGAATATGGAAATATTTGACTTAAATGACCTCAATCCTGATGGTCTATGACTCTGTTTAAGATCTCTATAGGGGTGTCTGGGTGGCTTACAGGCACCTGGGTGGCTATGTTGGTTAAACGTTTGACTTCAGCTCAGGTTGTGATCTCATGGTTCGAGTTCAAGTCCCATATTAGGCTCTGTGCTGACAGTTCAGAGCCTGGAGCCTGCTTCAGATTCTGTGTGTGTCTCTCTCTCTGCCCCTCCCCTACTAGTGCTCTGTCTCTCTCTCTCTCAAAAAATGAGTAAACATTTAAAAAAAATTTTTTTTTTAAAAAGGATCTCTATAATCCCATGATTGAGGCAGTATGGTTATCACTCTTGCTACACACACCTGCTTTTGCCAGTTGGGGCCACTATGGCATCTTACCTCCCAGGGTCAGGGTGTCCTCTATCATAGGGGTTTAAGCCCCAGGGCCTGCAGTCACAGATAGGCACTTGGGCAGAGACTCAGACTATCCAACAAGAACTGGCCACATGTCATCAATGGGTCACCACTGACCCACCCCAAGGGCCCACAGAAGCCCTGGAGACTGTGAGCAATGGCTGAAGACATCAGGTTCTATTCCACATACCAGGAAGGGGGAGAAGCCGTGGGTAATCCCAAAACACGGGTAACTCAGAATTTGAATTTGACTATGAGATAGGGTCTTGCTCTTTTATCAGATAATTAGCTCCCACTGACCTCCCAAGGCATTTTGTGTTTGCTGCGTACACACGGCCAACCCCCTCAGTGGCCTGGCTTGTTTCCCATGTGGCTGGGGAACGCGACTCTCCCATCTGTCTGCCCCAGGGCCTGCCCTTTCAGGAGTGGCCAACAGTAACGAGGACAGTGTCAGAGCCAGGAAAGGTCGCAAGAGGGAGAGGCAGGGTGGTAGGAGAGGAGTTGGAAAGAGGGGAGACCCCCTTCCCGCCAGAGAAGGCAGCAGCCCATCCCAGCTCAGCCTCATCCCCAATATGACACGGAAAGTTAAGTGCCCTGCGTGTCATTATCAGCCCAAGTGACATTCACAAACACTTGTCTCCAAGAGTCATCAAGAACATCTGTCACCAGGCATGATGTTGGAACCGTCCCCAGGAGGGCCAGGGGAACAGCGAGCCTGCTTCCAAAGCACAGTGTGGAATGAGCCAGGACGCAGCCGTGCCTCCCTGCTGTTTATTATGCCGTCCATGGTCATCAACATGGAAGGCGAGCAGGGAATGATGGGAAGAGAGACACCAAAGCTGGGGCAAGAAAGCAGCCATTCAATGCCCCAACCCCGCTCCATCTGCAGCACCCCCCTTTCCATGCCGTCTTCTTCCATGAATGTCAGACATGACCCCACACCCCCGTCCTGGGGAGACTGTGCCATCCTACTGAGTTTTGCAGTGCTGGGGCTGGGGCTGGGGGGCATCTATTGGTGTTCTGCCTTCCATCCAGGCAAAGGAGAAGAGGGCCGATTCTATCAGGTCCCACCCCATCAGGATCTTATCAACCAACACTTGAATGGAGGTCTGTTCCCTCCCCATGAAAATACAGCCATCTTCACCACAGGATGGAGGGAAATTTACTAATGAAGCTGAGACCTTGTGGATAGGGGGAGAAACTGGTAAGGACAAGTGTTCCCTACCCAGAGAGGGAGCCCAGGTCTACTCCCCTCCCTGGATAGAGGGAGATTCTTTGACTCATCCGCTTTCCCAGATACCCAGCTTCTACTGAAAGTTTTGATCGAGCTCCCACAGGCGAAAGAAGAAAAAGGTGTAAAGGAAGAAACAGGGGTGGATGGGTCGGGGGAAGTTCCCCAGCAGCTCTCAAAACCAGCCCGCCTTGTATTTTATAGTTTTCTAAACTTCATTCACACTATTAAATTTTTGAAACTCCACATCCACAAGGGAGGGATGGACAGGACAAATATCATGCTCGTTTTATAGATACTGAAACAAATTGTCAAAGGAATTGAGTAGATTTCTCAAGGTGGCAAAAAAATAGACTAGAAATGTGGTCTCCTTTCTTGTCCTAGGCACCATGGGACTAGGTACCATGCTGTGGGGCACGTCTCACTAATAGCACATGAGTTTTGGTTAAGACTATAGACGGGCTGACGAGTACCACCTGTAACTTCTCTTTCTGGGAAGGATGGGGTAACTCAATGGGAGTCTGTTGGAATTGTTTCTTTCAGCTTAGTTGGTCCCCCCACACTTTAAAAAAAATGTTTATTTTTATTTTTGAGAGAGAGAGACAGGGTATGAGCAGAGGAGAGACAGAGAGAGAGGGAGACACAGAATCTGAAGCAAGCTCCAGGCTCTGAGCTGTCAGCACAGAGCCTGATGTGGGGCTCGAAGCTGTGAGATCATGACCTGAGCCAGAGTCGAATGCTTAACCTACTGAGCCACCCAGGTGCCCCATTCCCCCCACATTTTCAAGACCTAGAAGGGTTGAGGGAAAATGACAAGAGTGTCGGTAAGAACCTTGGGTCCCATTCAGAAATAGCCACCTAGGACCAGCGAGCAGAAAATAAAGGCAAGATGAGGATTTCTGGGTTCTATCCCTCACCAGATGAGCCACTGTGGAGTAACTTAGTTGCTAGAGGCATCCCAGAGAAAAACGAGTCTGGAATCAGGAGTCTGGGGTGGCAATTAGGATGAAAAGAAAACCATGACTTAAACTCATTAGGGTTTATATGTCTCTTGTGTAAAAGAAGTCCAATAGAAGAGAGTTTATGTCTGGTCTTATGGGTAGCATGGCTACCAGGGACCCAGCTCCTTCTAGCTTTCTGCTCTGTCATCCTCAACACATGGTTTCTGTCCCTAAGGTCACCTCATGGTGCAAAAACGGCTGCTGAAGCTATAGCTATCACATCTCCCTTTTTAAAAATTTATTTTATTTTTATTTTAGAGAGACATAGAGCATGCAAGCAGGGGAGAGGTGGGGAGACAGTGAGAGAGAGAGAGAGAGAGAGAGAGAGAGAGAGAGAGAGA